>NC_052551.1:9083785-9386816 GCF_016699485.2 Gallus gallus
CAGCTGCACCCAGACAAGCAACTGTAAGCCAGCAATGCAAACCCTTACAAATGCTCCTGAAAAAATAAAATGCTTCAGCTTAAAGCCGGCACAGCATTCAGTGGACGTCTAAGCATTTTTTCTGCGTGCTCTTGTCTCTGATGTGTGTTTGCAGTCACCTCAGCATCATGTTAGAAGAGTGGTTATGCACATTCTTTGCAATTGCTCTGCCATACATATTTAAGCTTAAAGATCCAGCATTTTGTGTTTCACGGGATATAAGGCCAAAGCACGTGGTTTACAAGTACACACATATCCAAGCAGGAAAGATGCATCTTGAATGTATGCTCAGATTCCAAGAAAACTCCAGGGAGACCTTCTCTTTTCCCAGAATTTCCTGCCACGCCTCGGAGTAGGAGCTTAGGGTTAATAACAATGCAAAATGCATATCTGAATCCATCCACTACTACTGTATGCTATAACATACACACACCAACCTTATCTAAGTTTGCAATTTCTGATATCCATTTCAGGAAACTCCTAATTCCAGCTCTCCATTAGAGTGGGGAGTTTTGTTTTTATTTAGCTCTTGATTGTTTCAAAATGACTTGATTGATGTTTAATATTTTCTTGCATTGATCTGACAACCCATTCCTTCTTGTCAAGAGTTTAATCAATAATAAATTGCCTATTCAATGTAATATTTTCTTTTTATTCAAAAAAATCTTGTAGCCTGTCCAGAACAGGATAGCTTCAGTGACAAATGAGAGAAGAAACAACAGAAACATGAATTGGATTTTCATTGGCTGACCTAAATTATAATTAAAAATATCACCTCAGGGATGAAGTGAACTCGTGGGACTCCCTGCATCTTGCCTCCTACATGAATTGTGAATGAAAGATAGTTAGAGAGGAGGAATGCCATTCCTATTATCTGGTCCCTTTCACTGGAGGAGTCTACCAGAACACGGAGTGAGCAGACTCCAAGAGATACCAGTGCTGCCCTTCCGATTTCATTCTTGAACTCACTTCAAGTCCTCAGACATCACTAAGGTTAGCAGCAGTTAACACAGAAGAAAGCTGCACAGAGGCCAAGAATACAGAAGTAACTTCACTTCTGCTCAAAACATAATCTTTGTTGCTGATTTCAGTAAGAGTTTGTTTTAAGCTTTACTATCCCAGGGAATAGCAGTAATTCTTAGATCTTTACAAATTATATAGGGGTGGTGGAAGAGGAGGAAATAAGCCAACTGAACTTGTGAAATACTGAAAAGTCAGTGAGGTAAAATGACACTAAGCTATTGCTCTAATTCCCCAAAGAATGTTCTTGGGCTTCAGCTTCTGCTGCAGGTTCTCCACGTGCTCTGCATGTTCAGTACCAGCTTCCTCCAGGCTGCACAAGTATCTGATTAAGCTTTTTATTAGGAACACATGTTGCAGACAGGTGTGTTCAGTCAATCTGTCAGACAGCCTGGGAATGCACACACTATTGAATAAGAGAGGTTGGATATGGGATATCCCAAGCATTCTTTGGGCAAATCAGCAAAGCATGAAAGGCAGAGATTACAAGTGTACCCAAAATTACAAAGAAAAGAAATTCATTCCTCAGTCATCTTGAGTAACTTTTTAATAGCAAGTTGAATAATGCTTACGGAAAAGACGCACTGAATTGAAGTATTGGACCACAAACACTGAGTTACAGGAAGAACTAAAGAAACAGACCATCTGGCTGCAAGTGTGCAAAGTACATGAAAAATGGGAAGACAAATTTTAGGATGTGTTACCATTGCATGTGTAAAATCTTAGCTTTATTTACATCTGTCCTAGTAAAAATTCTGGGCTCTTCAACTCTTCTTTCCAGAGAAAAGAGAAACCCACAATTCCTTTTTTTTTCCCTATTACAGAGTATATGTTCAGAGTCTCCTTCAGTGCAGATGGATTCCGTGTTTCACTGCTAATCAAAGCTAAGGAAGCATGTATGCTCTCAGCACAAAAGGATATATAGGTATAGATAAAGAGATCTCTGGCCAATTCACAAGCTGTAAAAAGCAAAAACCAGCCAGTGAAAAAAACCCTACTATGACCAGGTAGTCAAATTAAGCAAAATCCTTTGATTCCCTGACCTTCTTTACTTTTTGGATGCAATCACAGTGACTGAAAATCTAGCTTCTGCCAACAGCAAAGCATCTCTTGCGCCTTGCTTCTCACATAACATCTGCTGTCAAAGCTTGCATTGCTGCCTTCCTGGGAACCTTCCAACCTGTCAGTTGGAGTGAAAACAGCAGACAGGCAGGCAAGGGAAAGAGATTTCCAATTTCCATCCCATTCAACGGAGCCTCAGGAAAAGCCTAACCCTCCCCACTCCCAGAACTACCATATGGATAGCCCAGAGCTACACCACATATTTCAAAACCAGAAATCACTCCTCTTCCTGCTGGCTAGCAAAATGGGGAGATGCAAGATAAATCCTTGCTAAGAATACAAAACAGATTTTTTGACAAACTGGTTACTGTTGCATTTCCTGATTGGGTTGGTAGGATTAGATTTATGGTGACATTTCTATACCAGTACAGATTTGAAGAGGTTTTGTTCCAACAAGTTTTTTTTTTTTTTTTTCCTTCCAATATCTTCTATGCTAAAACATCAAGCAAGATTTTCATCCTGGGCCATACAGCTATTCATATCATGTGTTGACTGATATGCCCAAGTTTGATCCCACTCCAGATTAAAGCGGTTGCTTTTGCCTTCAAGGAACACAGACAAGCTGTAAACAAAAGTAGGCTGAGACCTTATGCATACTCTTCAAATGTATGCACAGGAGTGGGATAATACAGCCACAGCAGGAGTCAAGATGACAGCCATCACTGTGGTTACCATATGGACTAAGGTTTGCTTTCTCTCTCCTTTGGCACGTAAGATCAAATTCAGCAAGATTAACTCAGCCTTTCCCCAAGTACACAACACAGGGCACTATAGTCCCTCAAAACTCTCAAGGAATTGATATCTCCAGAAAATGAAAAACTCCTCAGCTAGATACTGCATAATTAAAGAACACTGATATTGCACTGCTGTATCAGGAATCAACAACAACAAAAAAATCAAGTTCTAAAAACCCTTAAACAAAGCAAAACCAACAGATGAACACAACAATTTTGCCTGTCCCTCCCCCTTAACAGGGTACTGACTATTATGATCTCAAATGTGCAGGAGACAAGGAGGGAACTAGGTCATGTCCATCACGGCATCCCCTGTGCCTTCAATTCCTAGTCCTGTTTTTGTAGTATTGATCCAGCCTCTCTGCCCGCCTGCTGCACAGTACCTGCCAGGCACTCTGGGAAGAACAGTAGCCTGTAATAAAATCTGCCTTAAAATGAGATAAAGGGAACAGAAAAAATACTGGCAGGGATCAAAGAGTTTGACCCTTAGAGACTAAAATGGGAAAGAACTGGCTGTTTTTAGGCAAGGTCTGAGTGCGAATATGAAAAAGCTTTCTTTCTGCCTTACCTCAGCATAACAGGGAGAAGTAGTTCTATTTTCCCCACATGACAAAACTATATGAGATTTTCAGAGCTGGCAGGAGCTACAGGCCTGGGGCTTCAGTATTCTACTTTTATTACAGGACAAGTAGAAATTTACCTCACTCTGTACAGCTCAGCCCACGTGGCTTTCTTACATGTGAGTACTGCATTCTCATTTCCAGAGTTTAGGATGCAAAAGCCTACTGCAACTGAAGTCCCAGAGAGAAAGACAGAGGAAATATTTACCCACATTCTATTGTATCTTACAGTTTCCTCTTTTGTTTCCCTATCTGCCCCTTGCGGTGTCCTGTGGATGCAGGTGAAGGAGAAAACTCCCAGAGACACAAACTCGTACGTGTCTGTGTGATCGCTTAGATTAGGGCCATCTGCTCAAGTTAGTTAGATGACATAAAGCAAAGGTCTTTCTCATCCAACTTGGGACTATTTGTTGGCCAAGCTTCTACCTGGGGCACAGGTGCTTGTATCAGTTAGATGTGTAGGAAGAATGCTAACAGTGACACACTTCTGCACTTTGAGCCCACTTCTGGGAAGTTCTGATCTCAAAGTCTGTCACTTGCTTCACCAAACTCAGGAACAGCAGCAGAACATCAGCATCAGTCCCGTTCCAGCTAACAGGTCTTAAAGAAAACGGCTTCTAATCTTTTGCATACCTAGGTTTTTTCATACAAATGCATTCCAACAACTCACACATCCTTTCATTTGGATCATCTTTCTTGAAGGAAAACACACAGAATATTAACAACCTGCATAGAAGCCAGGGAGCCCATCCAACTCAGGAAACAGGAACTTCTCTCTGTGCCTGGTTTGTGTGACATAGCCAGAATGGAGTCCGAGTCTCGCCTGCTCCCAGCAGTTCACTGGGTCACATGGATTATCCCAGCTAATAGGAAATACAGGATGAAGACAGTGGAAATCTGTACCAAAAATATGTGCAGAGAAGTTCTTGGAACTGCAGAAGCTTGGAGTTTCTCTGTATTTGTAACCCTTTATCATTTCATCAAGGCAAGTTACTCCTTTTTAAGCCAAAACTGAAAGCTGAAACGTACATATTTCATCTGTCCATGTCAGTTTGTACTTAAAGCCACTAACCACAAAGTAACAAACCAGAGCAGATTAGAAAGATGTGGGTTGCTAACATCACCACAGCTACAAAAGGCAAGAGCACCCATGAAATAAGGCAGACAACAGACCTTTTCCTTCAATTAATTTTGCAGACAAATGAGAAGCAATTAATTAACAGTGAACATTAAGGACACTGAATTACCGCAAACTATGGAAAACACAGATGAGGAAAGAGTCAATAGAAACATTTAATGCACGTCTTAAGTGTTAGCAGAAATAAAACATGCTGCTTTCTGTGTTTCCTTAAAGCCTATTTCATTTCCTGGCAGAGAGGATTTTCTCCCTTCTACTTCTTCACAATAAACACGCACATTTTTGCTCCCTCACCCATCATTAAATCACACAGAACAGAAGAAATCCTTCAGAAGTCTCTGTCCATATTAAAACACAAATTTCCTCATTCCAACGGAGATACAGAATGATTTGTCATTGGATGGTTGTGTGTGATGCATAACTTTGTTAAATTCCTGCTATTTGTTTCCGAATCTTTATAGCAATATTATTCACAAGAGAGAAAAAAAACATTTACAGAGGCTTTTGCAATCAGATGATGTAAAATCAGTGGAAAGTATAGGCCACTCACGCACCTGAAAACAAAACAGCATCTCCCCAATAACCGCTGCCCTGTGGCACTCTCAGCACTGTACTCACCGCAATCAGGATCTGGAAGGAGCTGTGCATGACCTCAATGTACCGATACTCCAGGGCACAGCCTATCACAGAGATATAGGAATGGCTATCCAGTCCTGCGATGCCAGACATTGAAGCCTCCTTCCTTACACAGCCAGGACCGTTTTCACTCCACCACGACTGGTGCCGGGAGATATTAAACGTCAAGAGCTCACTGTCCTGAAAAGTTGCAAAGATATCTCCATTTACTCTGAGAGTATCTGACATGCTGTATTAAAATCAATGGAAACAAAGTTTTTGACATCCCTACTCTCAAGAAATGCTATCACAGATCAAAATACATTGGCCTTATATTCATTATTAAAAAGCATCCTGTAAAAAAAAAAAAAAACCAACAAAACACATGTTATGGATATGCTCTTCTGAGCACTGGAAGCATCTCAGAGAAGGAAATGAACTTCATACCCCCAGAGTGAATTTCAAAACCCAACAGATCTTCCTGTGCTCCTGGGTTTTAATCCATCCAGAGAGTTCCTCTACCATTTCCAACTGTCCAATTTCCTTCCACACTCTTAACATATGGTGTTTCTGCCTCTCCTGTTGACCTTATGCACTGCCAGCCTCAGGTCAGATTACCCAGCTGAGCTGAGCTGAGCTGAGCTGCTGACCTCGCAGTGATGATTACAGCTTCTTACAGACACTTTCCCAGGAATTCCTTATCAACTCTAACAGGCTTTTTTGTTTAGCTCTTATCTTCGCTAATTTGATAACCAGTGCCATTGCGAGTAGTGCAGGAGTTGTGTGTGCAAGCAGCTGCTCATTTAAAAGTGACAACACACTAGAGAAAAGAGTGGTACCTGTTGTTATGCCCAAGAGTGTTTGGGGATTTTGAGCTCATAGGACACAGCAAAGCCCTCCTCCAGATGGCAAAACACAAATTGAGAACTAGCAGGAAGGCACAGGAAAGATCAACCACATCACTGCAGACATGAGCACTCAGCACTGGGTGCCCAGCACCACTCCAGTGCAGAATCAACAATGCCTTCTGACCACAGGACAGCATAAGAGATTGGAAGTTTTATTCTGAAGGATAGATTGCAACACAGGTCAGGCAGAGAATCCATGCACCTCTACTGGGTAGAAATAAATATTGGATATATTCCCCCAAGGTAAAATGTTTAGTGCCTACCTATATACTACCTAACACCCTCTTACTAGGGTCCAACATGCTGCCTGCAGGAAAGAGGCAGCTCCCAAAATTGCAGCAGTCCAAGCCTGGGGTATTCACACTTCCTAACAGGAGAAGCCTAATGGGGCAGCTCTGCAGCCTTGGTTCCCTATAGAGTTCAGAGGGAACAACAGACAGAGCACCTAATCCATGCCCCTGCCTGAATCACGCTCAGGAGAGATGGCCCATCTCCGCTGCCAGTAGAGGGAGCTCAGCCAGGTAGGCCTGCAGATACATTTTCGTGCGTCTGCATTCATAGCCAGGGGCAAATCTGAGTTACAAGAGCAGAAAATGAGAGTGGCAGCCAGATGACTTGTGAATAGAAGCCAACAGCCCCAGTACACACATCGTGTAGGAACCCTCCACTGCAACACAGATACTCAGAAACAGTTTGCAGAGCTGTTATTAAAATATGCTGCAGAAAGCACATGTTAAGAAATGTGGACAATTAAGTGGGAAGATAGCTGCCAAGTTCCCGACATAATCACTACAACAGATGGGATGTGTTTTACAGTAGATGGAGGAGGGCATGGAGATGAAGTATGGCACCAGTGCAAAAGTATTCTGAATAGCAAAGGAAAGACAATAGAGAAGATTTAACAGTTGGGAATGTAAAGAGAGCTGTCTGCATTTTAAAGGCTGAGAGGAATAATGAGATTGGCAGCTCCAGGATAACACACACAGTGCAAGGTGCTGTGCTATCTACATTTCAAGAGACAATTTCCTCTTGTATCTTCTCACAGTTTTGGCAGAAATGACTTCAGCCTTTGCCCTCAGCTGGGCGTTGCTCTTCAGTGGTCCACAGAGATCCCATCTATAAACTGAAGGGATCCCATCTATAAACCAAATCACAGCTTTTCTGCAAAGCTTGCCCTTTCTCTCCCAACACTGCACATTCTGAGATGCGTGGATTTTCCCACCTATCAGCCCATCCCATGCTATTCTCAACTCCTTTCGGAAGAATTCTTGCGTGTTTGGAGAAATAAGGAGCATGCTTTTCTTCTCGATTCTCCATATCATCAGTGCTTATAGGTTTGTTTTTCCAGCTTAACTCCGTTGCAGAAGCAAAGAGCTTGCTTGTAAATTAAGCATGAAAAGGCAGAACAAGCGCTAGGCTGCAGACAGACAGGTGGAAGAACAGTAGGTCCCAAAAGCCTAAAAAGCAGTCACTGCTTTTCACTTACAGTTACACTTCAGCTCTGTCCAAAACTTATTATACTCCATTTAAGAGCAGATTGGAAAAAAAGGAGCCCGTTTGAATACTCAAAGTACAACAACTTGCACCCATGAGCCATCCCTCTCACGAATATAACACAATACAGATTGCACACCAGAGTTGTGCATGCCCTCAGGTTCGCAGTGCAGACACCTTTCTGAACATGCATCTGTCTGCAGCACTGCAGGGCACAACAGCAGCACAGATGAAAGGAGCTCAACAAGCAAAGCAGTGCTGTTCCTTTGCTTGTGTCCCTGAATGGATCTCCTTGGAGGATACCTGCATGAATGAGGCATAATAAAAGAGCATTCAAGGAAATCAGTTAATTGACCTTCTGTTGTTCAGTTCTTGCTAGGAGATGAGGAAAACAACCCTAGGATGTCTCCTGTGGTTTGCCAGCTTCATTTGTGAGGAGATGGTTGAAGAGAAATGAAACTATAAAATAAGGTACACTAAAACCATGAGAAAAGGATCAATCACAAGAAAATTTAGGAAACAGCTGTTTCCCCAAACCTGTCTGTAAAGCATTTGGAGTCTAAACATACTGAAATACTCTTCAAAACGGCATGCAGCTTGAAAGATACTAATGAGTCCCACAAGGGAGCAAGCCCTGCTGTAGGGAGAGAATGAGCTGTGTAACCACACTCCCCCTTATTCCTTGACAGGATGCTATTTGAAGGGCTATCGCTCCCTCTTTAACCTTCAGCCTCCTGAGAAATATGAGCAAAGAGCGATACGAACTCCTTCCCAGGAGTGTGTTGAAGGCCAGCCAAGAATCACATTTCTCTCTGAACTGCTGTAGCACCTGGTTGCTATCCATTTGCCATCAGTGTGAGAAGGAAGATGACAGCACTAGGACTGTAGTGCCTGCCTTTTACAGTCTGTTTTGTGCTCCCAGCTTCACCCCACTGTTTCCCATGGGGAAACTCACACCTAGCTCTGACACTCAGGGAAGACAGCTGTGTTTTGTAAGCTTACTTCTAAAATAGTCTTTTTTCTGAAAGCTTTTTTTAAAAAGAAGTTTTTAAGAGACTAATCAAAGATGGTTTTACATCTAGTTAACAGCCTTCTGAATTCCCTCCCCAGTATTTCCTTAATTACCAGACAAGGCAGCATTAAAACGGCTCAGGAAACAAGGTGAACCCTGCATGAGGGCTCCTGGAATTTGACAACGGAATCGTTTTACATCTTTTAGGTTGGAAATATTTCTATCAGAATGGGAAAAGTAATGTTTATCTACAGAACATGACGTGTGCTGAATAGCCTCATCACCCTGAGACAACGGAGAAGCGCTTCCATCGGTTCTCAGCAGGCTTGCTGACAATGCCACAGCACCTGGAGGGCAAAGCTCAGGCTTCCAGTTTCTAAGTTGAGGTGGAGTTGAGGGGCAATTGTAGCTATACATACATTTATCCATCCTCTTCTCAGGATTTATTCAGGTACAAAGTCATCCCAGAGATGCCATCCAGATTCTCTGGAATAAAAATAACTTCCCCTGCACCCTCCTCCCATCATCTGGCTCATAAGGGTTTCCTTTTTCCTCTTGTTTCAAGAGGAGATTTAGACCACCATGGCTCTGAATTCAGATCAAAACATTATGTAGACTTGGGAGAATATAAAGGAGGGAAGGGAAGAAAAAAAAAAGAAGAAAGAAAGAAACCATCTTTTTATCATCTTTACAAGATGAATGATTCCAGGGGGAAGAGACGAAGGAATCAGTTGAGACACACAATAGCAATTCCTCAAGCCTCTCTGAATGCTTTTTAAGTTCATGATGAAGAGTCAATCAGCACTGCTGCTGGACAGACTAATGCTCATATGTCTTACCAGCATGATTTTAATTATTAATTCAAAGAGACAACTCATACCAGGGTGTTGCAGCAGAGTGTGCTTTGCACTGAGTAGGCAGTGTAGCATGTTATTTCAGACACAGCCCACATATTCAGAAGATAACTTCCAATGGCTAGGTAGACAAAGAGATGGAGATTAAAAGGTACAAACCAAAGAAAGAGGAACAGCAGTCTGGAGAGTGGGCTGTCGGGGAGTCCCACCAAGCACAGTGATACGGAGCAGCAGTATTGAACTTCTAGAGACAAAATCTCCCCCGCACCCTACAAGCGTGCTCAGAACTCTGAGCAGAGACAGAGCTGCCAAGAACCTCTCAGAGGTATATCACCGCCTCACTGCTGGTGCTGAGAAGCAGCTTTTCAAATCCAGATTGCTGCATCTCCGGCCTTCTCACTGGCAAGGCACTTCCAGTAAAGCTGACATATGCTGACACACTTACAGGCCTTCCGAGCAACAAAGGAAGTGCTTTCTTAGACACCTGCACAGACCCATCTGTTTCTGTTCACCTAATGAAGTTTTCCTGGGCCATACTTTTCACCCCCTTATTGCTACTATGAAAAGATGGCAAGATAAAAAATAACAGGGTAGAAAAATAGAAGTCAGGCCAGTTTAGCTTTTCCAGGAAACAGTAAATAGATTCAAGGAGCAGGAAAGAACATTTTCCCTTTGGATTAAAAAAATCCTAAACCTTAAAGATAGTTATAACTAATGGTTAGGGGGTAGCAACAGTTAAGGGGTTACTATAACTGAGCAAAGGCAGCTGGAACAGGCATCCTCAGGGCCTCCGTGGCCAGCAGAGAGCAAGCACTACTGGAGGAACCTGGAGGATAAAGCACTCTGGGAAATGCTGGGATATACAGGAGTAAATAAATAGAGGGTGGGAAGTGACAGACAGACAACTCAAAGCAGGAAAGGCGCAGGGCAGGAACAATGGCTTGAGAAAGGAAGGTGAACAGCAATCCCCTGAAGTGCTTTTTAACAGCCACACAACCACCAGTCCATATCCTATGGATAACACTGGCTTTATAACTGAGAAGATCTCTCAACCCTTATGCTGACTTGTCTATGGGCGGAAACAGGAGCTCATCTCACAGAGCTCAGAGCTGTGGTAACTTTGGCTTCTGTTAACTCATTCAGCCAGGCACCCACACAAGCTCTTGTACCCATCACAGCTCTGTCCCACATGGCACTGCCATGTCTGCAGCCTGTACTCCCTCAGCACAGTGAATTTGGGTTTAGGCATGAAAGCAAACAGTTTTCTTGCTATGAGTACATACGACCATCAGTAACACTATAGTGCAATGGAAAACACAGCAATAATAGTAGGGTAGAAAAGTCCCAGGTTACAGCACATAAGGATAAGCCCAGGTGCAGCAACCACAGATGCAGAAAAAAAGGAAAAACTGCTTACCTTCGGAAGGCCTCAGGTATACCAGAATTTTTAGCAAGATATCCTCACCTCTACTGCCAACCCTTAAATGAGGTCTGAGAAGGAGTGGATCCTGGCTCCAGCCCTTCCAGTCACTCAGGTGCATTGCATGCAGCTGAGCTCCCCTGGGTTGGCCCTGCCTTCCCACCAGGTGCTCCATCACTGCTTCAAGCCGTGGCTTAGCATTTCTGCCTCACCGTCATAACCATTTCCTCAGTACTCCAGGTATATCCTAAACCCGTTACAGAAGAACCACTTGAGTCCTTTCTCCCTTTTGTCACCCCACCTGAGTTATCACCTGTTCCAGTTGCACTGGGCTGCCATCATCAGCCACTAAGTTCACAAAACCCATCCTTTCTAGCTCACTGCCCTTTCTGCATTCTGTCATTATAAATTAGCCAGCTGCTGACAGATCTCCCTGGCAGGCTGCCCTTGTCAGGAAGACAGAGGGGCCAGGCAGGAATGCTTCCCTCCCACAGGCTCCTCAGGAATCAGAGGAAACAGGACCTGAAGACCTTGCTCAGAGTTATCAGCTTCTGAAAACCTTGTACACGGACCGAGCAATTGTGAAACGCCTGTCTGGAATACTCGCTAACATACCTATGCTTAGTTTAGTAGTTAATGAGTTACCCTTTACCTGGCCGGCTCCACCAGCATCACTCCACTAGACGCCTTCTTCTAATATTTAGAACCTACCTGCTTACTGCAGGACTACTTACAAAGAAAAGGAAAGAAAGCACCACAAGTTTTTCTCACAAGAGAGCCTTAAAATGAAACAACTCAGGAAGAGTAGAGAAAAGGCTGTAAAGCATTTTACCACAAACAGCATTTGGTTTTGGTTTTATTTTCCCCAGTGTTGCCACTAAACCAGCAGCGTGAAGCTTTCATTGCAGCCATAGAGAGAAGCCCACCACATCAGTAACAACACACACTGCAACCCAGATCTATCAGAAGTTTCCAGTCACGGTGATCATCCCACAGGCCAAATAAAGGTTCATTATGCACTGGCTTTGCTGAAACAAGCCACAGTGCAGAGCAAGGTTATGAGGTGAAGCCCCTCTGCGATGGAGAAAGCTGAGTTTTTCATGCTGTGTGAATTGTAGAACAGCAGCCTCACCTCACCTGATGTAGGGCAGGTTGGGATTAGTAAACACAAACAATCAGCTGGCTGGAAGCAAACACTGCTGTCAGGGAAGCTCCCAGAGCAGTTTTTCAAGCCAGTATTTTCTCTCCTAAGGGAGCTTTAAAACAGTTAGATAAGAATTTTTCTTTCTTCTTTTAATTGGCCACAGCCAAGATGAAGATCATCTCAGGCTGAGCTCCCAGCTCACGAGTAATCACTGGTTTGGGCAAGAATTCTCTCAAAGTTTCTATGGATGATTGCGAGGGGAAATGGAGATTAACTGAGGAATTAAGAAGTTACATGTTCTTATCTGCAAAGGATTTATGCTGTCACTCACAACTTACTGCAGGCCTGTTAAAACAAATAGAAATGCAATGCTGTTCCAATTATGACTGCAACTTAGATGCATGACCTGGGAATTCAGGCCAGATGTAGAGTGCTCTCAAGTGAACCCATAGCCCATAATCACCCTTAGTCCGCTAAGCTGCCGCAACACTTCGCATTCATTGCTCACAGCCCAGGCTTAACTTAGGACTCGCCTCCCATTTTTATTATTTCTGACTCACCCCTTGTTAAGCAGGCAGCAACACTGAGTTCTTTCATTTTTAAGGAGCTATCTTTGAAGAGACAGTAACTCACAGAGCTCCCCTAGACAGAGGCCACTGTAACTAAGAAGGAAGAATTAAGGCAGGGAAGCAACACCACCAAGGCAGTGTTTGGAGATGCACCGTCCTCCCCTGTGCACCTTTATTTGTTCCCAGAAGGTGTAACACCAGACCCCTTGCCCAGTGCGTCCACCACAGCTACCCACCCCTGCTGTTGAGGGACATCAGGTCTCCAGCAGGAGAAGGAGGTAAAAGATATCAAGAGATATCAGAGAAGGAGTTCCAGCAAAGTTCTTAGCCCAGACTGAGCTCCCCCCTGGACCTCTGCTCAAGAAAGAGAGCACGCTCACTGCTCCCCACTGCCTTCCTTCCCAGGTGCTATCAGATCACAAGGGGATCAGCTATAATCCAGTTAGCTCACAGCCTTCCTCAGTCACCTCTACATCACAGCTGGGAATTAGCCCTCAAATGCCATCTCCTTTCAGGATAGCTCTGCTCGCAGGCTTGCCCTTACCTTTAAAAAGCAAAGACACTTTATCCCATATGCCAACAGGGCTTATTCCAGCTACCACTTGCGCTGACCAGCAAAGGGCTCCTTATGAACTTTTAACCCCCCATTCTTGCCATACAATAAGCATTAATCCTCCACAACAAGTAAAGCAACCCTCTCAGTATTAGAGAAAGCAAGGTTAGTTCCCAGGTAGTCCCCTCCCCCTTATCACACTACTAAGCTCTGTTCTCTTTGCAGCGAAGCCTGGGCACACACTCATAGAGCTCACACTCACCTTTGAGAGCCCTCCCACTTCTAAGTAAAAACAGATGATGAAAATGTTCCAGGTGACCCAAACTGCAGTCCAGATGGCATACTAAAAGAGAACAGGAGGGAGAGAGAGAAGCAATAAACATGAGGAAGTCACTGGAAGCATCTTATATATATACACGTATATATATTCCAGCTGGGGGCAGTTAAATGCACTGAGTCAGCACCATCATCTTTTTCTCTTCCTGTGTTTCTCATATGCAGAAGATCCTCTGCCTAATTAGAGGCACAGGGGCAGAGCACTGGAGGGAGTGGAAGAGCTCCTGACACATGTTTGTCCAACATCTATTTCTCCCTCTTTGTTGTGTGGCGTCTTTGTTTCGTGTGTACAAGTAATAAACGTCTGAAATCTTCCAAGTTTGGAGCAAGTACAGCAGAAATGCAGAGCACTGAACAATGTGTTCTTCAGCACAGCCAGGCACCTCCTGCTAAAGCTGTTTGCAGTGCTCATGCCTCATTTCCCAAGGGCTTTACGTGGTTCCTCATCACTTGCTGTGTCCCACCCGAGGAAAGGCTCAGAACAAAGCGGATGTTACTTACCACCACTATGTAACGAGGTCTGTACTGAATGGTGCCAAACAGGCCAAGGATAACAATGATGATGTGGAGGAAGTTGGCTAGGATAGGGGCCCACTGGTATCCCAGGAAATCGAACACTTGCCTCTCTAATGCAGCAAGCTGAAAGGGAGAAGAAGAAAGAGAGTTATAGCTTCAGGACTCACAACGTTCATTCTCAAGGTTTTGACTTGTTCCCTGAGCAAATCACCACAGCAGCTGAAGTCGTTACTCCCATCCCAAAGTAATTTACTGCCTATGAACTAAGCCAGTAGCACAGGACATGTATCTACATCCCCCTTCTTCTTCACACCCCTCCCTTTCCTTCTTGTGGCTGAGCTAATGTGGACCATGAGCTCCAGTGCCTAAGTGGGGGCACGTCCTCCATTCTGTGCACTTTGCAATGGGGAGGCAGCCCTGGCAGTGAGACAGTAACACCTTAAATAGCTGCAACAGGACTTTCAAGAACTCATTTATCAGAGCTCTCAGCATCACTCCATCATTCCTGACACCTCTCAGATTTCTGCTCTGCAGCACACATCCATCAAGGTGAGAGGGAGGAGAAAACTCTCCCCTCTGCCTTCCCCCAGCAGAAAATCCTGCCATCCAGCAAAGAAATTCTGCAAACACATTGGCTTTTCAGGAGGACACACCGTGCTCCTTTCCATTGTTAATAACCTGGTTCAAGGCTAGTACTGTGTTCTAGAAATAAAACTCCATTAGCATAGAGGTGCTGGGGCTGATTTTCAAGCTTATTTGCATTAATATGTTCTTTTCATCTGTAATATATTGTTTGTGTATCAGGCAAGCAACTGCTTATCTGGTTCTGAACCACTGTGTTATGCATGCAGTTGTAAGAGCAAAGCCAGCATCCAGTTGCATGCTAGCCTTAATGTCCCCACCACTTAATGTCCCCACTTTAAATGTTATGTCTACAGATGAAACAGTGAGTGGAGGTGGCAAAAGGCTTCCTGAGGCTTTTTCCAGCAGATTTCAAAGAGCACCTTTTCTTGTAAGATTTCAAGCTGTTTAACCATCAGAGTAGCATGTTGCAGTTACATTATGACTTTTCATATTTATTTTCACCTAAATAAATCATTACATTTTACCACTGATAGTCAATTTAACTACTAATAAGACATTAAGAGTTGGATGATCCTTGTCTGCTATGTGTAATCCGCTATGAAACACCTTCGTGTGCTACGTGACATCTTTTCCTGGTTTGGCTTTAAGATGGCAGCCAGGGGCCAAGCACTGGGACTTCTGTAATGACTTCTGGACATGAGCGGTTGTAGATCCCCATCCCACTGCGTGATGAAGGTAACCACATCTATCAGATGCGCATCTCCTTCTCAAATCAGCTGGGAAATCACCATCACACCCCTTTTGGACTAGAAAGATATCGCAATTCTCAACATTATCTTGGAAGTTCAACAAAATTCTCTGTTTCATAGAAATCCATATTGGCCCTGGGTAAGGGAGATCAATCAGTAAGCAGCTTTCCTCATTGGCACCTCTTCACCAGCAAAGGGGTATGGAGAGACCAGGAGGGAACAGTTGTAGTCTCAAAATCTGTCTCATCTGCAAATGAATTAGCCTTCCCTTTGAAGCAGTTCTGGTCAATCTGAAGCAGCAGGAAGATGCCATGAGATGAGCATCGTGGCTGCGTGCCGCCTCCAGGCAAGGACAGCTCATGTCACTGCTGTGCCTGGTCCCCCTGAGCAGGGAGATTTTCTGTATCTCATCAGAAACAGCAGCAAGAGGTTAACCACTTAATCTTTTAGGAGGGGATTAACGCACATACCTTAACAATATTTGGAAATTTTGAATCCTGACTGGCTGGCAGTGGGTCACTTGACTGTGACCACTTCATCCAATCAGGCATTTAATTGGCTTTGTGTGTCCCATTAGCGTGAGAGCATGTGTTGCACAGAGATGGCATGGCTACGTGTCACTGAGCCGAAGGGACCAGAGGGTGTGTGTTGTGCAGATAATGCCCTGTGCTACTCAGCTTCACCTCCTGCCTTCAGGTCCCCAAAGGGGATAAAGATAGATTCTGTCTACATTAGCACTCAAAAATCAGGGCATCCATGTCTAGAAACGTGTTTTCTTCTCACAAATGAACATTTCCCATTAGGCCGTGTAAAAGGGGAAAGCTTGCCCTTTGACATCTTGACATTTCCTGGCTTGTTTCGACCTGGGAAACCATTGGGTTTTGAACTGAGTGGCACCCAACCATCCTGAAGATAATGGTTCCCATGACCATAGGGTGAGAAGAGTTCTTGCAGGAACTTTAAGCTAAACCACCTTTGCACAACTCATGGAGAGGCCACTCACCCTTGGCCATACTGCACTTTTCCCAAAGATCTTGGACATCAGCTTCACATCGTATTTTCTTCTTACGATTGCCCTGATCTCCAAGTTGTTTCTGTCCTGATTTATGTTCCTTTGCTCCTTTTCCTGCATTTTTAGATGTTTTTGTATCCCTGAGAGCTGCAGACGTGGTCCAGCTGTGCCTGTCTGAGGTTCAGCTAAGGGGAGCAGGAGCAGTCAGTATGATTCTAGATGATGTGAGCACTCAGACAGAGTGTTTCCTCATTTATATGAACAGAAGCAATGTTATGTAGGATGGGCATTGGTAGCAAACTCAAAAGTTGCTGATGAAACTCTAGCACTGTACTATGGACATGCAGGTGGTTAGGCTGTGCTGCAAGCCAGCTGCTAGAAATACAGTCTGAAGTTACACTGAGCTGGTCCCTGCCCCCCTAGGAATCCAGGATAATTAAGAAAACATTTGTTACAAATGAACAGATAAACAACCGTTTCACTCATTACACTCCAGTTCTGTGTGCAAAGCATACCATTAAATACTGCTGAGATTTGCAGGTACACAGGGCTGATGTTTCACTAAGCTGGCCTGGGTCTGGGCTTGGTAACAGCGCAGCAGAGGTAAGGAATGCAGTCGTTCCCTTCCTTCCTGGTGCCTGCAGTTCGGCAGCAATGACGGCCAGCTCTGCCCTTGCTCACATGTGCCAACAGACCTGCACTCTCACACTGAGCCTCTTTGCAGCCCCTCTTCGTGAGCAGGGGAAATGCCGTGCCTTTGCTGCAGCATTCTTTACAATGGATGATTCATGCTATTCTATTGAGAAACCCTATTATAGTCTAGAGGTATTGGTTGTAAAGAGAAATTTCACAGATTGTGGCACAGGTTTCTACCCATTCAAAGATGACAGCACCTTTCCATCAGGGAGAACAATTTTTTCTTCTTTATGACTATTCTTATTAAAAATAGTATTTCTCCTGCTCTTTTTGCTTCGCTAGACCATAGAACACTTTCACCTTTCACTCCTTAAGTTAAATGATTTGTTGCTGTACTAAAATCTGAATGGTTGTGGCAGGCTTCCTTCTCCTGAAATAAACCCCATTTCTGCTGATCCGAGTGAAACTGGAACAGCAAATGAGCATGAGAAGTGCTCATTAGCCAGGCAAACAAAACAAGCTGAAGCTCTCAGCCGGGCTGCCCTTCACTGATACAGCTGGGAAAGATAAGAATGGAGAGAAGGCAGAGTTTACAGCTCACACACTGCAATAGGCTCTGTGAACCTGCTAGAAGGGATGTGCTCATGGCCTCCTCAGGATGTGGCACAGCTTCTCATTGGACAGATGACCACCCCCCAGTTTGGGATGGGTATGGCAGGGCAGTGTCACCGGCAGATGCTGATGCCAGCAGGACACTCCAAGCTATTCAGTGTGGGCTGGGTGTGGCTTGTTTAAATTCTCCTGATCTTTTGGATCAAATAATCACATCTTTGTCTTCTGCTGCTCCTGTCACATTGGCTAGCTGGGGAGCCCAGCCTGTTCCCTCGGTGCCTGCACACTGTTGAGCGGGAAGGGATGCAGACAAACAACTCACAGCTACCTGTACCCAGCTGATCTCCATGTGTACACCTACGGCTTGGACACGAGCAAAGTGTGTGACATAAGCCCTGTATTTACTTTCCCACCTGCCTGAACTGCAAGAGCCTCCAAGCTGCTCCCGTGGGTCCCTGTTGCTGTACCCTGCGACATTCGGGCTGTCTGGCTCAGTCCCCATCCGTTGACTCAGCTTTTGACTTCCTGCCAACTGGCTCTGCTTTTTAAGGAGATGCTCGTTGTTTGTCTGCTGTGCAAACACCATCAGGGCGGCCAAGACTCACTGAAAAAGGTCACGGGCCTTTTCTTGAGGAAAAAATGGCATTGATTTCCTGCGGTGTTTTGGTTGATGGCTTGAGTTCAGGGCAAAGTCACAGCACTACCATCCCTGTGAGACATCATACACAGATGAGTGTTTGAGTGCAGCTAGCTGAAACAGCAGGAAGAAATTAAGGAAGCCTCAGATGTCTCATTTTAAAATCTATCTATTTGGGTTTTGAACACAAGTATCTTTTTTTTTTTGTGGACTCTCCCAAACAGCTTAAGTTTGGCAACGCTACATACTTGTCTGGTTTCATGGGTAGAAAAATTATTGAGTTAAGTGGTAAGCTTGCTTTTACCACAGCGTCTGCATTTCTAAATAAATACAAATGGTCTTAATAGCTGTTTAATTAAGTTTGTCTGAAAAAGAGCAATTCACTGAGCTGCTGCATCACATCCCCCTAACCGATGGGCTTGTTTGCTGGGTGCCGCGTCCTTGCCTCTTCTAAAGTCAACATCTCACGTGCTAATGCACGCTGCATTCATGAAACCTCATTTTTCTTCAGTAAGTGTTGTCAAGGAAACCTTCCTTGGGGCCTTGTGATCCACAGCTCCCTTCCCAGCATCCCCTTCCTGAATCACAGAGGTCAAGAGACTAATTGCACAGGAGGTCTCTGGTTGTCACTTTGTCTCTCAGACGCGTTTGGTCCTTCTGGCCACTGGATACAATAAGCCCCATTCTCTGCTCGGCTTGGCGTGCTCCTTCCCCAGGAGCTGTTTAAACCCCTTCTATTCACACAGACCTCAGGGAGGCCTCCCGTAGCAGACCTGATATGCTTAAATCATTTGTGTTCGAGAAACAAACTGGTCACTCCTAGGGCTGGGGACACAAACACTTCCAAAGACGAGGCTGCTGGAGGAGCTCCCACTGCAGGTCGGTGCCCAAGCAGCTCTGAGACTGCTCCATGCCATAGCTGAGGATCAGGTCCTGCACAGAGCCCAGGCAGGCTTAGCCCCACAGCGTGGGTCAGCAGAACCTCCTATCAGCATCCTGCTGCTGCACAGTGTAGATTTGCATCCTCACCTCCCCCGGCCTGGCACATTTCTGCTCTGGATTCTCCCATTCTGAGAGCTGGCACCAGTGCCCTCAGGAGTGTCACTGTTCTGACCTTGACTGCTGTGCTTTCTGTCACTGATGCATTTCACAAACATCCTGGCTGCAAAGATATGTAATTATTCAGTCCCACATGCCTGAATGCTGCTTAGCATTCCAGGAAAGGCACAATCCTCAATAAACACAAGGGATGAGACTGGCACTGAGGTATTCTTGGCTTGTGGTCAGCATCCAGCTTTGGAATGACTGGGGCTTCCCATTACCCCACATTTCATGGCGCCCTACCAAAGGGCACATCCCCAGGTGCAGCACAGCACAGGGTTGTGAATAGGGCAGCTGGGGGTACAGGTGAATGGCTCTTGCACTTAACATTCAGAGGAGAAAAGAGGATGTCCAGCATTGACTTTCTGAATGGTGTTCAGAATACAGTTCCTAAGAAGAAGACTGCATCCCAGGAAGAATTTTTGTCAGTGAAATTATTGCCCTGTATTACCCAAATGCTCCTAAATTGGTGTCCTACTTCAGGCCCGTTCTGTTTTGCAGGACCATATCTCACCACAGGGCTCAGCCTGGCCGCAGCAGCATCAGAAACTTGAGCTGCTCTCCTCCCTCCTCTCCTGCTTGTACCTCCTGATAGCATCTGAGTCCCACACACTGCTGTGATTGCTGATTGCCGAGATCAGCAGCCAGGCTAAATTAATAAGCAGGTGCCTTTGTGATCCAGGCAAAAAAAAGCACTCTGACAAGAACGAGGAACTTGTTCTATTAGTAACCTACATCAACATTCAAACCTAAGTTTCCTAAACATAATTAAATTAATCAGTCGTGCCCACAATGGCCCTGCCCCCAAGTTTTCGCCTCCCTCAGTGTCACAGCTCTGCATTGGCTCTGCAGCCTTGCAACGGAAAGAGGGAACACAGGAACAAAGGGGGGATGACTGTTTGCAATAGGCACAAAGATAATGAGTTTCTTCAATAAGTGCCTGGTATTTTCCTCAGTGAGATGCCCAGTATGGCACAGCCTCAGCCCAGGCTCTGGCTTTCCCTTCCCACTGGAGGACTCACAGCCCTGTCCCAACCACCTCCTACCAACAGCGCTGGGCTTGCAGAGAGCCTCAGTGGGGGGAAACCTTCTCCCACCACAGCACAGATTTCACTCTTGAGCAAAGTATATTGAAGATGTGTCATTAACTCACCAGCCATCTCCCTCGGGAGATCCGCTACCATTTATGAAGCTATCGAAACACTCGAAAGGCTGTGAGGCAGAGCAGTGCAGGAGATCAGCGGGAATGTAATTCTGTAATAGATTTATTTCCTACCAACAAGGCATTATATTATGTGGTCTCAGCCTATGCTCCAGCTGGGAGGAAGCAGTAAGTTTGGGTTTGTTTTCGTGGCAGGGATGCAGGGAAAAAATGAAAACTCTTGGAGTTGTTGGCTATAGGGACTGACCCTATAACTCCTGTCTTAAGCATGGTAAAAATGCTCAGCTAAAATAGCTAGGTAGCACCCTGTTCTTGCATCTTGCTGCTGGGAGAAAAGAGCAAACGCATCAGGGGTCGGATCGGGATTCAGTGTATGCAGCTCATGAAGCTGGACACAGTTTACACAGAATCATTGCTATCCTTGTTACCTTTTACACATTCATTGGAAACTGCAGTTTTATTTTCCATCTGGTTACCCCGTGGTTGAATTGTCAAAGATTCTACCGACAGTTTCCCAAAGGAGGAAGAAAGTCTTGCTTCAGGCTCAAAAAATCCAAGCTCGGTTCTTCTGTCATGTGCACACAAGAGGGAGGCTGACTGTGACACAGAGAGCATCTCCCACCTTGAGCTCCATGGAACAAAAAGTTCACGTCCTGTACACCCTGCATGTCTCATTCCCAGCTGGCACCTGCAGCACCTTCTCCTCACAGAAGCCTAACAGTGGCTTAGGAGTAAGAAAAGGGTCTCTCTGGGACCTCCTGGAGCTGTTTTTCTCAGCCATGGAGCTGCTTTCCATGGCTCCTCACTGCACACAGCAGTGGGATCTGAAGCAGCTGAGCCCCTTAATTAGGTCACGGCTGGATCACACGTAAGGCACTTGCAATGCCCAGAGCCTCTACAGGAAAATCACATCCTAGTTCTGCAGCTGGGGCAAAGCTCGGGAGGGGAAGGATGTCAGAGCAGGAATAATTCTTCAGAACTTTGTCCATAGGAAAGTGCAGGGCCCTGTTTCAGTCTGTGCTCAACAGCTGGCTCCCTCCCTCCCTGACACTGGAGATAAGTGGTAGCGTTGCTTTAATTTCCTCTTGCTCCTGCTGCAATGCCAGATTGCTTGGATATTCATAAACAGAAGGGGTTTAATGAAAATTATAATTAGAGCCCTGTGGTGCTCTCGCAGGTCGCCTTTACACTGGGCTGCCTATTTACATTACAAATCAGGCTGGTGTCACTGCAGAGTCTGCTGCAGAAGAAGAGGATTCATTAAAAGGAAAGTGCAGGGCTTGTGAGAAACACGGGAGAAAGAAAATGATATTGTTATTATTAATAATCTAGGAAATTGGGAGCTGCCATGGTCTCGCTGCAAGTTTGCTCCGAGAAGAAAAGCCCATTTGTAATCATCCTGCAGCAGGCGGGGAGACGGCACGGCCACCCAGCAACTTCCACCAGTAATTACAGTACAAACGGACCCTTTTCATAGAGTGTCTGTTTCTCATGGAAAGCAAAGTGGCAATGAAGATTTTATCTCCCTCACTGGGATACAGAGAAGCCCTCTTAGCACTCCAGCCTAGCTGTGAAGTTGTAGGCATAGGGAAAGACAACATGTGAAGCCAATAGGGATGGATTCCCCGTGATGTTACAGCTTTCCCATTCCACCTGCCAGCAGCTACATATGGTGCTTTTTGCCCTGCTGTAATAGCATGCACAGCAGCTCCTCGAGACAAGCAGAAGCCCCCATTCTGATAAGCACTGGAGCTAACGTGAGGCACAGTGTGCAGTCCGGTGCTGGAGATCCCAATAAGATCTGGGCCCAACTGAGTGGGGGAGAAGATCCTGTGGGCACAAAGCAGAGGCTGTGTATGGGTACACCAGCAGTCAGCCTGGCTCCCACCCCAGCCAGCACAAACCAGTGTGTTCCTAAATACATCTCCTGGGTTTAGCTTACCTCCATCAAAGTGGTCCAGCAGAAGTGTTAACCTTCTGTTCCCACCCATACAGTGAAATTAGAAATAATACCCTAATTTTGCACGGAGGATAGTTGGAGATTTAGGTTGTATTTGTAAAATTCTTCTTTAATATTTCATATTAATGCACCGGCAGGAATGGCGCTATCATTGTAACAGGGCTTTTATTGGATGCCTGCATGCCCATAGTGATTACCAGAGGTAGCATTTTAGGTTGAGAACCTTTCCGTGCCCCCCTGTCCTTCCCTTCCACTGTCACTCTCACAGAGCCAAGTGCTCACCCCAGTTCCATGCCTGCATCCCCCACGTTCAGCCCTGTCACGGGGTGATGCACCCAGAGCAGATCCCATCAACTCCCAGCAAAGGATGCTGAGTCAGTTCGCTGCCAGACTCCCTACTGCTGCTCGCCCCAGCTATTAATCTCACCTTGCCCTCTGCGGTCGGAGGACATCACTTCAGTCTCATAAACAGCTGAGAAGTCAGAACAGAGCAGATGAGCTAATACTGCAGAAGTATTTGGTTCATGCATCAAAACTGACTCGGGAGACTTTTCCTTCTGCACGTCATGGCAATAGGCAGAAAGTTTTCGGGCAAATTAGGAGCTGGAGTATTTTAGGAGTCTGGCCACAGCCCGGCCAAGTGATTTGCTTGCATTTCACGCACGCTATCGTCAGTGTAAAATCACTCATAGTACGACGGCTGAGCTGTAATCAGCGCTAGTAACACTCTGTTGTTCGTGCTCTGCCAAAAAACCACCCTAACGTGAAAATGTGCTCGTGCTGGTTCAAAAAGGGGCCGCGAGTGAAAAAGTGAAAAGTTCTGTTTGAAAAAGTTGTCATTTTTGCAGCTGAAAAATAAATAGCGGTGAGGAAGTCCTGACCGCTGTCCCCCGAAGAATGCACCGGCAAACTTCCAGGCCTGCCATCAAAGCACCAGATGGGAAAACACTGTGAAAAAGAAGGAGTATTTCGGAAATGAAAGCGTTGAACGGCCCGGCTTCTGGGTTCAATAAAATGCTTGTGACGGGAAGGGTTTTAAGTTGAAACAAACAGGAAAACAACTCTTCTGTTACAAACAGGGACTGCCCAAAGCTTTTGGGGTATCTTGGGACTTTTCCACTGACCACAGTCCCCTCAAACAACCTCCGTGCTACAGAGTGGCAGGAAAATGAATCAATCACTACTGACTTCCATCGTCCCACTGATCCACCGGGTGAAAATCAATCCTGCTTATAACTGATTCATCGCTTTTGTGACTGCAGGTAACACATGCAGCTCCTCTGGCCTCCCTGGGGCTGCAGAGTGCAGCTCTCGGGTCTCCTCCCCAGCTGTGACCCCAGCAGAGATCCAGCTCTCTTTTTCTTAAGTCAAGAAAAAGCAGACAACAGAGACCCATTAACAGCTCAAATAGATGAACCAAGCGAGGACGATGTGCGGTGGAGATGGCGAAGTTTTGGCACATCTGGTTGAAGCGATGCTGAAGTGCCTCCATGGTGGTTTGATCGAGCAGCTCGAGGAGCACGATCTGATCTGGGGGGCCGAGAGAGGGTAAGAGCACTTCTCTGCTACAGACTGGATCACCGCTGGAAATAAGCACTACAGGGCGGAGAAGGTTGGGTTCAAAGCACAAGAATGAGCCGAGTGGAAGTCAGGGAGTCCATGGGGTTCTGCTGATCCCCATCCCCACATCACCACGTGCTCCTGTAGATGTCAGCTGTGCAGTACTGGAGAGGGGTTTGATAACACGAAGGATCCTTATCAAAGATTTACTGTCAATACAGCACTGTGCTAAAAAAATAAATAAATCTCCAAGATTTACCAAGTTCTTTCATGTGTATGAATGGCATCGAACGTATTACTTTCTGTGCAGTGTTCCTTTTGTTTTTTGCATTTCAACCCAATCGGATGATGAAATGAGACCCATGACATTCACTTTGATGGAGGTGAGCTGCTGGCTTTCCAACAGTGTAAATAAGGATTCAGTGCCTTTTAAAAAGCATTATTTTAAAAGCAAAGCCCTTTTGAGTGAGGGCTCGAATGGGGTTATTTTCCACATGACCAAGCGTCAAAAGGAGAGCAGCAGCCCCATCCATACTCTTATCACTCTTCCTGAGTCACCCCCTGGATAGATTTGTCACAAGGTGAAATTAGAACAAGTCTTCGATTTATTATCGTTTTCTACTTGTCCTCCCTAATGCAGCTCCTGCCAGGATGAGTTTGCTGTGGGAAAGTGGAATGAAACCAGGCCTTTCAGTGCTGCTAAATAGGGCTGGGGGAGGGTTTCTTTAGGAGGGGGGATCTTCCTCATTATAAGTGGAAAATGTGCAACGCAGAATTTTCATCAGATGCCGCCCAGCCTCCCAATTAGGACGGCTGAGACAAACAGCGCCGTTATTATATGCAACTGTTTATACAGTGTCACTCAGCCATTGTTTATTTCATGAGCATAATTTATCTCTTCTGTTGTGCTACCCAATTTGTTTGGACTTCCAGCCCAGTTTCAGCACACACATCCTTTGGCCTCCCACCAGCCCGTTCCCCAATTAAGTTTCTGAGCGCGTTGCACAGTGCCTCCCCCCCCACCCCCCCTTGTTTCCCTGCTGATGTCCGCATCCCCTCCTCACTGCGATGCTCCCCGGGGCTCCTGCCCCAACCCCGCTGGCTGCCCGCGCCTCAATGCCTCATGGTTTATTCAACAGTCAAGCTGCATTTCTCTTTTCCCTCTCTTTCTTTTTTTTCCCTCTCCTTTTCTTCTTTTCCCCCCTCTCTTTTTAAATCAGAGGCCAGTCAATAGGTCCCACTTTGGCAGTTTGGTTCTTTTTGCAGCAAACCTCAAAACTAACATGCCGGCTGTATCTCAGCAATGCAGTCTGGTGACTTTGCAGGGGCTGAGCCCTGACCTATAGGGCAGCAGCTCAGAGGCAAAGCACTCATGAGCACTTGTCTCCAAAGGGGACAAAGACGTGCCCTCCATTAACATCTGCTACAAAAGCTTCATCCTCTCTTGGCCCTGCCTTCCTGCTCCCAGTATTGCTCCCTTTGGGGTGCGAGATGATTTCTCAGTCCTGGAACACTCCCATCCTTGGGCTGCCTTTGCTCCAAACTTTCCAATCAGTTTGCTTGCTCTTCTTGCTTGCAGCTCTGCCTTCAAGGATTAGCTAAAATAGAAAGGTGCTAATCCACGTTATGGAAATTCAAATCCTTGTCGCTACGTTAAGTTGTTTCAAGGAAGTTTAATCTGGCAAGGCTTGGAGGTGAAATCCACTGTTTGAAGTGGTAACAGAATCCATGCAACGCCTCTTCTATTAGAGTGAAAGCACTGTAGGTGCAAGAAGCAGCATTACACTCCTTGGCACAGCAACTTTAGGCTATCACTATCTCTGATGTGCTCCAGCAAAATCCCATTGAGTGCTCAGCTCCGGGTTACAGCTGAATGAAGGATTTGCTGCTGCATTCCCATTCCCACTTCGTTTGCCAGGATTGGTTTTCCAAGATTTCTGCTAGAGATCCATCTGAAACGCCTGCTGTTTTAGGTTAGTGTCCAAAATCCCAGCGGTGAACTTCATGTGCCCGTGGGAGCCACCATGAGACAAAAACTTGGCACACATGAAACCTGGGTTACATCTTGTGTGAAGAAAGCATCCTTTGGGTAAGCGATCTGCAGAGGAGTTTACTGGCTCTCCACCTCCCGTCACCATGAGCTGCTTCAGAAATTCATCATACTTTAAATGATTCACTCAAGTAGCCATTCAGCCCCAGTTCATAGATTGCAGAGCCCTTATTACACAGCTATATATTTAGCACTGAAATGGTTCTCAGCAGTTGTAAAAGTCCTGTCATCTAAGGAATAAAACAAAGAGCCATTATTCATCAAAAAGGAGACACAGTCTTTATTGTCTGAAGCCATGGTAGTTTTTATATTGCACTGTTCTTTCAGGCTGTCACACAACTCAGTTTTCAGCTGTATCAGTGGCAGCCCTGGAAGCTCAAACCCTCCTATGACATCTCATAGCTGACCTCCCAGCTCACACTGGTTTAAACCAACAGCAGCGTTGATCCTGAGCACATTAGACATGGCCAATGACCTAAGAGCAACAAAGCTAACCTGTCTAGAAAAGCTTGAGGTAGATGGCAGTCTGGCTGAGTAAGGAATTACAGGTAAATGGGTTTATTTAAAATCACAGTTACAAGCAGTAATAGATGAGTGTATGTTTCATGCACTGATTACATCCAGAAGATCTGCATCCAGGCTGTCTGATGGCATAGATTTGTGTGACTGTAGGACCCCAGAGGTGTGTGTGCCAGCTGTTCTGGTGTGGGCCCTGCCACCTGTCAGCCCTCCTGGGCCATGTCCTTGGTGGGTGCATGTCCAGCATGGGGCTGGAGGAACCAGCCTGGTTCTCTGGATCTGGACAGCATGAGACATACCCAGCATTCCTGCCTAGCAGCTACCTGACTTCTTCCGTGCCTTTGGGAAAAGCAGCCAGATTTGGAGCCAGAAGACTTCTTCCAACATGCAATTCCATGGTGCAAATGAGTCCATGAAATGTAAATGAAGCAGCACCACTCACAGAACCAACTACCATCACTTTGTCCTCAGGCTTCTGAGAGCATCTGAGAATCTGTTGGCATCAGCATGGATGCAGAGTAAAGAGGACTCAGAAAAGATGCATCTGAGGAGATGCTGTGCACGGGCTCCCAGCAAAGCAGCTGTTTGCACAGTGAGGCAAACCCATCCTTCCTTCCTTTGAAGGTTTCCTCTCTGAATACTGAGATGGGGAATCTGAAGACCCAGAATCTTAAAAAAGTGGCACACATTAACGGAAGAATTGCCCTTTCCCAGCTTTGTAATTTGCTTTAAGACTGACAATCACGTCCCCAAAGCCCCATGCTCCCGTTTATCCATACGCTCAGCAAGTACAGGGCACAGATCAGAGCTCCCGTTACACTTCTCCCAGCACCCCGCCGAACAGCCAGCAGTCTCCTAGGCTAATTAGCCACACTGTATTCTGCACATATTTTGCATTTCTGGGTAATTAGGATAATCAGATTTCTCCTTTAATTCTGTACGTATACACTATAAGCAGGTGTATTGCCTTTCCCACAATGATATCACAAGAAGTGCGTTGTCTGCTGGAGGTGCGGATGCCAGCCGCCTGTCAGAGCCCATTCTCGTCTCGCACATGGAAATCTGCTGCTAACGGATTACCAGGAGCCATGGGAAATTAGGAACCGAGCTTGATTTGGGTGAGTAGCCAGTAGCTCAGATATTTGTGCAAGTTATCTCAACGCACAGAGCCTTCATATCTGGCCAGAGATTTGGCCGTTCTCTTTGCAGCGCTCCAGGGAAGTGCTGTGAGTGTGGCACAGGGGTCGCTTGGCCCAGAACCTCAAAGGTGTTCAGGGTTCTGCAAAGTGCAATAGCCCTCATCTTTGTCTTTGAGCATTTGGCCTTGAAGCTTTCACAGATATAGGGTTATTTCCTTCTTACTGGAGCATCAAGGGTGCAGAATCTTTGAAGAGGGCCGAGGAGGCTCCCATGCCCCATAGCACAGAGCAAAGTGCTCCTGAGCACTTGGGCTGCAGCACCAATACTGAGAGACCCTGCTACACAGCCTCCACAGAAAGACCATCTACCTGCTGAACTTCACATATGGGAGAGGTTTGCTTGTAGAGCTTAGAGTGCAACCCAATATACGCTTAACACAAAGAAGCAGAGCGATGCTCTTGTTGTAGTACTACTGTAAGAATAATGTCCAAACCTCACAAGTATGAACAAAACTGATTATGACCAGGGTTTAGATCCCTCCTGATCTCCAAGTTAACCTTCCTGGTACCAAGATTAAGTACTGGTTACTACAGAGATAGTCTTCAGGCAAAGCTGATGGCAGGCAGTGACAAACTGTTAATTGTGGTAAGGCTGTTTATCCACGGTGGCTGAACACAGCATACAGAGCAATCCATGCAAGGTTACACTCAGTATTTTGTAAGCTCTGCATGGGTAATTAAATACCCCATCCTCTTCTTTAGTGTCCTCCATCTCACCTTCCCCATTCAGCTGGAACGGTGCTTACAGATGAACCATCTCCAGAGAACAGCACTTGGAAAGCACAGTGCAGCAGCAGGCACTTCAATGAGTCCAAGGCTGCTGTCGGGGTCACCACAGACAAGGGAGAGGTCCCTGTTTCCCAAAAAGGTCTCACAGGAGACGTCTTCTCAGGCTTCATATATTTGCCATCACTGTGTATTCATTCGAGCAACAGGGATCATTTTTTATTAAGTATATTTATCTCTGGAGAACTTTACCCAAACTTTCCTCAGTTAATACCCAGTTCTTGTTCTCTCATGACTTTGGTCAGGTCACCAAGTGCTCAGTAAAGAAGGAGATCATGTGACTGCTTGCTTGCTTATTCTGACCCACTTCCCTTAGGTCAGCAGCATCCCATGTTGCTCAGAGGTGGCACAACAGCATCCCTTCTCTGCAGGCCTTGATGTGTTCTCATCTCCTCTGGGATGCACAAGGCACAGAGGCCAGATCCCATGCAAATTCAGCTCTCCCATCCCATTGCTGTGCTGCTGTGACAGGGTGGCAGTCTGTGCTCCTGTGCTTCTGCCAGCCAGGGCTGGGGTGGACATCTGTGTGCCTCATGCATCGGTG
Source organism: Gallus gallus (assembly GCF_016699485.2). Classification (NCBI taxonomy): domain Eukaryota; kingdom Metazoa; phylum Chordata; class Aves; order Galliformes; family Phasianidae; genus Gallus; species Gallus gallus. The sequence goes on from NC_052551.1 coordinate 9,112,992, forward strand.
CAGAGAAAATAATACACTGGTGACCCTGGATCTCTAGAGTTTTGAGTATCAGTTGAAAGAACCAGAGAAGGGAAAATAGGGAAGAAAGCAGGTATTTTGCTGGCCTGAGAGAGACTGGAGAGCAGGTGGGAAGCTGCCTGCTGGGCTGGCCAGTCGCTGAGAGGTGGCAAAGAAAGCTGGCACTGCGACTCCTGATGTCTGCCTTCTCCGAGCAGGTGACGAAGGCAAGCTGTTGCCTCGATTCCCACAGTATATTTTCATTAAGCTGTGGCAGATGGCAGTGGAGGTCACCGCTTCCACACCATCATCCTTTCAGCCGAAAGGTGTCAGGGAATCTGACACCTCAATTACTAAAGCAGGATTCATCCAAACAGCATCCAGGATGAAGGGGGAAAGGGAATTAGAAAAGCTGCTCTCCTAATTTCCATGAATCCTCACCTTTGAGAGAAAATCTGGGATGAGAACTTCCCTGATAAACAACACATTTCTGCCTAACATCCCGACACAGAAGCAGCTGCTCTGAGAACCAGCCACAGACACCAGAAAAAAGGCAATTAAGTTCTCGTGGAAATGAGAGCAAAAAGCTCTCCTTGGAAAAGGCCGTTGATGCTAATGAGCTACACCAAAGTCAAGGGAGGATTGATTGATCTTACTCCAGCAGAGAACTGCTGCTCGCTTCCCTCTAGCCTGTGGAACGTGGAACATGAAGTGAAACAAAGCTGCCATGTTTTGCTTCACGAGGGTTTTCAGAAGTCAGCTGACCTGCAGAGACACCACTGCAACATCACCATTGACTTCTCTGTGTTCAACGTGAAATGCGGTTCTGATACGGCGGTGAGAAGCTGGATCCTTGCTGAGACACTGGTGTTTCTCAGCCCAACTGCTAATACACACTTTCCTTTTACTACTTTACCGTTACTATTTCCCTACTTGTTACTACTATTAATCCTTGCTTTTGTAATCCGTACAGTTATCCACAGCAAAGAAGATGAAGTGAGAGTCTGACTTCATCAATGAGCAAGCAAAGCAGAACTTCTTTGTTCTTATTTTGGGATCTCAAAATCATAATACGGTTTTGGAATGATTATGAAATATCTCAGATTGGCAGCTCTGCGTGGTGTTACTCATTGAGTTTCCTTCAACAACAAAAACACCAAAAAGCATCATCCTACAAGGAGATAACAAATGAGTTCAACAAGACCGAGCAACACCAAAGTCTGTGCTTCCTTTGTGAGCAGTTTCCCCTTAGTGTTTAGGAATGACATCAAAACTCCCAACACGAAGACATCAGAGATGTTTGGGAGATGAAAACATCCAGGACTCAAACTTCAAATAAAAACAACCCCACCAAAACCCAAACTTCTTTTACTGAAACTTTTCGACTTTTTGACAGAAGCTTGAAAACACTTCTGAAAGGTTCAAAATATTTGGGGTTTGGCACAACGGGGCCCCCATCATTCCCAGCAAACATCGCTGAACGCCAGAAAATTTTCATTTTAGGGCCAGAACGGTGCTTTTTTTTTTTCCTCTCAAGCTCCAGAGATGGAGAATGGAAAAAACAATGCACTACTTTTGAGATAAAAAATGTTTCCACCCTGTTGAAAAGTCTCTTTCGACCCAAGCTTGCTACAGACACAACCTGTGCAGTCAGGTCTGCTCCTGACATCTACTCCAGCCAACACAAAGGGAACACCATGAGCGTAAGGACATTAAATCAGAAATTAGCTCTGCTTTTTAAAATGGAAAGGTTCGATTGTACTGACCTCAAACTCAATGCTTTGTTAATGGGAGAAGGGAAAGCTACAGCTGGGGCACTTAGACCTTGCTAAATCGTATGCATTTTCTTAAATGCTCGAAAAGCAATGGGCTATTCCAGGGTTTTCCTGGAGGAAAAGCGATCACAATCTGGCCTTTGTTATCCAGCTTATTCTCCAAGAGTTCCTACTTGAGGGCCCCCGGAGCAGATTCTTGGAAGAGCTCCATTTTGCACCCCAGCCAGAATGCTCCGAGTTTCCGTATATTATTAGCACACAATGGAGCAACGTCAGCCCGCGCTGGGAAGGGCTCCTGGCAGCCCCAATGCTTCCAGCCCCAACCCCACACCGGGCAGGAGAGAGGGGCTCCCTTCTGGGGAAAATCCACCTCCTTCTCCTCCTGCATGGCCCTGGTGCTGGGGGACAGAAAAAGCAGGAGACAAAGCAGCAGAGCGTAGTCAGGCAAAGACACAGCGTCAGCCAAAATACAGCCCAAGGGCTCTGGGAAGAGTTGACTTCAGCACCAGCCTGCCCTCAGCTGCTTTTGGCTTGGGCTTTGCCAAATGGCATTCCTGGTCTGAAAGTGCTAGATGGGTTTGGTCGGAGGGCACAAGGAAACTTGATTCCTGTGAGTCACTTGCAATCTCTGCCACCACCACTATGGGAAACATGGACGTGGGCTGCTGGCAATGCACAATCTGCATTGAAACGTGCTGTATGTCCCCAGGCCCCTCTTCCTTGGTGCTGCTCAGAGCTTTTGGCCTCAGACCACTGCTGCGTTACTGACTCCAGCTGCTCAAGGAAAGAGAAAAAAGAAAGAAAGAAAGAAAGAAAGAAAGAAAGAAAGAAAGAAAAATCTCCACATGCAAAAATTCAACTTTTTGTAAGAAAAGCCCCACAACTCCAAAACTAAAAATGCTCACCAGCACAGCAAGCATTTGCCAGCACATTTTTGATTTTTTGCCAAAATATTCTGGCCAAAACTTTGGAGAAAAAAAAAAAAAACCCACCAGAATTGTCTATGGAAAGCAGATACTTCTCACGAAAATATTCATTTAGTCAAATCCCCAGGTTTCTACTGAAAGTCAGCACCAGTGGAAAATGCTGACGAGCTCTATTATTGGCACAGCTTTAATTTTCCTTTGTCTGGAACAGACACAGAGAGGACAGCATCTGTCAAATGTAGTCTTTTGACTTATGTTATTATTTAAAATGGTCTATTATTGTACGTGGTCTCCAGGAGAGGTTCAACCCATCACGGTGCTGGGAGCCACGCATACACACGATTTCTCTTCTAGAGGGATTATAGTTTGAGCACGCAACCTGGAGAAGATAAACAGTTGGAACATAGGGCAATTTCACATTGGTCCCGAACAGCAAAGGGACGCTGTGCTCACCCCTGCACCTGCTCTTTCCTTTGGTGCTTTGTGCTCAGCCATGCCCCAGCTGCCAGGCTTGGAGCCCCCCAGGAGATGCAGGAACCTGCCCAGCTCTGCGGGCAGCTGCAGAGCAGGGAGGGATGGGCCCCAACCCATTTCCCTGCCCTTCCACTGCAATCCTGCTTGCTCCTTCCCATGGATGCTCTCCCAGCCCCCCCTTCTGCAGACTTATATGCATTGACCACATTGAGCCCACCCATTCTCTTGCCTTCCCTGACGTGTGCAATCCCCACGTGCCTGTCTACCAGGCTGCCTTCTGCCCCGGCCCCATCGCTTCATGTCCTGCCCAAGCTGACACAACCCCTTTAGGTACAAGGGAGCAGTTAGAGAGGGATCTGCACTGGTTTCAAATAGTTTCCAGCACTGGTCACCCCCTTCTGTAAGAGATTAAAAAGGCATTGCCAAGAAGGGAGCGAGGGAGAAGGAGAGCACAGGAAAATAAATAAATAAAGGTATATAGTTACTTTTGGTTAGTCTCAATGTGCAGTCCCATCCCAGGGCGCCGTGCTCTGCGCTCATTTGAGGTATTAGTCACTTTTTCCATTAGAAGCTCTTATTCTATGGGGATTTATAATGTATCTGTAAAATTGTCTCCAGGCTTTGCTTGGCATCTGAGCTCTCGATTCATGGACAGAATGTAAAGAAACGGCAGTTGTTTGATTTACTGGGACAGGGCACGGGGAGGGAGGGATTTTTTCCATGCTCAGCTTGGTGGAAATAAATTCACGTAGTGCTTTCAGGACACGATCACTTATTACTCCAGAAAATACACCAGTTGGGTGCAATCTCAGATCAAAAGTGACCAAGATCAGATCAAGAAAGACCACGTCCTCAAGCGTGGGCTTTCCCCACAACCCACCCACAGGGAAAGCCTTGCCCTCTTCCAACCCTCATTGCTACAAGGGACAAGGGCACGAACTCTGGGATCCAAACACCCGGATGCCTCTCCCATCCTCAGGGTGTTCCTGGCATGGCCGTTCCCCTGGACTTCTGCTGTAGACAGGGATGGGTTGGGAAGAAGGGCAGGATCCAGTGCAGCAACACACAGCAGGACCTGAACCTCCTTGCAGCACTGATCAGATAGGCAGCAGGAGCCTGAGGTGGACGTTGCAGGCAAACAATAACCTAAAATCGGAATGTAGCAAATTACTTATTCAAATGCTGGCCTTCCTCTCCCCCTCTTGATTAGCAAACCGCTGGGGAGCCAGCCCTGATTTTCTCCAGACAGTCGTGCTCGGCTCCACTCCTTTTGCTCAGCCCTGAGCTGCCCACGGGGCTGCAGCCCTCGTTGGTATTCACGCTGCGTTGCAGCCCTCCCTTCCCTTCATGGGCTGTTCTGCTCTCCAGCTGGATCACAAACTTTCTCTCTGCATGCACAGCAGTGATTAATAAGTTCAGTTTCTATCTATTTTTTTTTTTTCAGAGAAACATTTAAGCTGCAGTTTGCAAACACTCCCCAGTACATTGACTCAACGACTTGCACCTAATAGTAAAGCAATCCCCAAAACACACTGCAAGCCAAATCCTCCTCCTTTTCTTTAAGGAGAGGTGTCATTATTTCATGTTTCCATTCACTGTGTATAAATGAAGCCTTGAGGAACAGACAGGAGAATATATAATGGAACAGAAGGACATATTGCTGAACTGGAGTGGGAAATCCCACAGCTGAAATCCCCTCTTCCATTTAAATGAAAGGCAAGACCACTGCTGCCCACAAGGAGCCAGGATTCACCCTGGCACTCTGGGAGACACGGTGCTCAGCAGTGCACAGGGAAGGCTGGGAAGGGTTCAAAGTATCAAATGAAGCAGAGCAGAGACACGAGAGGAACAAAGGAAGTTCACGTCGTTATAATTTATTGATGATCTTGGCCTGATTGCTTCAGTGTTTTGTCTCAGCGGAGCGCACTGCGTGGCACGGAGTCCTGCAGGTCACTGTTGTACTGATGTGGAAATGATGCGACGACTTACAGACAAGTTTGACTTAAAAGAAAATAAACAAAATAAGCACCAGGATGGGGCTCAGCCTCACCCAAGCACTTGCTGGGAAGCAGCCAGGATCTCCTGACCTCACTCCCAGCGGAGCAGAGCTCCAGGAATTCCCTCCCCATAGCTCACATTTTTCCAGCTCTACCAATTCACCCAGCGAGTGCCATGGGAAATCACTACGGCTCAGGCATCCAAACTTGCTTAAGAATGAGCCAAACCGATTCTTTTCTTCAAGGAGGAGGGTCCTTAGGAAAATAAAATGCTGGGGGTTCTTTGTCCCTGTATCTTGGATACGGAAAAACTCCCACGCTTGTCAGAAATCAGAGCAGCACCGGCAGCCCATGGCTTTCTCTTTTTCTTACTCTTTTTTTTTCTCCTTTCCCTCCAGTGTATGCAAGTGTGTGCCTTAAAGCTGGATGACACAGTGATGGGTTTAAGAGACAGTGAGTGTTGAGGTGCCAATTTCAAGTGTAATACAGAGCGCAGCTTCTTTCTTCTGTGATCACGGGTGAAAAATCAAAAGAAATAATCCAGAAGGCTGAATGCACTCCCTGGCCATTCAGCAGGCTCATAAATATGCCTAGCGAGACGCTTTGTGTAAAAAGAAACCAAAAAAAACTTCTATTCTGCATTTTGTTTAACTGCAGTCAAATCTTCCATCCACATCTTCCGACTGCGCTCCTCGCAGTTAGCGGGGCTGCATTCCCACCCTGCTCCCCATCACTTCTAGGCCGATGGCTTACATTTGGAAACTAGCAGGTTCTCATTTTTTTCTATTGATCTCTCTCCCACCTCCGGCCAAGTGCCCGCTCGCTGGTTGCCTCTTGGCAGAAAATAAGCTGCTGTCACAGTAAGCAACTCCCAAACAAAGAGTTTCGACTAGATTTGCCCCTTGGCACTAGCTCACTATTCAACAGAACTTAGGAGAAAGCCTGCCATTTCGTGCGCACCGCTAATGCTCCAGAATAAAGCAAATTTGGAAATGAAATTAACTACGTATGAGCTGTCATTTCCTCTTTAAGGCTGGAGGAGCCCTGGAGACCATCAGCTACTGACAAGAAGGGGACCCTCCAGGTCCAAGCTGGATGCACAGACACTGAGGAACAAGCAGACCTTTGTTATCACCACTCGCACCGACACGCACACAGATGTCACCGGGATGAGCAGCCTGTGCCCACAAGGCACACTTTCTGCACGCCGGCCAGTTTATTCCTAAAGAAATATATGCATGAGCACACTGCATATAAGCACATCACCCTGAGGACGGCTGAAATAATTCCTTCCACGCCTGCACAGACCCTCTGGTGCAGGGTGGGATCCAGTTGACTTAATTCCTTCTTGCAGCTGCACATAGAAGGGCTGAAGGTACCGGGAGGTTTTGGCATGGGGGAAGTTTTGGTTCGGTTTTGAGCATCGCCACCAAACCTGCCGGGACGCCTTCAATGGACAGTTTTTCTGTAGTTGTATTTCATAAACACAAACTTATAAATTGAGGAGTGGGAAAGAAAAGAAAAAGAAAAGAAACAAAAGCATAACAACCACATTTCTCCGAGTTTTAAGAACCAGCGGGGCAGCTCACCCAGCAGCGCAGCCCCACTGCGAAACGAAGTTGTAGAAGGACCGTCCCGGAGCTCCTCCGGCCCCGAAGCGCTGCGCGCTCCGCTCCGACCCGGCAGCCCCATCCCGTCTCCGGGGCAGCCCCCCGGAGCCCGGAGAGTCGGCACTTACCAGCTGCAAAGTGCAGAGGAAAATCAAGGTGCAGCGTCCGGTGCAGCATCCCATGGTCCCCGAGTGCGCCGGGGCAGGCAGCAGGATAGGGACGGCAGGGACAGGGGCGGCAGGGACAGAGCACCCGGCTCGCCGCAGCCCCGGGGCTCTCCCCGTCCGCAGCACGGAGCGCAGCTGCCGCTCGCCGCCGCCGGGAGCGAGGCGGGCGGGGAGGGCGGAGGGAGGAGGGACGGAGGTCGCGGCGGCTGCCGGAGCCCCTCCGGGAGTCGGGGAGGAGGCAGTGGGGCCACAGCTTAAAAGGGCAATGCTCCTCCGGACGCTCCCGTCCCGCAGGCTGAGGCGGTTGGGATGAGCCCCCCGAGCCCCGCTGGGGTGCTCGCGGCCCCCCCGGCACGGCCCGCCCCCGGGAGGCTGAGCCAGGCGGTCCCAGTTTATTTAGTTTCTCCAAATGGGAGACCCTGCTGCTGGCCGAGGGTGTGCCAGCACTCCGTGCAAGGGGCATGGAGACTATGGGGCATCTCAGGCAACAGGAATCGGGACCTCCTCTCCCCTTGCCACATGTGCCCCTCACCTTCCACCCCACGCAGATGCTGGCTTACTCACCCTAAAGTCTTCGTGCCCAGGATTAGCCTGAAATACAACAGTTGTTTCCATAAACTTTGTCAGCTAAAGTGTGCATGGAAGACAAATGCCAGGGTATAAGACATGGAATTCATTAAAATGCACATTTGTGAGTGTCTTAAATTGCGTATGGGCCTTGTCATACCTCAGTGGTTTAAGAAGTACATAGAGGAGCAGCTCCTTCTGTGGAGAGCTTCCACAGGAGCACCATCTAAGAACCACCCACCGTACCCTGCATCTGCAGCAAAGCAGGTCTGTCTGCTTCAGTTGCAAACTGCAGATCAAATCCAGGAGCACACAACCACCTCTTTTACAGCACTGACCCCTCCACGTTGCCTCCTGCCCAGAGGAGTGGGAGCAGAGAGCTTCTGTCACCTCTCCCTGCTTTTGCTCAGCCCAAGCAGTAGGTGACACACAGGCACGCCAGGATGGGGTTGTACTTATAGCTAAGCTCCACCAGAGTGGGTTAATAAGCTTTGGGAGAGGCACATCTGATGACAATGTCATCTCTTTGCAATCTCCATGGCTGCATGATAAAGTTTGCTTTGCTCTCAAGCAAGTCAGGGCTCCATTTCTGCCTCTAAAGCAGTGTGACTTTGGTACTGTGAGTGATCAGCCCCGCTGCCCTCTAAATACTCATACCAAGTTGCTGTTTGCAGTGGTGGAGGTGGAGATGGAGATGGCAGCTGAAATGACAGAGTCTCTATCATTTTATTCGAGGAAAGCATTGCTTGATTAGAACAGAATGAAGCAGGGTTAGTCTTGAAGTGCTGCAAATGTTTGAAACCTGATAGTAACAAAGTTATTTTTATTCAAATCAGATGCAGGGAGAAAAAGAACAAACAAACAAGCAAACTGTGAATGCCTAAGGTTGAGAGATGGACTCTGAAATGATCTCAAATCCTTCTGGTTTTAAGTGGTAAAGTGTATTGATTATCTGACCTGTGCACCGAGCAGAACCAGGGCAGCAATTAATGCAGTCAGATGCAATAAGAGACACTTTATTATGTGTGAAAGGAATACACCCAGCGAAGAAACCAATCTACTTCACCCAGAAAACTGTGGGCTGAAGAAGCTTTGGCACTAATTGTATTCCTAGAACAGTGGATTTTGGATGGCAGAAGCAATAGGAATAAAGACCAGCTTATGTTTTCAATGAACATCGATGAAACACTCCTCACAAACTGCATAGGGAGGGCTCACTCTGCTCTGTGGGCTCAGGCAAGCTGATGTCAGAGGGAGAAGGGGAGCTGAAGGCTGCCATGCACAGGCTGGGGTCGGGCTGGGGTGCTATGGGCTCTGTGAGCTGCTGGAGCAGTGGGAGCAGGCAGGGATGCAGCTGTGCAGGTTGGTAGCTGCCCTTAGGGCCATTGCTGGAGTTTCCTGCATCTTTTGTTCCACCTCCTGCTTCTAACAGCCTCCCAGAAGCACAGCTATTTTCCAGCACAGTTGTAGTACAAAGGAGACGCTGTGAGAAACAGCCAAAGGTATCGCTGCTGGATTCGTGTTTGACACAAACAGGATTTTTCCCCCTGCACTTTTTTTTACTTGATAAGCCGAGAAAAGGGCAACTCTGTGTTGCCTGAGCCCTGCGTGCATCTGAAGGAGAACACACAGATCTTTTTAGCCTGTTTAGAAGGGTGAACATGTGATAATGCAACTGTATCACAAAGAGAGGCTTAAAACTCCTAGAGCCTGGCCATGTAATCTTAATTTATATGATTTCTTGGCATAGCACGGGGTCCTCACACAGAGGCATCTGCCCTTAAGTATTCAAGTGGCCTCACTGGCTTTAGTGCAGCTGTTCCCGTGCCAGTGTTTGGATGTTTGCTCCAGTGTCGTTCTCTTCAGCATCTCCTGTCTATGGACACCAGAGGAGGAGCAAGCAGCCTGAGCACCCTAAGGGCAGGGCTGGGCTTTGGGTTACTCTATGCAAGCCAATTAAAAAGCCTCCTGTGGACTTCTGGAAAATCCCTTATTTCAGTGTGAATAAATGTTAACTTAGGTGAATTTGGACCTAAGAAAAAAAAGAATAGATCTTCATTAAGTATATTGAATTAGCAAGTGGATTAACAGTGCACCACTGGATGGGGCAGTCCAGAGGCTGCCAAACACAGTGTCATCACCAATGTGCACTGTGTCACCAGTGATGTGCCATGGGCCACCACACAAGGCTGCTTGAAAGCCAAAGGGAATGATCCTCAGGTACAAACGCTGTTCCAGAGAAGCCCAGCTATGGTGCCACATCCAAAGGCAGCACGTGCCTGTCCCCGTGCTGCATGCTCCACCCCTTGGGACAGCCTTTCCAAGGTGGCACGTCACATCCTATTCTTCTAGCACACATTGGAAGTAAAGCTCACTGCCAGTCCTCTGATTGATGGCTCCTTTCCATTGTGCACAGCACAGTTTCACAAAGGGACGTGTTCAGCATGATAGGTTGGGAGCCCTTATGTAAGAACTGGGTGAGCTACTCCAGGGCACTGCGGATGTTCAGAATGAATGGATGAGGGCAAATCCTGGGGAATACATTGGATGCTGTGACAACTCCTCACCCATGGTGACCAAGACATGCCACCACTCCGGAGACTGGGCTTTGTGATGCTCCAAGGTGTCATACAGAAGACTTTTTTTTACATAGGAAAGGATTACTGAGCCAGCTAGAAAGAGAAAGAGATTATGTAATAAAGGGCAAGGACTTCTGATCTTCTAGTTTTAAATTTGTAATTTCTTAAAGCTCGCATTACCTGGGATAATGTCAAGGGAGCTGCTTTGGGATGGAGGCCAGCTGCAGCCAACACTACCAAAGGAGAAGGAGGCTTAGGAGTGGTGGCAAATGCACTGCAGAAAATGAGGCATCCCTGTGACAGCAAAGCACAGTGTTTTAAACAATCATTCTCATTGGAAAGGAAACAGTCCCAATGACTTTCATGCTTGGAAATAGCTTCCCAGCAGCCAGGGGTGATCTGTAAGTTTTATCAGAGCTGGTGTGTGAATTCTGTTGTTTTCTTTCTGATCCCCACGAAGCCTTTACTGCTGGGAGAGGACAGTTTCTAATCAGCTTCTGTGGCATTTCAACACCTCATTCTGCATCTGTAATTCCCTAACATTACCTTGCTGAGCTGCACAGCGCATTCCCATCACTGTTTGATGAGGAAGTGGAGGATGGCAGAGGTGGGAGGAGGATTCAGAGCGCACAGTGAGTTGGGCGCTTTGCCCACACCCACCCGATGCACATCCCTTGTTCACAGCAAAGGCTTGCATGAAGGAAACACGACTGGTATCACACTGAGATGCATTTTTCCTCCTTGGGATTGCACACCCACATTCCCAAAGGAACGGCCTGGAGTAGAGAGGAGGGAGTGCCCGAAGGGTTAATTCCCACCCCAGAAGCGAGCTGCGGCAGCTGACATTGCTGCCCTGCAATCCGAGTCCCTGGCATGATTGCAGCCACATTTCCAGCTGCAATTTCACGAGGCAGCGTGACCAAGAAGTAATTCAATGCAGCTGCCGAAGTCCATGCGTATTGACACCAAGTGATTGCTGAGGCTGCTGTGCAACAGTTGCATTTCTCAAATGATAGGACACAAGAAGAGCCAGAAGGGCGAGAGCAGCCCCTGATTTGGGGCAGCCATTTGGGGGCTCTCCTGTAGACAAGCAGCTTCCCTGCCTGCTTAGGGATCAGTGGCCAACGTCCCCCAGCCAATTAAACACACATACACGGGATAGAGCTGCTTTCCTGCCCTGTGTCAGCTATACCTGTTCCACTACCAACAATTAAGACCTAAGAAAGACCTAAAAATGTGGGTAGGCAGAAGGTCTGGTGGGGCTTTCCAAACACAAGTGGCTGCTGCAGCTTTCCTTTGGCTCCAGCTAGGAAGTGTCACTGCAGGAACACAGAGGATGTCTCAGTGACGTACTGGTGGTGCAAACACATGCACCAACGTGCACTCCCAGCTCCATGCACTCCAAGCTGCCTTTCCACAGCCAGTGGCAGCATGCACTGTTGCTTGGTGAGGTTGCTGTGTTTTGGCTGCCAAGTGCAATGAACAGCAACAGCTCTGAATGCTATAATTAATGACACGTAAAAGTTATTCATTATTAAATAATAAAAAATAAATAATAGGCAGTAAATACTGATAATAATACAAAATAAACGTTTGAGAAGAACTGATGTTCCATTCCATGGCGGAAAATATTCCATAGAATCATAGAACCACCAAGGCTGGAGAAGACTTACATATCTCAGTGTGTGAGTGGGAACGAGCTCCAGCCAGGATGGACGAAAACATGACACCCCCTAAAGCCACACACACTTCTCAAACTCACTCCTTTAAAAAAGTGACCAAGACAGGAGTGTATGGTTTCCTAACTCTGCCAAGTGCTGAGCACTGCACTGATCCCATAGGGGTGTCACAGCTCAGCCTGGAGATGCTGCAAATACTACGTTTTGTAGCCAAGTAAAATTAATTCTATCTGGAAAAGCTGGGCATGGAAGAGACTGTCCATGCCTTATGCTTTGTTATCTTATCCTATAATTTGTTCCTTGCTGCATTCTGTATGTGGGTGACACTGGGCATAACAGCTACAACAACAGTTGTACAAAAAGTATGTGTAATTTCAGGATAGAACCAATTCATAATGAGAGAAAGGGATGAGTTGGGAATACAGCAAAGGATGCCTTTGTAAATGTTGGTAGTATGGTCTTATATATTATGTTATAATAGGTATTTGCCACGCATTGCAGAGCTGGGAAGAGAGCTATGCAGCCAGCCCAAATTCCGGGAACAGAGCAAACTGGAGTTGCCAGGGAATGGCGTGCACTTATGTGCTTGCTAAGGGAGGCAGATGCCTGTGGCTTCCCTTCATTCCTGCTGAAAACCAGCCCTATCCTGCAGCCTTTGCACCTTCCATCTCAGCACACACCCGCAGGTTAACGATGATTGCTGGCTCAGGGCAACTTGCAGCGTGAACACAGCAGCACGCTTGGTTGCTAGCAGCAGTTTTGGCCCAAGAAGATGAATGTGTGCGTTCGGGACATGAGGCGAGCAGCAGCCATCAGAACTCAGCGCAGCATCACTACGGATGGCAAACGCTGCTCAACACCGCTCCCCTGAGGCTGCGAGCACAAGTACCGAATGCAGCGCGAACCCACAGCCGCTGGTTCATAATACTCTCTATATATGATATTAATATTCTCATTAGATCTTACATACAGCGTGTGCATGATGGGAACCTCATTGTCCACTGGTTCATGTTTACCAGAAAATAACGGTGCTTATCAGAGGAGACCGCTTTGTCCTTAACTGGAAGGGCAAATCATCGAAGTAGAGTTGTCTTTCTGTCTCACACCCCCTCCTCTCTCCTTCGAATGCACACACACTTACGGTCCCATTATCTTCCTGTTGATGCAGGGGCGTTATGCGTGTAGCTGCCGTTAGCGTTAATGAAAATGGCTCATGTTAATCTCTCGTGCACTGATAGTAAGATAACAGCCTACTTCTGAAGCAGGGAGGCCAGATAGGAGTCGCACTGAAAACCAGCGGCGTATTGTCGCCGTGGGATTCATATGTAAATGTTAAAGCTTTGCTCCGGCCTGTCTACGGCTGTTGATTAAGAATAAATTAGTGATGATTATCAGTGCGCTCTCCAGGCACTTGTCTGCAACCATCACAAAGCGCTTCCACCTCCTCCTATTCATACCCTTTGATTTCTCATCGCCTTCAGAGCATCGCCGGGTGGCAGCGAATGGAAATTGCCCTCCAGTGCCACAGAGGGCCATAGCATCACTGAGGTTGGAAAGGTCCCCAGCGGCAGTGGTTTCGATGGGCATTTTTAGTTCAAAACAGGTTCAAACTTCACGCAACGTAAAAAAAAAGGGGGGGGGGGAGGGGGGAGAGGGGAGAAGAAAGAAAAAGAGAAAAAAAAGAGAAAAAGAGAAAAAAGAAAAAAAAGAGAAAAAGAGAAAAAAAGAGAAAAAAAGAAAAAAGAAAAAAGAAAAAAAAGAAAAAAAGGAAAAAAAGAAAAAAGGAAAAAAAGAAAAAAAGGAAAAAGAAAAAAAGGAAAAAGAAAAAAAGGAAAAAGAAAAAAAGGAAAAAGAAAAAAAGAAAAAAAGGAAAAAGAAAAAAAGGAAAAAGAAAAAAAGAAAAAAAGAAAAAAAGAAAAAAAGAAAAAAAGAAAAAAAGAAAAAAAGAAAAAAAGAAAAAAAGAAAAAAAGAAAAAAAGAAAAAAAGAAAAAAAGAAAAAAACGGAAAAAAAAAGAAGAGGAAAAAAGAAAAAAAAAGAAAAAAAGAAAAAAAGAAAAAAAGAGAAAAAAGAAAAAGAGAAAAAGAAGAAAAAGAAAAAAAAAGAAAAAAAGAAAAAAAAAAGAAAAAAAGAAAAAAAGAAAAAAAAGAAAAAAAGAAAAAAAAGAAAAAAAAGAAAAAAAAAGAAAAAAAAGAAAAAGAAAAAAACGGAAAAAAAAGAAGAGGAAAAAAGAAAAAAAAGAAAAAAAGAAAAAAAGAAAAAAAAGAAAAAAAAGAAAAAAAGAAAAAAAAGAAAAACAGAAAAAAAAGAAAAAAAGAAAAAAAAAAGAAAAAGGAAAAAAAAAGGAAAAAAAAAAAGAAGAGGAAAAAAGAAAGAAAAAAAAAGAAAAAAAAGATAAGTTTTCCAATGTTTCCCCAATCTCTTTTGCCATTTTTCCACCCCGCTCTCCCACGTCCCGATTCCCACCCCGCGTCCGATGGTGCTTTTTGTCTCACTGCCCACAACCGCAGCGCTACCCCCGCACGCTCCGCACCCCCACAGCCCCGCGCCCTCCAACACCCACCGCCCGCAGCCCATCCCGCCACGTCTCAGCACCTCCTCCCGTCCGCCCCGCCCCGCCCCGCCCCGCCCGGCGCACAACGGGTTAACCCGGCACCCACAATTCCTCGCGGCGCTGCAACGTCGCCGTCCGTGTCGTGAGCAGCGGCTGCGCCGTGCGGCGCCGGGCGGGACCGGAGCGGCTGCCGCGTCAGTGCTGTGCCGGTGCGTACGGCCGGGGAGCTCCGCTGCGTTCCTTCCGTTCCGGGCCCCGCCGGACGCCGTTCAGCCCTTCTGTTATATCTCTGTGCTTTTCTTTCCCGCAGGTGCCTGGAAGCTGGCCATGTTCTGAAGCGGCTCTCCCGGACCCGCCTCGGATCCGCACGGCGCGGCTCGCGGCTCTTCGTGGAGGATCTGCCCGGCCCGCGTCCCCCGCGCGGTGCTCGGTGAGCAGCCCCGTAAGCTATAGCGGCCCCCTGGCAGCTGCTCCGTTGGCCGGCAGCTTCTCATTCCCATCGCGTGTCAGCCGGCGCGGCCTCCGGGGTGTCTGTGCCAGGAGGTTGGAGCCGGGCGGGGGTCGGGCTGTGCTCCCCATGGCCTCGGGCTGCGGGGGGGGGCGCTCAGGTTGGGCCTTAGGGGACATCTCCAAAGGAGCGGTGATGCGGTGGCGCAGCTGTGTGGGGTCGGGGGGTCACCGTGGAGGTGTCCGACGTGGAGATGTGGCGCTCAGGGATGTGGTTATGGGGTGTGGTGCTGGGTTGGGGATCTAAGAGCTCTTGTCCAGTCTCAGCGCTGCCATACGGAGTCCTGTTGCTGGACTTAGTTCCTAGCATAGAAACTCAGATTGTGCATTGTCTGATTATTGCTCTGGAAGCAAACTGTGGGGCTGGGAAATAAGTGTGTGAGGGTGAGCTGCCTGAAACTGCGAGTTTCCACCTTGCAACCTTTAGCCCGTGGTGTTTATACCCATCAGTGGGAACGTTCCTAAGCTGTGCGCTTTGCTTACTGCATTAGATGACAACAATACTCATTTCAGGTATGTAGCACAGTCCTTCCTTGGAAATAAGCTGCTTTGTGCCCAGCCAGCTTCTGTGGCTCAAGTAAACTGTGATAGTGAGATCCCTTACCATTAGTGGTGAATGTAACTGGCAGTAGGCTTGGCAGCTCTGGAGGTGTTCTATGCTCTTACCAAGCTTGGAGCTTGACTGCTGGAAGGTGGGAAGCTGTACTGGACTCCTTTTGTGGATGGCTTTCATGGGGGAAGCTGGTGTCTCTGGCATGGACATATGTTCAATCTGCAGTTGGCCAAAGGTCTCTTGATAAAGGATTTTATCCAAAAAAGCAGCAATGACAGTTCATAGAATCCTAGAATGGCCTGGGTTGCAAAGGACCACAATGATCATCTCGTTCCAACCCCCTGCTATGTGCAGGGTCGCCAACCAGCAGACCAGGCTGCCCAGAGCCACATCCAGCCTGGCCTTGAATGCCTGCAGGGATGGGGCATCCACAGCCTCCTTGGGCAACCTGTTCCAGTGTGTCACCACCCTCTGGGTGAAAAAATTCCTCCTAATATCCAACCTAAATCTCCCCTGTCTCAGTTTAAGACCATTCCCCCTTGTCCTATCCTCTGTCAGCTTGGAGGCAAAGGTTTGAAACTTGTGCAGTCTGTGGCCACTTGAGTGGTGCAGACATTGGCTTGGTCTATAAAAGCTGCCTGGTTCATACACCGTCCCTCAGGTTACACATCATTAAGTGCTTGTTAAAATGTTAACAGAGGAATGGACGCTCTGGATAAAGGCAGTGAGTTCTGCCACGGATAACCTCTCCTTTTGTAACATGTAGATAGAATTTGGATTTTATTTCTTTCTGAGCCCAGTTGTCTTAGCTGGTGATGTGTGTAATTGCATTTGCACTGTTCTATTGCACTGCTGTGGCTGGAATTCACAGGGAAGCAATAAATCGACATTGCCTCGTTCATACAAATTTAACATCGGTTTTCTTAGTTGTGGGATTTTATGCTTTTGGTATTTAGTTTTCCAGTCATGAGTGCTTTGTGTCCTTTGGTTTTTCCAGGCTATATACTGTGAGTGAGTCACTTCTCTGTCTTAATGTGAATTGGATCTGTAGCTTGCCATTGGTCCCTGCAGCTGCATTTGATGCTCCATGAAAAATAGAGTAAGGTGATGTGGTCTGCACTGGAGTTCAGCTTCTGTTTTGTGCAGAAGGTTCCAATAATCACCTTATTTTCTCAGAACTTAATTGATAAGGCAGCTCAATACTCCCGATAAAACGAGAATCTTCTCTGTGTCTTCTCACCACGTCCTCCTTTAGCAGTGTTCAGTGCTCCTCAGTGTCAGAGCCTCTGCCGTTCTGTGCTTTGGTCGGTGCATTTCTATGTGTATGGTCCCATATAACCAAGAAGAAGCCCTTTTGGAAGGGGCAGTGGGTGGTGCCAGTGGGTGTCAGGTTGGCAGGATGTGGCCATAGGAGGAGGAGTTCTGTGTTTCTCTTCCCCTGCCTGCTCAGCTGTGGCTGAATTACAGCTTTCCAACAGATGAGGTAGGATGACTAAAATTCCCCACGCTGTATGAAGTAAATGGAAAGGCAGAGTTGTGGATTCTTCTTTTGTCGTCTTCTTTATTCCCTGGCGTTTCCGTGGTGGTGTTTGTTAGCTTTTTATCATGGAGGTTGTGTATGTATGGTACTGACCGTCACACCAATGTCCAGCTCTTCAGTATGACTCAGATCTTGTTGTTTTTCTTCTTTTGTAGAATCATGGCAAGTCCAAGAACAAGGAAGGTTCTCAAGGAAGTCAGAGCACAAGATGAGAACAATGTGAGAAAACTATAATCTGCTGTAGTTTCCCAGAGCTGAATTGTCTTCCTGTCTGCTCCACATGTAGTTGCCGTCCATATAAGCTAACCTATTTGTAGCACTTGTGTGTCTTTCTCTGGTATTTACATTAGTTCTAGTAACATTTATTCATATATGTATTATAGCACGTGTCTCTGTTTGCCAGAAAGCTTTCAGAGGCTTTGAGTGCTATAAACCAAAGAGTCCAAGCAAGTGATGTCTTGGGTATAGCTTAATTAAAACTGTCTATTTCAAATAGCTTGATAGAATGCTGCCTTAAATGTGATGGCCTACGGACAGCTTCATTTTTGTTTATGTCTTTCCCTACTGGTGTTTGGTATGTGGGCACTGTATAATACAACTCAGGTAAGTGAATGCTTTCCATTCAGCATAAATAAACACTTAAGGGAAGCTTATGCTCTTGGGGCGGCGATTCCAACCCGAGGAACTTTCCCTGCTGAACTTAATTCCTGCACACGACAGTTTCATGACCCAACTATCTGAGCTGTGCTTTGGGAACTTCCACGTGGGTGAGAGCTGGGTACCAGTTGGAGATGATTGTTTTCTCTCTTGCAGGTCTGCTTTGAATGCGGTGCATTTAACCCCCAGTGGGTGAGCGTGACCTATGGAATCTGGATCTGTCTGGAGTGCTCAGGAAAGCACCGAGGCCTGGGAGTCCACCTCAGGTCAGCCCTGCAGGCAACACTGCACTTGGTTGGGTTTCCTTGTGGGGTGTTATGGCTGTGAACAGAAAGGATGATTTAGGAGGGGTGCAGAATATCTCAATTTCAGCATTTCTTGGGCACTTCTGCTTTGTGCTCCTCTCCAAAGTGAGCTTTATTCTTTCTGCTTTCTCTGGAATTAGCTGGGGTCTGTGCTGCATTGATGCAGCTATGTTGTGCCCAGGTCTAGGAAGCAGCATTTCCAGCTGGAGGTTTGTGACCTTGTATTTAACAACAGCATTCTGTTTTTTTGTATATAACTTAATGAACAGTAGTAAGAATTTGTGGCCAAGGCAGACCTAACATGTTTATTGCAGTCCTGAATGCTCTGGGATGAGGTCACGGTAGGTGTTACATAGGCTGTATTAGGCAGTTGAGTTGTCACACCTGGTGGTCATTACGAGAAGCATGAAGCAGGGGCAGGAGGTGCCTTGCAGGGCACTCACATGTCTACATTGAAAGTAGATGGGAAAGGAAAACTTCCAAGTAAAGTTTTCCTTTATATAGCATGTTAGATTTCCTGCTCGTTGGAGAAAGCTGCTTTTTCTGTCACTTTCCTTCTCTTGACAGTGTCTGTTAAGTGCCAATACTTTATTTTTGCTTTTTTCAATGAGGATTTGACCACCTTCTTAAGACACTTTCTTTCCATCCTTTGAGAGTGTTTATTCACATTTCTGTACCTCCAACCTTTTTTTTTTTGTCCCTGCTGATGTATCAGGAAGTTGAAACAACCTGTGATATATATGTAGCTGTGTATGTATATAATATACATATAATTTTTACCTGATTTTCAGTTTTGTACGTTCTGTAACTATGGACAAATGGAAAGATATTGAGCTGGAGAAAATGAAGGCTGGAGGTAACAGCAAATTTCGAGAGTTCTTGGAGTCTCAGGATGACTACGATCCCTGCTGGTCAATGCAAGAGAAGTACAACAGCAAAGCTGCAGCTCTTTTTAGGGATCAGGTAAGTTCCGTTGTGTGTGTTCAGGTGGAAAGCCGGCTTGTCCTTGCTTTACAGGACCAGTGCCTGTCTGGTATGAAAGTTGTAGCTGGGATTCTGATTGTTTTCCTACCCCTTTTAGGTTGCTACAGTAGCTGAGGGCAAGGAGTGGTCCCTTGAAACTTCTCCTGCCAGGAACTGGACACCACCTCAGCCTAAAACATCTCTCTCTTCCACTCATCGGTATGCACTGTTGTTAGTTATTGTTGGTATACCTTAACTACAGTTCAACTCCAGTTCACAATGGAGTGCCAGGTAGGAAGAATCAGGCTTTTCCTTATGGTGCTAACCACTAATGAGAGCATCAGTGCTGGACACTGTTCTGTTCACACAGAACAGCAGTTCTGTTTTTCTGCCTTTGCCTGTATATTTGTTATTTTTTGCAATAAGGAGTCAAGTTAACTGAAAAAGCCATTGTAAAGAGGCTTTTAGTGGTTACATTAAAGTTTCCTGTGTGCTAGGCCAAAGGAATAATCAATTTCACACCTGATTTGTGATGATATACAGCAAGGTACATTGCTCAACCAGTGGTTTTTGCTTTACACAGTTTCACTGTTTAAATCTTTTGTTTAAGCAGTTCTGCTGGACCTCCTCAGAATACAACTGCCTCTTCTGACAAAGCTTTTGAAGACTGGTTAAATGATGATGTCAACTCCTATCAAGGGTAATGCAATATTTATTCACTTCTTATTTGTGCCTGGCGCTCAGTATGTTTTGATACAGCCATGCAATTGTGATGCTGATTCACTGGGCCATACTAATGAACACTTGCGTCCAAATGTTACAGTGATAGGCTCCAAACTGGATAATTCTTAGTGTATATGGTACCCTAATGTGTTTTAGTGTAAGTGGAGATATTTATAAAGGTAATACTGCTCTTCTTCCTTTTTTCTCCCATTTTCTTATATTGCTCCATAAAGGTTTATTTAAGTTTCTGGTATGAGTGATCTGCTGGAGAATCATTAAGAAGGCATTATCTTATGTAAGAGATGCCTTAATTAGCAAGGATTCACCAGTGGGTCCTTTTTGGTGTTATGTTTCTGTCAAGTGGGTGGGTTTGTATTTTGGGTGCAAGGCACTCTGCTAATTCAGCAGCTGTCAGCACTACCAGGCTTCTTCTTGCAAGTGTGTTTTAAAGCCTGCAAAATGATGATTCTTTTATGCTTTATATGTTTGATCACTGACTTGAATTAAAGCATACTAATACAGATCCTGTCTGTTCCTGTTCTTATTGTAGTGGCCAAGAGAATCGCTACGTAGGATTTGGAAATACAGTAACCCCTCCAAAAAAAGAGGATGACTTCCTGAATAATGCAATGTCTTCTCTGTACTCTGTAAGAAAATGCTTGAGGACTTCTTTGATCTGCAGTAGTATTTTCTTCTGTTTCAAAGTCTGTTATTGCAGTTCAAATAGACAAGGTTGCAAGTAGATACGATGGGGTGTAGAGCTGTAATTCAGTTCCCAGTGCAGGGAAGATATTGGAGGATTTGAAAAGTTAAGCACTGTATCTGAGATCAGTACTTAGAGACAAGGAAATGGGAATGTATGAAAACATAACAGCATGTGGCTGTGGACTGTTGTGAGTAAAGCAGAGATGGTGAAAGTTGGGTTGTTGGAAGAAAACGTGGGGTAAAGTCAGGAGCTGTGATACGCTGCAGAGTAGCTGTGCAGGGCAAAATCTGGCATTTGGAGTCACTTAGATATGTAGTAAGGTTTCTGGCCAGGGTTAGTGGTCAGTGGTCTTCTGTAGAGCATCGTCATATGATTTGGACATAGAAAGTCTCTTGTGTTAATGTGCTTGGAAGATGTATTTCTAGTTATGTTGTAGACTGTAGGCTAGACAGTTAAAATTAGGAACCACATCTATAATACATTGCAGATGTGCTTAGACAGCAGAAAAGAGGTGGCACTGTGTTGTCCAACTGACTGTCAGCTGTTATTGGAATACCTGACGTCATTGAAACACACGACTCAAATGCCCCCTTCTGACCATGGGTGCGTATTGCAGTGTAATTTTACAGCATTTATGTGTATTCATCCCAGTGAGGAAGCCTCAAATGTAATGTGTTACCTAAACATCCGCTCTTTAAACAAAACATCTGTACTTTGATGGGATTTACTTAAAAAAAAACGATTAGAATCACTCTCCTTCTTCACTTTCTTTTGCTGGTTTCTAAGAATAATTGGTTTTCCCACAACCATTTCTAACAGAGTAGCAGCTGAAACTCACATTTCTGCACACCGCAGCGTTTTGTCACAAGTAATGGAGATTCATTGCTATTTTACAGTTGAGTGAGAGACTGCCATTTTTTGCTCTCACTGGTGGGTGATTCTTATCTCCATGGGACAGGCTGTGTTGGAGCACGTTTTGACTTAATTTGGCATGTAATAGCGAACACTTGGTTGTCATCTGTTATTGATATTCACATAACTTGGTGCATTCTTGCTTTCTTTTAAAGGGATGGAGCAGTTTTACAACTGGAGCAAGCAAGATTGCCTCGGCTGCTAAGGAGGGTGTAAGTAAACACAATATATTTCAGTGTAATTCTTGTGAACTAGAAGTGGCTCCGTCAGCGTGATGTGGCTTCTAATAGGGATCTGTCTTTAAAAGCATTACCAAGACAGGCTAAATCCTGTTTGTTGCAGCTCTTTGCCTATGATGTATGAAATATTGGCAGTGAATGTTCCTATCTGCTGTGATTCTCATGTTTCTGAGTGGTCGTTTCTTCTAAATTCAGTTGTAAGTTTTCCATTTGTTTTGGAAGGGATCTCTCAGCATTTCAGATGTGTATGTTTGCTGGGAATAAAACCTTTGATTTTCAAATCTGAACTTGCTTCTTTTTGCAGGCTACCAGGTTTGGATCTCAAGCAAGTCAAAAGGTGATCATAGATTAAGCTTCATCTTATTGGCTTTTAAATGTCAGTTACTGTCATGCATTTGTCTTAACAGTTGATTCAGGCTTCTGTGTGTATCTTCATGGTGCACAGTAATTCTTAGGTTCTAGCTCTTATTTCCATGGGAATTGCACTCAGTTACTGTGATCAACTTAAATAGAAAACAAACAGTGATAGTCTGCTGTATTTGTAACTGTCACATGTATTCAGAAGGCAGCAGAATGAAATCCTTCAATTTGTGCATGGACAGAAAACACTCCTATTTTATTTGTGTGAAGTTGAAATGTCTGTCTTAAAGTAGTTTTCTTTTGTAGGTGATCTGATGTAAAGCAATCCATTCATAAATCCTGTTAAGATATTGCAAATGTGAACTGCTTAATATTAAGTTCATTTGTTTGGGTGCACTTAAAGCAATGGAAATTCTAGAAATATTTCCTCTTTCAAACTAAGGTTAAAACAGAGACAGCTACACCTGAGTTATGCAGAGCCGTGCTGTAAGCAAGATCTGTTTGCATAGAATAGAATTAAATCTGAACATAAAAACCTGTCAAAGGAGGGAGTTCTTAAAAGTGCCAGTATTCTGAGCGACCTGCACGTGTTAATGCTTTGTATGAGGTATTTGACTTAGAGCTGGCACTGCCTGTATGCACAGCACCAGCCTGGCACGTGGCTGGGCTGCTCTTGTGCCATACACGTGTGAAACTGCAGATGTTCGAGCAGGAGATGTGTGCAGTAGGATGGCAGTGCTCCTCAGAGCAAGCCAGGTTTGTGTGTGATTTTCACAGTGAATAAAAATGTAGTGTGAGAGCCAAACTTCATACCTAGGAGCTGTCAAGTATTTGCTGTTTGGCTTACCTAAAAAGAAATACAGTGTTTGGCAGGTCTTCCTTTCTCACTTCAGCCAGCAGTTTCCCTTCCAGAAATCTGTCCTTCCTTTATAACACGTGTAAATAAAACACAGAGTGTACAAACTCATTGCATCTACTGACAAGGGCCTCAGCAGTGCAGTGTCCTATGGCCTAAGCAGTGTTATTGAAGCTTACATTTGCTTCCTGAAACGTGTGCTCTGTAGAGCAGGCACAGCATCTTATCGATGGCTTTATTAAAAGTGCATTTGATGTCCTTTGACCAAACGTATTCACTGTCAGTCCTGTCAGTAGATGTGAGGTTGGTGGAGGTTGGTGCTACGTAACTTGCCTGAAAGAGTGCTTCCTAATTTGTGCTAAAAGCTGCTTCTTCTGCCTTCCTTGCTCTTTCTCTTTTGCTGTCTGGGTAAAGTTTTGGGGCTACAAGCAGCAGCCAGAGCCGGTAACACCCTCACATACGTTCTTGTGCATGGACTCCTTGTCACTGTTCGTGCTGAATATGTGCATTTGCTCTTCAGCTGTCTCTTTTCTTTTTTTTGTGCCTTAAGTCAAATCTGTTCAGAATAATGTTGTGTGTTTTGTATGGTAATGTTCCTTCAAACCTGCTTAAAGTAGGTTAAAATGGATAGAGATATCCGGGTTCTCTGTGCTCAGAAAACATTCTGTGCTTCTTTCCATGCTCCCCATAAACACCAATTTCAGGATTTCCTTTTGCATGTCTGATTCAGGAATGCAGTATTCAAGGAGCTACCCTGGGGTGCTGTTTGAAGGCAGGCTCTTTAATAAACACACCGTGATGTAGTGTTAGTAATGGTGCTATCGGAAATCAGCAGTAGCAAAGATAGTGTTTTCAAAGGAAACATACCCAAACCTTATTTATGAAATTGTGTGGTTGAGGATGTGGGTTTACATCAGAATTCATGGTGATACAAACAATAGCTTCGCTTAGCGTGGCTTAACCTTTAGTCTGTTACACCTTCTGTTAGGTAACATCCGCTCAGTACTCAGAGGGATCTGTCATATTTGAAGAATCCTATTCAATCCCTTCTGTTGGTTTTTTTTTCTTGAGCACTTTCTTAGCCTCACTTCCAGTGCAGACAATGTGAAGCATTTGCAGACTTTGCTGTCTTGGTCAGAATTGTCATTTTGTGACATATGCTGCAGGCTCAGTTCTGTAAGATGCCCTAACCAGGGTCCTTGTGCATCTTGTGCTGGGCTGTAAGAGAAGTTCTGAAGTGTGTTGTTTCCTCTCCCTGCCTACCTGCAGCCTGAAAAGAGATCGTAGAAGTCTTCTGTCACAACATTGCCTCCTGTGTATGGCTTAGAAACCATTGGCTTGTCATTAACAGACAGCACCAGCAGCACTGCAGGCAGAAGAATTGGTGAAAAATGATCAGATGTAACTCGACATGTGATGTCAGTGAGGGAGAACAGGAAAAAATGACAGTGAATGAAGTCGATTTTTTTCCAAACTCTCAGCTGTGGGCTCAGCAGGGGGCTGTCCTTAGGCTATTGCTGGTTGATCCATTGCTTCTGCTCCTGCTGCAAGGTCAGGTTTTGCTTTGGCTCTGGGCAGCCCCAGCAACCCTCTGCCACGCGCTTCTGGTCTTGGTTGGTTTTCCTCAGCCCTGTACTGTGTGTGCTTTCAGCTCGTCCTGCTTGTACGAATCAGAGCTTAAGGCTTCGTGTGTTCTTGGAGATACTGCTGAGAAACCGGTCTGCCCAAATCGTTGGCTGTGTTGTTGTTGTGTTTTTTTTTTTTTTTGTTTAAAGGAAAATATAACTGACTTTGTTTTTGTTTTGCTTTTTAAATAGGCGTCAGAGTTAGGTCAGACATTAAATGAAAATGTTCTCAAACCCGCACAGGAAAAGGTAACTTTGGAACTAGTAAATTCCTTACAGAATATGATCACAATGACTCAGGGAGTGATTGTATCCTCCTATCACTGCTTCCCAAGCTGTCAGTCTGTCCTTCTGTTGGGTTGGTTTTTTTTCCTTCTTATACAAGCTCAGTAGTGAAGGGGAAGCATCAAATAACTCAGAGCTAATAAGTCACCAAAGGAGGGTTAATGAGTGCATTTCTCCCTGCTGTGCTTTTCTATGTCTACAAGAGTCTGTTGAAGTATTTACCGTTAGATATTCTTGTATAGATTTTATGGTTTCAGCAATGGAAGATGGGCTAAGAGAAAAATACACCCAAAATGGATGGAGAAATCATTTCTGTAGATACTAATAACTTTGGGTGTTAAGTTGATGGTCTTTTCCCCTCTCTGCATGTCAGCATTTTTTACCTTCAACCAAGCATCTTTAAGCCACTGGTGTTCATCTGCTGCTGCATCAGAGGCAGTAAAGTTTGGAGCAGTGTGTGTGTGTATGTGTATACATAGAGTGAATGGAGACAGGTTATCAAATAAAAATAAGAAAATAAGTCTTGCAACCTTTACTTGGTATTTGTGCAGAAGCTTCCGGTGTCTGGTACCAAGATTTGCATGCATTCATCAGCAAAACACAGCCTCAAGTAACACCGAGCTGTTCTAGTTGTGATATTTCTGGGAAACACAGATAGTGTCAAGAAGGTTTTTCTTCAGACAGTTATTACTGACCACGAACATATAGCTAATGGCACTTTGAAAGCACACACAGCCACCTGGGTGACTGTAGGAAGTGGCCATACCAAAAAGCAAGGCAGGCAGTCTTCCTAAATGTTTAATGAGAGCTGACAGCACCAGTTTTAGGGTTGTAGAGTGGTCAGGGGTGGAAAGGACTTCAAGGATCACTAAGTTGCACCCCTTGCTGCAGGCGGGCACCCCTGGTTCACCTCACATCAAATGTTGCCTTCCTGTTTCCTCTGGTTAAAAGAAGAAAATAAGACTTCTCCATCTCCCCCATTTGGCACGTGTTTGTTCTGTGCTTCTGGAATTTTGGATCAGCTCCAAAATTTTGAAGTCTTTTGTGACAGCATGGTGACCTATTTACCTCCACACCATTTCCCCATCTGTAGGGCTTTTGATAAAGCAGCCTGGCGTTGCTTTCCAAAGAGAAGCGATGCCACTGCTTTGGGATGTGGGTTGATTTCCAATTTGAAAAGCATATTTTAATAACAGAGTTTCCCTTGCATTGCTTGTATTAATTCAACATTCTTTCCTTGGATTCTTCTGTGATTTGGAATGCTAATTGGGTTTGTCCTCCCCCCAAATTATCAGCAGTTTCTTTCATAGTGCTTAGCAGTGTTATTGCTAGGGCGAAATTTGGGGGGAGTGTCTTTGTTTTTAGTGTAATGCTGCTTCCCTCACATTCTGTGTATGCCCATAGAACACTTCAGCGTATTCCAAAGGGCTGAGGTTTCTTCCACTGGAGGTTGATGGATTTATTATTATCTTAATGGATTATTATTCTTATCTTAAACTTGTTAGCCTTGACTTAGGATTACCGTGCTTCATGTCAGGTTTTTGTTCTCGTTAATTTCTTGTTATTAGCTATATACCACAAGAGAACTTGTCTTAAGGCTTCAGCAGTGCTCTGTTTGATGACTAATGACCAATACTTTGATTCATTAGGTGAAAGAGGGGAAAATTTTTGAGGAGGTCACCGTGGGGGTATCGCAGTTGGCCAGCAAGGTATGGAGAGGCCTGCTTCCCTTGGAGGAGGCCAAGCAGTAAGCCAGTCTCCATATTCTTACACAGCACTTGGAATGACCACAAAACACCTTTAGTCTCTACTTGTGGTGAATAGGAATGCAATTTTCGACGTGCAGTACTTGTTGGGGTACTAAAAGAACTCTACAGCTTTAATGGCTTCACTGAGGGCACGGTGTAGGGCTGTAAGACAGCCAGTGTCCTAAACACCCTAAGAAAACCTCTGCTGGAGAATATGGAGACAGCTTGCATTATGGTTGTGTGGTTGAACTTACTAACGTTGCATACCTTTTTCTTTGTCTTCTTTTGCAATCGTTGCTTGGTTTTGTGGTAAGTGCTCTCTGTGCCCTGATAGGTGCAGAAATCTTGCAGAATCAGTGTTAATCAGGAGGTTTGTTTGTCTTTTAAGCACTGCAGATCATACTGTATAACAGCTCAGTGCCTGAAGTTCTGGGAAGATTTGAATAACACAAGTTTTGTGTTACCTGTTCTGCTTAAACCTGGCAACTTGAAATCTGAATTCTGGGGTTCCTCCTCCATGTCTGTGACTGAGAATAGTGACTTCCATAGGCATCACTTCAGAATTTGTTTCTAACCCAATTCCAGTCCAAAATAATAACCCTGGAAGGGGTCATTTAGTCATTGTCCTGTCAACATGAATAATGTTGATTTGACTAATGTCATTTAGTCAACATTTGTCCTGTTCACATGAATAATACTCTTGAGAATGAGTGAAGGAAGTGTATAAAGTATTAGAGATATCAATACTAGTCACATGAAACATCCAAAGAGTAGTGCTGTCATTAAGTTTAATTTCACGTAAGAGGAAATCCCAATGTTTTTTGTCAAGAAATTCTAGAAGAGTTCAAAAGCCCTTACTTAGAGAAGTGGATGAAAATGCTGGACTGTATGTACTTCTCAAACCATCCAGCAGCATGGGGTTGTCAAACGTGTTTCCTTCAGATCAACTAGAAATTGCCCATCAAAAGTGTTAATGTTAATCAGTGCAGTGAAATTTTTCATAACATGTGTTATCTGTATCTGAACAAGTGGGAGAATGTGTTATGACTTTGGCTGTTGGCTCAGTCCAGATGAGAAGTGTGTTCTTTCTGCCTAGGTTCAGGGAGTTGGGAGTAAGGGATGGCGAGATGTCACCACTTTCTTTTCTGGGAAACCAGATGATCATTCTGAAAGGTATTTCTTTTGTTGTTATTTTCTGTCTCTTTAAACGCACTGTTTTGTCTCCTGTGTGTTCTCTGCAATGCAGTCATACCAGAGATTTTTTGTTTTAAATGTGAAGAAATTATTCTGTCTTTGGGGAAAAATTTGCAAGTAGTCCTTCTCTAATGTAGTTCAGGGGCCCATACAGCTGTTCTCAGTCTGAGAGCAAAGTAGTGCTCTGCACCTTGATTTTTAAGTGTGTGTCAAATGCATCTGTGTCTTTGCATTGCAGACTGTTAGCAATATATTTGAATTAGAAGAATAACTAGTGCTGTTCTGAGAAATTATTTGCCTTTTGTTTTTGTTTCAGCAAAGGGTAGCAACATTATCGTTTTCCTTGTGGTCATTTCTGCTTATCGTTGTGTTTGTGATAACTAATTTATTTCTCCTTTCCTCTTTCTCCTCGCCTTGCCAATAACAGACCAGCCGAGGGAGACAGCTACCAGAACAGTGGAGGGGAAGGCTACCAGAACAATGCTGTAGATCAAAGCTTCTGGGAGACCTTTGGCAACTCAGACCCACCGAAAGCTCATAAATCTCCAAGCAGTGAGAGCTGGACCTATGTGGACAATTCCACAGAGAAGAAGAGCTCCGATAGCTGGGACGTGTGGGGCTCAGGAACAGTCTCCAACAACAAGAACAGTAACAGCGACAGTTGGGAAAACTGGGAGACCAACTGGGAAAACACAGGAGGGGAGAGCAAGGCCAAAAAACCTCCTAAGGCAACGAAAAAGGCATCTTCAGCTGATGATAAGTGGGATGACTGGTAGAACTGTTTAACCCTGTTTTGTGCAGCTAGGGAAGGGAGCCCACACTGGCTGATTGAGAGGAGAAAGTTTTACACACTTCTGGAGTATCTTGGTTGACCTTACTGATGTGTCACTTTTTGTGCTTTTTCCATTTGTTTTCCTTCTGCCCCCAGTTTAGGAAGAAAAAACAAGTAGTGTCTGAATCTTTTCTTACGTGATGATGGTTCTCTCATTTTTATGGCTAGTGAGAAATACATGTTCTCCTTGCACTACTGAGGCTGGGTACACTGACTTTAAGAGCAATCTGAAAGACACAAGCACGTTTTAATGCCATAGTCTTGCATGTGTACGCTCATAGGTATTCATCCAGTCTCCATATAATTTGAGATGGCCAGAGATGTTGAACACAAATAAAGAACAGGCTGTATCTTGAAAAGGCAGCCTTTAAACGAGCAAGCTGCAGTTGAGTAGATCCAGCTGAAATGCCTTATGGATTGCTGTGACAGGATGAGGTCTGGCAATTCAAACTGGTCTGTAAGATACTTTTTATTGGAGCTTTGTTTCTAATCTTTGTGAGATTTTTTTAGATTTCCCAAGTTATTTTCTCCCCTTAGAATTAATCAGGAGTCTAGAGCTAGATGATTATTTGTTCCCACTCATCATTTTGGCAGCCTGAGCTATCAAGGGATATCCAGAATGGCTCCTTGTGTACTGTGTACGTTCTTAACCCGTCAAGCAAGAAGAGTAGCTCTCCTACACGGATGTGATGCAGTGCTGTGTGTCCTCCTTCCTTGCCTTTACTCTTCTCCCACTCTGAGTATTTTGTAGGGTCTGTTTTGTTTTGGTTTTTTCTTTTGTCTTTTTTCCTTATACCTATCTATGTTATCTGTACTGACAAAAATGAGATCTTCCTGCTGCTTATGGCCTTCTGGACATCTGCTTGGCAACTCAGCAGTGAAATGACTTAGGAAGAAAAAAAGAAAAGATTCCAGTAAGAAAAAATGCATGGAAAATATGAGTACATTGAGGAGAGAGTCTGGCAGTGAGCGCCTTCCAGGATGAGTGGATGTCTATGTTTAATAGTAAAACTTGGATTAAGCAGATGTTTTCCAAATTAATCTTTAATATGTCAAACTGTATCTCTCTCTCTCTCTGTCATGTACTTCTCCACGTTTTCTTCCTGGATCCTGTTAGAGGAATACAATTTGGAAGCTTCAGGAACTCCTTGTCAGCATTAAGGAATGGGATAGAAGGTCGAGTTCTGTCCCGGTTTTGACCCCCAGAGGTGCTTCTCATGACACAAACCATGATGTATACAAAAGACCTGTGATCTTTTGACAGTCCAGGTGTTTGTATTTTAGGGGGTGGATCATAAATGTACACCACCTGAAAATAATCAAACTTTAATTCATGACAGCATTACACAGTCTGCTTTGGTAGCAGCATGGAGTTCTTCACTGTAGACCCTGAAGATCTTAATCCCTGCCCAGAAAGCCTTTTATTTTTAAAAGTAGTGAATTGTTTGTGCAACAATGGGTCAACAATTGGGTCCTGATCGACCCAGGTTACTGAAGTTCCCTCAAATGATCTATTTTTTTTTCCCTTATCAAGGAGGAAAAAAGCTCATCACAGAGTTTTTCCAGTCTGTAGTAACATTGAGAAGCCAAAAAAATTACATTCAGCAGCTAAAAAACAAAGGGGAAAGAGGAAGGGGACCTACAGATCACTCCTGAATGTAGCAGATATTAAAGGCTTACATTCTTTGCAAATACTGTACAGGTATTTGTGGCCTGATTCTGTATTTTTATTAGCATGACCTTTCAGATAATGAACAAAATATTTTCCTGGCCTTCTCTAGCCTTGTCCTGCAACAGTGGCATTTCTTCTTTCTTTTCCCCCTTTGCTCCTGCTGAGGCCATGCTCTGAAGCTCACGCAGTGTGGTGCTGCTCAGCAGCCAGGTGTGGGCTGAGCCATGCCTGCTTCCCTTTGGGAAGTGGTCAGAACGGGAGTGAGCTCAGTTTGCAGCACTTGCTGCTGCTATTGACAGATGGTTACAGCCTTGCCTATAGGTTTTTGTTCTACTTCTGTTCCAGATATGCCTTTGTTATCACTTAGTTGCATGTCAAACAGAACTCTGTCTCTTTATGCGTATACCTCTGTTGCCTACTTGTCACCTGTCCGTGGTGCAGTACGTGGCTGTGATGCACATCCTTGAGGACCACACACTGCAGTGTAGGTGAAGGAGCACTGCTGTGTCCCTGACTGACGGTCAGTCCTTGTGACACTGCTGCAGCAGTGGCAGCAAAATGCATCTGCTGCATTGCATTGCCTGACTGCTGGTGTCTGTCTGGAGTGATGCAAAGCTGAATCAGCCTCCTCTGGACAAACTTAGTATGGTTTCTTTTCATAAAGCTCCTGAAATAGCTGATAGTGGGATAAGCTTTATTTCAGTGTGTTCAGTCAGCGGTGGTGTGACGTGTTTGCATACATTCTCAGCTGTGTGCTTTGCCTAGGAGAAAACTGGTTTATTCATATCTCACTTGAGGCTATGGTTGGTAACGAGCCTTTCGTTTGTTCTTCTGGTTTTACTTCTGGATTTTTAAGATTTTATTTTCTACATTAATGTAAATGGCCAGAACCTTGCTAAGGCTTTTGGGCATTAATTTTTCTTCCAGTTCAGGAGACTACAGAGCAGAATCTTCCTTGATACAGCACCCAGAAAGGTGTTACTGGAAGAAACTAAAATCCAACATCATGGCAGAAAGTGGAACAGCAACCACAAATGTTGTGTGCTAATTGGCTTTGGTTTGATGGACAGATGGGTACTTTTTAGTGACTTGTCAGAAGCTGTACATTTCGTCATGTCTTCCAAAGGAGAGGATGAAATGAGGACGCTTTCTGTTGCACAGCTGCAGTTTTATTGGGCTTTTTGTTTAAGAGTGTATGGTTCAGAAGCTTGTGCTGTTTGAAGTTATTGTGTGTAAAGGGAATGTTTATTAACATCTTCCCTCCTTTCCTCAATTCCTCTCCTGTTTCTTTTTTTATTCCCCTGATCATGAGCCTTTTCGACAGGTGAACATCACTTTCCTTTCAATCCCACACCAGTTACGAACAGCTCTGAGTCATACAAGCAAACTGCCAGGGAAGAGTGGGGTGGGTGAAACTGCTGCTGGGACAACCAGACGTTGCAGTGGTGGGTAGCAGTTTCCTTTGTACAGCTTTAGCTTTGGAAGACGCAGAGCAGTTGGATTCCTACAGGTAGCCCGAAATCAGAAGCATTAAGATGTTCACGCTGAGTGCTGCTTGCCAACGAGAGCATTCCCAGGCAGTAAGTGAGGCTAATCCTAGGAGTTGGGGATTGCTTTAAAACATTTCCCTTGTGTTTTGGTGCCTCCTAATAATCACTGTTTTCAAGAGGCTCTTGGCCAGCAATTCCTGGTGGCTGAGACCTGAAGGGTGATGCTGCTTTTGTTTTCCCAGCCAGACATGTAACATTCCATGGGTCCGTCATGTATTTATGAGTGTAATGATCTGTGCAATAACTTAACAAGTGTAGGTAAAACGTTTCTTGTTTACTCCAGGATACATTTAAAGATACAGTGGTGGTCCTTGAAAATAGCTGCCAGCCAACCGAGGTATTTCAGTTCTCCCTCTACTTTGGCAATTCTAAATTCCAGTAATGATGGATTGAGCAATCGACTTAAATCAAGAAACACGATGATGCACATCATTAGTGTTTGATTGTAACGGTTCACGGTGATCTCTCATTATAGAGCCCTTCTTCATTTTTGAGGCCAGCAGAAACCTGGTCAGTCTGGAATGCTGTATCTTTAATTTTCCTGATGTGTTTCATGTGAAGTTCACAGGAATGGCAATTTCAGTGAACGCTATTCATTGTTCTGTAGAGTGATACCAGACTTGAACTGCAGTGTCATCTTTTAAAGAGCATTATAATAAAGCAAAGAGCTACGAAGCAGAGCAGCGTTAAGCCCTTCTTCAGGGAGCTTCCATTACTTTTGAAAGCGTTGGGAAAAGTCATTGGTTTCCATCAGTGTCACTATGAGGCTTTTGAATGAAGCAGGTCGTACTGTGGTTAGCGACACAGGATGAACTCAAAATAGGGCACTTCTTAATTAAGAGACAAGCATGGTACTGTGTCAATGGCAGTAATTGTCTCTTTGGAGGAGAATATCTGACTTTAGCAGTGTTCTGTGCGTTCTCTGCTGTGGGGGATGAAGGACAAAGAAAGCTGCCTGTGTTGCTGTCAGAGACCACAGCAGGTGCTTCATCTCTGTGTTTCGTAGTGGTCTCATAGTCTCACTTTACATACCCATTTAAGAACTCGTTGAGTTAGGAACAGTTGATAACAACATCGTTTGCATTGTGAGCTACAAAATACAAATTGAAGTGGTTGCACGTACTTCTATGGGTGCTATTTTAACGGCTTGCCTACAAACACACTTACTGCAGGAGAAGAGGTAGTGTTCATAGTCTGACTTCCCAAGCAGCCAGGTTGCTCTGGCACATCCTGCAGCTGGTGGTGATGCTTCACATTCAGATTCTGGTCCCCACCATTAAGACAGACAGCCATGGGGGTGTGCCTGTGCTTTGTGCCTGCCCTGAGCTTTATGTAAATGGCAGTAGGATCCGATCATGCTGACCTGTGGGAGATATTGCATTGTCTTTCCCCCAGAAGAGTGGGCAGTGGGTTGAGTGGCTGCACTATCGCCATCCCAGCAATGTGCTACGCCTGTTCCTGTTGCAGCACTCAGTGTGTGTGGGATGCAGAGCTTCCCAGTGCGGTTGCTGCAAGCAGTGGGATGCCCTGGCTGCAGGGGAGCTTGGGGCCCTCCCTTCTGAAAGCATAGGAGGCCTGTTACCTACAAATGTACAAAATACTATGAAAAGCATGAATACTTGCTCCGAGCAGGATGGGGCTGGTGGGTGAAACAAAAAGTCCTGCATAAAGAGAAGTGGAGCTGAGCTGTCCCATTCCAAAGCAATAAAACCCAAAGATCCAACCTAAGTGTGGCACCTTTGTCCCTCAGCTGTCAGTCATTGGCTCTCACATAGGCCAACACTCACTGCTCGTCTGGTTTGGCTCCAGCTGCTCTGCAGGAGGCTGCGTCCCATCAGCAGTGCAGGGGAAGAAAGATGACCTGCTCTGAGTGAGTCACTGGTGCTCTGTTTGGGTGATGGATCAAACCACGTATCTCAGTAGTGTGGCTGCTGCTCAAGCAGGGGAACGCAGTGCTATCAGCTCCTTGCAGTTTGCAACCCCTTTGTATTTCCCTTTAAGCGCTGCCAAATTGTGCTCCCTCGGAGGGCTGCTCAGCTCTGCTGAGGCTGCAGAATGTTGCAGAAGGTAAAGAAATCAATCAGCTCCTGCCAGGAAACGTGGGAAGGCTGGAGTGTGCCTCTCCAGGCAAAAATACAGATAAAATTGGTCCATTTCTTATTGAAGTGCCAGTGCTTAATGACAGCGGGATTGCTAAAGTTACCTCCAGTGAAGTGCTCAGTGAGACTACATGGGCCCAAACTCTCTTGTGTGTACAGTATTTTCTGCACTCCTGCTATGAATGCCCGGTACGTACATATATCAGTGTGCTGGGCTGTATGTGGGATGTTGTGATCAATGTTGAAATAGAAATTCACTTCTTGACTGCAACCTGTGCTCATTGCACATGAGCTTGCTGTGCTTCCTGCACGATTTGCCCCTTTAACTCTGCTCGCAGATTTCCTGCTGACTGCAGCAATTCCCTGTACCCAGCTGCAATGGGCTGAGCTTCAATGGTAAATTTAGTCCTCCTCGCCAGGACTTCACCACTCAATATGGGCTCTGCAGTGCAGGCAAGAATAGAGTCTGAACCTAAAACCATAGGGGAGACCTAAACTTGTTGCCTGCACTGCGGTGCACCTCTGGGTTGGCCACAGACCTTGCGATGGAGTGCAGGATGGATCACAGAAGGGCAATGGCCTCAGCTGCTCTGATAGCCCAGCGCAGGTGGGAGGGATGCTGCGGGGAGGCCTCACTTCCCTTTCCTTCCTCTAGAGGGGATTGTGTCCCTGTGCCTGGTTGCAGAAGGAACCTGGCTGGAAGGGAGCGCTGAGCAGCTGGATGCATGGTTCTGCTCGTGTGTCTGCTTATGTGCTCTCCTATCCGGTCCCACCTTGCACCTTCATGCTGTGCTCAGCCTCTGTGGCATTCATCCTTCTGACCCCCAGGGGGGTTCGTGTCCCTATCACGGTGCTCTGCATCTCCCAGCTTAACACAGTGGTGACAGCCTCACCCAAAGGTGAGCAGCAAAGCCAAACCTGTCAGACCTGCTCTGAATCCTCATACCCAGCACTGGCACCAGAGGGTGAAAGTTAAGGGCTACTGGGAGCTGTAAAGTTCCTTCTGACAGCTGGTGAGGATTGGGGAAGTGGAGATGATGCAGGTTCCACGTTGTGCTGCATAAGAGTGGTTTTTCTGCTGTCCTTCGTTTTAATTTGTGTGGGTTTGGGTTTTGGTTTGGTTTGTTGTTTTTACTTTTGATGAGAACATCCATCAGTTTGTTACGCCGGTCGGTGTTTGGTGTTCTCATTATGGCTGCTCATTATGGATCCATGAAGCAATGCAACTGTGGGATAATTTTGGGTGGTTTTTTTTCATTGCTTTCTTAGTTTTGGTGGCTGGTTGGTCGGTTGGTTGGATTGGATTGCTTGCTTTCCTTTGTGCAAGATAGGGTTCAATTCTTAATACTGTTTGGAGAACCCTGAGGTGAGATTGTTCAGCATTTTAAAGGACATAAGGATCCCTCCAGTGGCTGTTTTGAAGCCAAGCAGTCTGTTTTTCCTTTCCTTAGTTTCATTGCTTGGGGTTAGCAGTCTTTACATTGGAAAGAAGCTCTGTCTTTTGCCCTAATATATCCTCATTTGTTTTGTGGAGCCAAACAAAGAACACTCGATGACATGAAATCTCCAGCTTACATTTATAACTGCCTGATGAGAAACTGTTGACCAGTGGGCTCATGTTCCACCAGCAGAAAGTGCTCTCGGCCCCTGCCAGACCTGTTGGCTGTGAATCCCCTTTTTACTAAACTGCATCAAAATTGGTGGGGATAAATGCAGTGGGTTTAACAGCCCATTCCTCCTGAGCTGGTGACCCTTGGGGCTGTGAAATCAGAAGGGTGTGACATTGGAACTCCTGTGCTAATAGGCAGCAGCCACTCCTCCAGGCCCGGCTATTTGCACTCTGGCAGCAGGGTGTTGGTGTGGTGGTGCATGCTGAGCCTGCATAGGGCACACAAGGGCAGCCTGTGTTCGCTGCACACGGGAGAGGGGATATCTGGGAGAGCAGGGATAGAAGCAGCATTGTAGGTGCAGCCCTGGCTGCTGCTGTTTGCCTTGGACAGGAGTGCTGTGGCTGGGGCTTGTTCTGCTCCTTGGTCAGCACAGAGCTGGGGGAACACAGCTGCAAGCGCCTGCATCCCATGTCAGATCTTCCATTCTCACTCTGCCCCCATCTCTATGTGCAGAAACATCTTCGTTCTTCTCTCTGTCTGCTTGGAGAAGTGGAGATCATAGAATCATGGAATCATTGAGGTTGGAAAGGATGCCTATGATCTCTGAGTCCAACCCCACCACATCCCTCAGTGCCACACCTCCACAGTTCTGAAACACCTCCAGGGATGGCAGTCCCATCACCCCCTGGGCAGCTGTGCAACTGCATCACTGCTTTTCAGAGAAGAAATGCTTCTTATTTCCAACCTGGCCCTCTTCTGAAATGGACGATGTGCACACAGAGCTGATGTAGGGGGACTGCTGCTGGTGGGACCCTCTCCTTCTTGTGCTCAGGGCCCCAGGCCTGGATTCAGCTCTTCCACCAAACCCCTGTGATGGTCGCTACAAAGAAGAAGGAGCCAAGCTGCGCGGAGCCCGTTTTCCAGCAGGTGAGAAGGAAAAACCTTGAGAAGGAAGGGGCTGGGAGCCAGATCCCGGTGCGTGGTGTGAGTTATGCTGGGGAATGCCGCATCTCGAACCAAATAAAGGAAAGGTGCAGCGCGGAGAAAGGGCTGCTGCTGCTGCTCGGCTTCGTCCGTCCTGCCGCAAACCGAAGCGCGCAGCGCATCCGCGCCGCCGGCAGAGCTCCGTGCCCGCCGCGCCGCGGGGCAGCAGCAAACCGGCAGCGGATTGCGGCAATGCTCCTCCTCCGGCTTCGGAGGGGCGGGGAGCGGGACCCGGCATCCTCCCCGCATCCATCCCGGCCGCCGCACCGCGGGCACTCCCCCCCCCTCCCCCCTTTCCAGCCCGCACCCCATGGGCTGCGCGGTGCCCCCGGCCCGCAGCCGCCCGCAGCCCGGCATGGAGCTGCTGAGCGGAGCGCTGAAGAAGAGAGCAACGGAGCAGCACTACCGCGCGGAGGTGATGATCGCCGGAGAGCAGCTGAGGTAGGGCTGAGCCTGGGCTCTGCTCCTGGGCTCTGCGCTAGCACGGCTTCAAAGCGTGGTCCTTGAGCAAGAACTTCCCCAAGGTGCCCATGCCCAGAGCTTGGAGCAGGGATGGGGGCGGCCCTGCGGAGGTGTCCCACGGGTTCGACATGCCTAAAGGAGAGCAACACAAAGGGTCTTCATTTTGAAAGCTACCTTTGGGCACCTCTGCTGTTTTATGGTCCTGGTTCTCAAACTACTTCCAAGCTTTCTTCTTACGAAGGCAGAAAAGCACTCTGCTGTGCAACAGAACTGGTGTGGCTGAGAACGTGTTCCTTGTGTGGATGGGGTCAGAATACCAGAGCTGCTTCCAAGTGTGTGGCTGAAGGTTTTTCCAGCTCTCGAGCAGTTTCCTTGTTTGTATCTCGAGCCATTCTGTTGTGTTATGAAATGTGGGTGGGAACAAGGAAATACATCCTTGAGTAACATAAAGAGCCCAGAGCCCACGTTTGCTAGCATCAGATTCCCAAAGTTAGCTCTGTGTCGTTATGTTGTCCAGCCTCAGTGAGTCACATCAACCTCAGCTTTATTCATCTGCACCATATCAAGGGCTGATAATTTGCAGATAATATTAGAGCTGTGTATTGAAAAGACAGCCCATGGCCAAGGTGGCTGGAATTTAATAGTGCTGTTTTGGTCAGCCCCATCTCTGCTGCCTTTTCAAATCATTGCTCTCCTGGCTCCAGAAATTAAATCTGTTGTTTTGATAGTGAAGGGGAGAGAGCTGCAGCCAGGGATGGGCTGCATCAAACCTTCACACCGTTCACAATTCATGTTGTGAGTGAGGCTTAAAAATCGAGCTTAACTTTCATACAGGGAAGAGCAGCATCAGATCTAAGGGTGGGTTGCTTTGTTTCAGTAACTCAGTGCAAGAGGCACAAAGTCGTGGCTTTTTCCATGCCGTGGGCAGGGCAGGCGTATTCACATTTGTATTTTCAATGCTGCACTCATCCAGAATGACTGAAGTTTAAAATGGGTTCTAGAGCTTGGGCTAAAAAAAGGGGCCAGGTATGCAGAGAGAAAGTGAAATAACTGAGCTGTGTGTTAAAGCTGCAAGGAGTGAGAGTGCAAGGGCAGCGATGTGGCCTTCAGTGAGGAGCTGGGGCTGCTGCACCCAGGAGCGCAGTGCTGGCAAACTCATGCTGTTTTGCAAACATGGTGCTGTGAGGAGCAGAGCTGGGCGGCCTCAGCTGCTTCATGCCCCAGAGCTGCTCTCTCCAAGCACTCCTGCTCCATGTTAGAGAGAAGCAGGTGGTCTTCATCCAGCATGGCTGCATTGCTCTTCACCTGCGCTTTGCAGGTGATGGGTTGAAAGGTCAGCAAAAAGCCTCAGAGTGCCCAGGGATGGAGGCATGCAATTTTTTGCTCGTGGTATGGCACAGAGCAGCTGCATCCTTCTGCTTTGGGCCAGCGCAGGAGCTTATTCCCAGCACAGAAAACTGCAAATTACTGCTGGGGAGGAAGGTGGAGAGCTGGGTTCCACCAGGCTTGGCCAACTGAAAGAGGAATGAGGGGTGGCTCAGCACTGTGCTGAGTGCTTGAGTCCTTTACCTGTGCGTGGGGGACTCTTCAGCCTGGCAGTTAGAGAGGAGGCAGTGATATGAACCTTCCCAAGGTCAGTTGGGTCAGTAGCGATGGGGAAACTGAGGCAGGGAGCTGGATGACCTTGTCTGAGGGAAGGACTGAGCAGGACTAAATGCACTGTGCTTCTTTGCTTGCCCAAGGATAAGGAATCAAGGTGCTGCGTAAGACAACCTTGTAGCCTTCTCCCACACACACTCAGTAAGCCTTGATCAGCTCTTGCATCTACAGAAAATCTCAGCCATTTGTTTTCCCTGTTCTCTGCTTCCTGCCCTGCCTCCTCCTCTCTATTGTATCCAGCCAAACAAACCTTTGCTCCGTCTTTATGGTTCTTTGGCTTCCCAGCAAGTTTGCAAATCCCTCTCGGTTTGTTTTGGCCACAGCATTAAGTCTGTTCAGTGTCAGGACTCGTTTCCCAGCCAGAAATAGCTGTGCAAGTGAGGGGTGAGGAAATGCTTCTTGGGGATGTCCAGCAGCAAACACATCCCAAAGAAATTGATGGGAGAAGAATTTGGGTCTCGAGCCTCTCCCTAGAAAGGTGGAAGTATTAATTTCCACTATAGTCGCTGCTGTGTTTGCAGAGCTGCTGTGTCAGGCATTCCTTGCATCTTCTGCTGTCAGTCTTTGTGTTTCGGTTGTAAAATCTGGCTTGAAAGTCGCCCCAGTTTTACTGGGTGTTAAGTGTTCCTGGCTGGCATTCTGTAAGAGAGGCCCAATTAGTCACTCCTAATTGCAACAAATGGCTGATCTGCACAGAAGAGTTCCAGAGCAGCTACTGCACTTCATTCATGCTCTTCTGTAACCTGGGATTCTCAAGTACAGACAGGTCCTTGGGTGCAATCTGGGGATTCATTGCTGTCAGGTGAACCAGATGTTTGCCACAAACTCTGCTAAGCTGCATTAATCACTCTGAGAAAGGAAATATTCTCAGTAAACTCATGTTCTGGGCAAAAAGAAGGGAGAGAAGGAAGGTTTTATCCTGCAGAGAACAAAACTGTGCTTTCAGGTGCTGTCCAGGTGAGTGCTTTTATTTGGACGCTCAGACTGTAAGGCTGTTAAGCAGTATGAAGTCTTTGATGCTTTGGGTTCACTTTGAGGTGCAGGGCTGAATGTGTCCTGGTTTGTACCTCTGTTTGGAATTGTGGGTACCCGATGTGGTGGTCCCCAGGGAACCTCTCTGGGCTGATGTTCAGAAGATCACACTACATGATCAGAATGGTCTTAGGAAGCCTACTGCCCTGTTGTCTAGTGCTGGTGCAGGAGAGTGCTGGGAGGTACAGCTGTTCTTGCTGGAACTGCTTTTTGAGATTGAAGTCCCGTTTTCCTGTTTTTGCTGTTAAATAGAAAAGGGAAAATAAGACTGTATCTCTGTATTGCTTTGGGTGGACTGCCTTGTGTGTCCAGGGCTCTCCCCTTCCCAAAGCCTTTGTGCTCTTGTAGACATGGGAGAGCAGCGAGCAGAGTTTTGCAGCAGTTGTTTTGCATCAGTGTTCATCTCCAGCAGCTATTTAGCAGATGTGCTTTTGTGACTGTTGCTTCCTTTTACTGAGCACTCAGCTTTGTGATATTTTATCGTCCTCTAAAGATAGGAAAAGATCATTTGGATGATGTACCTTCAGGGTCATTCGTTTGCATTTAATTGCTGTGGGAATGCAGCCTTGTTTTCACATCCTTGAGAGCTCCACCATTTTGAGAGGCTCCAAGGTCCAGCCGTGCAGCTGCCATGCAGGAAACTCAGCTCCTTTCCCAACAAGGGGAAGCTGTTGCCTTTCAGCAAGGTTAAGCAGGATGAATGAGATGAATGAGGATGTCTTCTCAGTGACCTTGATAAAGAAACAAGTTGGCTCCCCAGTGCAGCCCATCTAAAGCAAGAGCATGTGCTAGCAGAGCGCTGGTGTGCCAGGCAAGGAGTGTTACACAACAGCTGATTGTCGTGTTCCAGCAAGCACTTCATGCTATTTTTTTTTTTGTCCTTTTGAAGTAGGAATATGTACATGAGAAAGGTTTTGGCACGTAGGGAAGTCGTAATATTGCATTACACACTCTTCCTTAACGTTCTTTTTTAATTTGCAAGCGTGGTTATGAAACAGTCATCGTTTCACTGGCTCTGTTGTCCCAGCATGGTGATAGGTTGCTTTAGAGTGCCTTGTGTGATTATGGTCTGTGTCGTTAAGTGTCAAGGTGTGTGTGTATATATAAATATATACACGTGGTCCTTATAGGCTTCTGCAAACTCTTAACAGCAGTGGATGGCTTTTGCTTAAACAGTTCCTATCTCCAACAAACATCCCTCTAGATGGCATCCCACTTGCTGGCTCCTAAGGAAATAGAACATATCAGAAAGGCTCTGCATGACACATTGGGTTTCGTCATTTGCATTGCTTTCTTTCTGTCTCTGCATTGTCAAATCCTGCCGTGTTTCTTTGGGGGTTACCAGGAAGGTCTGAACCTGTACCTGCTAAGAACAGTGTTGGCCTGAAGTAGCCCAAGCACTAATTGCAGCCATTGCTTACTACATTTTCATTCAACAGAGGTTTTATCTCTTTAACTTTTGAGACCCTACCATCTGTTAATCCTACACTGGAAGGTAATCCATTATTACCCAACAGGTGTCAGGGGGTTTATTGTTTCTCCTACGGTACCTAAAGCCATTGTCCAACAGGCAACACCACGCGTGCTGTGCTGCACACAGAACTTATTCAGAAAGAACAAAAGGAGTTGAGGAATTAAAGAAATGCTGCTGTGATTAAAGCCACTGTAAAATATACTGGCCTGGGGCAAAACTGTGAGCTGAAATGAATAACTGGAAAGCAGAAACGTCCCGGAGTTACAGAGAAGATATTAGTTTAACATCTCTCTGAGTCTGCTGCGTGCATTGGGAACTTTCCAGGGTTGGTGTTCTGGGAACAGCAAAGACTACAGGGCAGCAGTTTGTCTCCTGGTCAGGTGTCCTGCCAGGCTGCGTTGGCTTTGGCCAGGACACAGAAGTTCTCTGTGCTCTGTGGCTTCGTTGGCTGTGAAAGCCCTTTGAAAAGCCAAAGCTGTACCCACCTGAGCAGCCTTCCTTCCTATGTATCTTTCCATCAGAGCTGCAGACAAGCCATAACATCAGGGTGCTCAGGACAGGACACTTGTAGTTCTGCCAGCTCTGTCCCAGTCTGTCCTGGTTTGAACCAGAAAATTCCAGGGCTGCTGATGGACTGAAAGCAGTGCTGTCTCTGGGTGAGCTAAAACTAATGTGTGTGATTCGGATCAGTGTGCTCACGTGTGCTGTGAGTGAGTGTGTACAGGAACACAGGAGAGCACAGATCTGCCTGGCATTTGTCCTTGTTGGAAGGGACAAGTGCTCTCATCCAGCCTTTGTCCTGGGGGCAGTGATGTTCCTGCTTCCACAGCCATGGGGAAGGAAAACTAGGCACAGAGCCGTGCAAGATGAAAGATACAACTACTATTTCCCGTGGTTCGGCCCTTTGGTTAGCTGCTGTATACCTTCTAGAGGCATATCTTAACACAAAGTCATGCATGGCTCAAAGTGAGTCTGGTGCAGACAATTACAAAGTGCACACAATGGGAGTGGGAGAAGAGGAGATGCTGAAAAGAGGCTCCTGGGGATGGATTGATGCTGTTTGTAAAAGAAGTTACTCATAACTTTTAAGTCACTGGGTGCTCTCCAGGAGTCCCAACCCACTGCTGGATTCTCTACACTGGGCTGGGCTATTGAACCAAGATGTCCCTGCTGTGCCAGCTGTGCTCTCTGCCCATTTCTCTCTCCAGGCTTCGCCTGCACGATGGAAAGCTCATTAAGGACAGGCGTTACCACCTCCGAACTTACCCCAACTGCTTCGTGGCGAAGGAGCTCACGGACTGGTTGATTGACCACAAGGAAGCCCCAGACCGAGAGACGGGCATCCGCCTGATGCAGAAGCTGATGGACCACTACATCATCCACCATGGTGTGTGGCGTTCCCTGTGCATCCCGAGGGGATGACCGCTGGTCTAGTCGCTGCTTGTGCCTAGCAGAGACACATCCTTGCAGCTGGGCTCCATGTTCAGCCTTCAGCCAAGCACTCGGGAAGATGCACAGATGTTCAGCCACAGCTGGGGCTGCTTCCCTCTGCCCTGCCCTTGCCTTTGGCAGTGCATCTCCTGCTTGGATGAGCAAGGGCAGAGGTGCTTTAATGGTGGTGCTTTCAGTTGCAGTGAAGATTTCTTCAGGTAGATCTTAAATAAGGTTTTCCAAAGAGATCTTATTGCTTTGGGCCAAAATGTTTTGGGTTTTGATTTTTAGGTTTTTCTTTTGCTACCGAAAGAACAAAACAGTGTTTTTACATTGCCCTTGGTGGGCAGTTTTGGGGCCTTAGCTGCTCCCCTTGGCTGCTATCTCCTGCAAACCTGAATGCAGGTCTTTGGGACATAGTGGCAATCTGGATGGAGCCAAGGAGGCAGAAGCAGGTGACAGTTATAGAATTCTGCCCTCTCTTCTGCAGGCATCAGCAGAAGCTGCCTCCAACCATTGCAGCACACTCTGTTGCCATCTGCTCCTTGCTGGGTTTCATGCTCTTTTCATTAAGCTGCCCTGAATCAAAATCAGCTCCGCTGCTGTGATTTATCACAAAAGCATAGCACTGAAGCAGCGAGTTCTCTGTTAAACATTAACACTTCAGACTGATTATTTTTCCATCTCTCCAGCCAACAATTTCCAATAAGCCCATTAGTTGGTTAAACCTGCATGGCTGTGGCTGCCGGCGCTGGTTTGATTGCTTATCATGGACACGTCCCTCCTGCTCCTGCAGAACACACAAGCAGGTTTTCCAGCTGCTGTGGGACCATTAGTTGTTGTTGATCCCATGGAAACAGGACTGTCTGCTGAATGCCTTGCAGTTGGCTGCCTATACTCTTTGCCCTCCTCTCCACTGGGATCCAAAAAGACCATAATTATTCCATGCAGATGCTCTGTGCTGCCTTTAAGGAGCTGATATGCTTTGAGCTGCTGCTCAGCTACATGCTCGAAATGCATTTAAATTGGTCTCCATGTAGCAAAATGTTTTCACACAGAGGGTGGTGACGCACTGAACAGGTTGCCCAAGGAGGTTGCGGATGCCCCATCCCTGGAGGCATTCAAGGCCAGGCTGGATGTGGCTCTGGGCAGCCTGGTCTGGTAGTTGACGACCCTGCACATAGCAGGGGGTTGGAATGAGATGATCATTGTGGTCCTTTGCAACCCAGGCCATTCTAGGATTCTATGTGATTCTTATGGGTGCTGTCTGTCAAGGCTGTGTGTTTATTTCCCATCTATCACCCCATGAAGTACTATCTGAATCACTGCTCCTTTCAGTTAAGAGGATCCAGACTTTCTCCTCTAAAACAGCCACCTCACCCTGCCTTCTGCCCGCTGAGTCTCAGCCTTTGGTGCCCTGGTTTCCCACCAACACAACTGCTCAGGAGGTGTTATGAACTCAAGATGCTCTGACGGGTTTTAGCTTTGAGTTTGTCACCAAAAGGAGGATGAAACAGTGCTCAGAAGAGCAAATGTTAAAGTTTTAAAAAAGAAGTATCTCATGTCTTCTGAATTCTATTTAAATTATATTTGCAGGGCTGACTTATTTGAAAACTGGACCACGATATTTCTTTTTTTTTTTCATTTGATTTCAGTTGAGTTGT
This sequence comes from Gallus gallus, assembly GCF_016699485.2. NCBI lineage: Eukaryota > Metazoa > Chordata > Aves > Galliformes > Phasianidae > Gallus > Gallus gallus. The sequence continues at coordinate 9,156,958 of NC_052551.1, forward strand.
AGCACAGACATCTCTTCCAGCCAAGCTTATCTCAAAATGGCATCCCCAGTATTCTCCTGCTGAATGTTGCAGGCATTTAATAACCATGCCTTTATAGACTGCTCTGATCCCCAAGGTGAATGTCAAGCTGGGGCTTTTCATCCCAGTTGTATGCACCTAGCTGCAGGAAAAACTCTCTCTTGAGGTCTGCTTGCCATACAAGTGAATTGGCACAAAATGGTAGGGGAAAGTCTCTCGTTATGTCATTACACATTGTAATTCACAAGTATTTTTGGCAGGGATGGAGTTGGTTTGGTGGAGTTTTAGAGGCAGTGATGTAGGGTTGTTTTCCCTCTCATCCAAGTCTGCTTACACATGGCAAAATTCCCATTCTAATGAAGCAATTTAGCGACCGGGTCAGAGTGTAGTCTTGAAGTCAAGCTGTCCCAAGGGCTTTCCCATAGGGCTGACCTCTCCCAGAAGCTGCACAGGCCTGATTTGGGGACTGAGGGCTCAGATGCTGGTTCAACAACGTGGTCCGAGAGGCATAGAGAGGGACGCAGCGTGTTTCCCATAGCAGAACCTAAGGATAATGCACTGCTGAGCCTGTGTGCAGTGCTGCTGTCTGTCTGTCCCGCATACACTGACCTCCTGCTCTCCTCCTTCCAGTCTGTGACGAGCACTCAGACTACAAGGATGCCAAGCTGCTGTACCGCTTCCGCAAGGACGACGGGACCTTCCCCCTCAGCAAGGATGTGAAGGTGTTCATGCGGGGACAGAGCCTTTATGAGAAGTGCGTAAGTCCCTTCCCAAGGCCTCGGGTCTGCCAGCTGCACTCGCTGTGCTGCTTCATGGCTGGAACCACAGCAAGCTTGTCTCTTTCTATTCTGTATGCTGCAGCCCTGGGAAATGCTCTTTCCTGAGCTGTGTCACAACCATGGGACAGTATGGGCTTGGAGAGGAGCTGGGCTCTGAACTAATGCATGCTTTGATGCCCCTTCTCCATACCTGCTCCCCTTCTAAGCCCATCAGCAGAGCACTCCCACAGACCCCCAACAAGCTTCCTGACTCAAGGTTACCCCGCAAGCACAGTGTCACCTCACACTGTGCTTCAGATCAAGTGCTGATCGTTGTGCCTTGTGGTGTCCTGCCTCTCCACTCTACAGCAGTGAGAAGTTGATTGGCCCAAAAACTTTGGGAACAAATTTAACATCCTCAGAGCTTTTTCTTCACTGATAGAGCAGCTATGGTGAGTGGGGTCATCAATCACATGCACCAGCCCTGCTAGGACTCGTGTCCTAGCAAAACCAGCAGGTACAGGGCCAGCAGAGCCTTTCTGCTCTGTAATCCTGAGCCATAGAATGGCTGGGCTGAAAGGGACCCCAAAGATCATCCAGTTCCAACCCCCTGCCGTGGGCCAACCATCAAATCAGGCAGTCCAGGGCCCCATCTGTTGTGGCCTTGAACACCTCCAGGGATGCACAGGGCTGTCCTTTGGACAGGTGTGATTTCTGTCCTTCATACAGGTGTGATTTCTGCTTCCCCGCGCCCTCCGCATTGCTTTCACTTTGCTTTCGCTCAGCAGTGGATGGGAGAGCATCGAGATTCTTACAGCTGAGGCTGCTGCACCCTCTCGTGGAGGCACTGCGTTCAGCTCCGCCGCGCCACAGAATGAACACGGGCTTACCACAGCACCTTCCCCATCCATCTGGACCAGCTGTTCTTTGTGCACGCACTCGGTAGCTTGCTTAGCTTTCCACTGTAGCCTTCAGCTGAGGTTGCAGCCGAACTGATTTCTCTGCATCTGCTCCCACTGCTGGGATGAAGATTTACAAACCTGTAAACGCAGCTGTGCCTTTCACCCCTCCCTTCCCACCGCTCGCAGGCAGCGATGATTTGGCTTTGCCCACTCTTCTCATCCTTGCTTCGGGCTGCGTGGCGTCACGGGCACTTGTCCCACCTCTGCCAGGCTGGTGAGCGTGGAGGGCTCCATCCTGAAGGTGAGGGAGGAGAACTCGGTGAAGTACCAGCGGGCGTTCCTGGGCTGCGAGATGGTGGAGTGGCTGGTGCAGGAGGGAGAAGCAGAGAGCCGGAGGGAAGCGGTGGAGCTGGGCCAGGCGCTGCTGGAGCACGGGATCATTCAGCACGGTGAGAGGAAGGGAAGTGAGCGATGAGCATAGCTGTCATGCCAAGAACAAATCCCCATTCACGGCATGCAACAAGTGCTGGTCAAGTGCCCACTTGGAGATAGCAACGGGGCCTTTTAGTGCTATGTTTGGAGCCGGTGACCTTTGAAGCCAAAGCAATCCACCGCCCGCAGAGGCTTTGAGCTGCAATCTGAGCTGCTGCTCTGCGGTCCTTCAAAGCCCTGGGCTGCAGGGCTGAGCCCCACCCTGAGTTTCCAGGGCTGGTGGTGAGCATGAAGTGCTCAGCTTGGCTGCAGATCACACCCACCTGCAGGACTTCAGCTTTCCATCCGTGAGGCAGGGGGCCCTCTGAGTTCCCGGGGTTTGGTGGTATACTGATGGGAGATGGCATCTCCTGGGGAGGTGGCCCTGCTGTTCCTCCTTCCTTGCACAAAGCATTCTCCAACAGTCAGAAAAGAACTGAAATACAGTGCAGAAGCATTAAAAGCAATTCATCCGCATAGCTTGGTATGTTGGCTACACGTCTTTCACGCTCCCTCAGCCTCTCCTCCCTCCCTTGTCCTCTGCAGTCTCCAACAGGCACCGCTTCCTGGACACTGACATCCTCTACCAGTTCTGGATCAACTTCCGACGGCGGCGGCGCCTCACCGAGCTGCTCAGTGAGAACTCCTCCCGTGCTCTGTCCGAGAGCCCCGACAGCCCCTTCTGCCTCCGCAAGCTCAACCCAGAGCCAGGCAACACCAGCTTTCTCTCTGGTAACTGCCTCTGTGTATTTGAAGGGTATGAAACCGTGGCTTATGATGTCAGAGCATCTCAGGGCCGAAGTGTAGCTCCAGCATACACCATAGGGTGCTCCTCCAGACACCCTATGAAGCAGCCACACGTCCTGTGTGCTGGTGGGTGTCACGGTGGACGTCACGGTGCAGTGGCAGTCTCTATCACAGTTCCCCATTCCAGGAAACAACTCACCAGCTGAGCTCTTGGTCCTTCTGTTAGGCTAGTTTTATTCTGCCTGAACTCAAGTGCTGTATTTGGCACATGGGCATCCTTCAGATGTGGGGTCAGGCTGCTGTGAGAAGTTTACTAAACTGGTCTGTTCCTTCCCTGGGTAACTGTTACTTCTGGTTTTTGCAGTCCAGCCCAACAAGGAGATCAAAGTTGTCTCAGCGGTTCGGAGGAGCAGCATCACTTCCCTCGCTGGAAACTCCAACCCCTACTTCAGCATTACTCCCACGTTGGTTTTCCCTCCTGTGGCTGAGTGCAACCCCAAATCAGGTCTGGGCTCCTCAATGTCCTTTTTGCTACACAGGACGCATCTGTTCCCTTGGGCATGAGCTGCCTTATTATGTGCTTTAGTGTATGAAACCCTCAATTCTGATCGGATCTGTCACCTTCTGCCCTAGTGTTAAAGAGACCCGTCACCAATGAAGAGCTCCTGTCCCCTGGGGCCCCCTACGTCAAGAAGACGTTAACTGTAAGCGACCATCATGAGTGGTGTCACTGCTCTGATGGCACTGAGCTCTCTTTGATCACTTTCTGTCTGCTGCTCTGACCTCCCAGCATTGAAGCTTTGATTGCATGTCACCTCATCCCAGCTCCTTCATGGTGTGTCTCAGTGGGTCGATGTGTTCACATGTCCTTGTGGCTGAAAACAGCAGTGACCGCTGTGGCCTCTGCTTTAATTTAATGTATATCAAAGGGATATCCAGGAAAGAGAATGTTTCCTGGACAGGAAAAATCCAATTTTTGTGTCACCAGCTCCACACAAACTATAGATTCAATCAGATCTTGTGGCAGCTGAGACTTTGGCACTCATCCTGTGTGTCACAGAGATGTCACCTTTGCACTGCTTTATTCAGCTTCTGATTTCCTGTTGCAGAGAAGATATACTAATATGCTCCATCAGCTTCTGATGGAGTAGAATTGAAGAGGGAACATTTGAGGGCCGCTCTTCCTTTATTATGATGGGCTTTCTGTCATGAATAAAACAAGCCCCTTAGTTTGGGGCTTTTGCTTTTCACATTATTTCTAGAGCTGTAGGACCCCATTAAGGCAGCCCTGCCTGGGCTGGGGGGCTGTGAATGTCACAGGACAGCTCTTGCCCTGAGGATCCTGTTGTGCTTGGCTATTTCTGACTCTCTCACTATACTGGTTTGACTCAGGTGGGTTTGGATCTGATCCCCAAGTTAACTATGCTGCAGAAATCGGAGGGAAAGATTGAGGAAAAGAAAGCAGCCGGTTGGTGTGGCATGCATGAAGATGTGCCACTCATTCTCCTCCCGAACGCTCTTGCCCTGCCCTTCAACTCTGCCAGCTGGGGCCTTTCATGGCTCATTGCCTTCTGCTTCGCTGTGCACTTGCTGTTATTTATTTATATGGCTAATGTGCAAAGTCCTCTGAGAATTCCTGTTCTCCTTTAGCCACATCGTATGGTTGCAGCGTTAGGGCAAACTGCTTTGACAAGCTGAGATCAGAATGGGAAAGGTTAGGAGTGGATGCTCCCATCCTGCAAACGTTGCATTAAGACACAGTGTCCCCGTGTTTGGGAAATGCTTGGTGTGCTCCTGGTGCACGCCCTGCACTGAACTTCACGCTGGCATAAGGGAAATGAACAGTCCAGGAGGGCCAAGACCCCTACGTGCTGAGTTTTCAGGTGATCTGTGTTCAAAAGCCTTCCACAAATGCAGAGGAAAAAAATGGAGTCAATCTGTACCTGTGGCTGAGCATGGAGGAGGAAATGGGGAAACAGAAGGGATGTGTCATTGCCAAGGGTACTGTGACACACACCGGCACAGGTGAATGAGAAAAACCTCCAGAAGTAAAGAGAGAAAGAGAGACAAGGACTGTCCTTCAAACCAATGTTGGCAAGAGCAATTAGTCCCCAGCTGTCATGCATGGAGGTGGCAGAAGTGTTTAACTGATATGGAAAGTTTCCTGGTGCCCAAGGATGCTCTCATTTTATCTGGAAGACAGAGAGAACCACAGAGTGATGACAACTATTGCTAATGCCACTGGAAACAAACAGTGAAGGTCCTTTTGCCTTCTGTCCCATGCTAGATGGAAATCAGGATCGCAAGCAGAGCTCACGCATCAGCAGGAAGTAGAAGTCTATCCAACCCGTTCCTTTGTTCTAAGTCCTTCTGTTCTGCTTGCAGATCGTGGGGGATGCTGTGGGCTGGGGCTTTGTGGTCCGAGGAGGCAGACCGTGCCACATCCAGGCTGTGGACCCAGGAGGACCTGCTGCTGCTGCAGGCATGAAGGTACTCTGCTTGTTGTGACGTAGGACGGGGCAGGATTTGTGCCCTGTTGGAGCCTTTCAGGCTGAACACATTCCCCATGGTAATCCCACCTCCTGCAGCAGAGGTGGAGTCAGTGCACGGAGCTCTGGTTGTGTTTGTCTGCTGTTAACAACACGGTTCTGCACGGAGCTCTGTCCCATGTTCATGAGAGCAGAACAACCTCAGCCTGATGCCTTGATTTGGCTCCCCGGGTAATGCCCAATATTCCTGGTTCAGGTGAGAGGAAGGCAGGTCTTGAACATCACTTTCGATCCACCATAAAAGCGTGAATGGGTTTTGTGTGTAGAGCTGCAGGCCTGGATTTAGGAGTGAATGAGAGAAATGGAGTTTCGGTTGCCCTGTAAGAAGAAGAACAGTGAGTGAGTGATTTCCACAAGCTGACACAACCCTGCAGCCACGTGGATATTTGAAATAATGGGGCTCTTCAGAGGCAGAGTGACTCTTTTGCTTCAGGCAGGGTTGGAAGGAGATGTGTGAATTCATTTCATTTGCTCCAGAGCCCAGTTTGTTTCTCCTCACCTAATCTAATTTGCTACCAAATTGCTAAATGTTATTATTGTGCCTCATTTCCATCTGTGAAATGAACCACTGCTCATAAACGAGTATCTTCTCTCTCTATTAGCTCAGACTAAATCCCTTTGGTCTCTTTTTTATGATACAGTGATTATAGCACAGTGATTATTAGTGTAGCTTATAGAGTGGTGATGCTTTGGGCTTTGCAGGGTTTTGCAGCACTGTTTGCAGAGCAGCCTCTGGCTGCAGTCAGACCTGAGCAGAAGTTCCTGTGAAGGCATCAGCTGAAGGTAACCAGCCCTTCCTCTCCCTGCAGGTGTGCCAGTTTGTTTTCTCAGTGAATGGCATGTATGTTCTGCATCTGGACTATCAGACCATCAGCAGCCTCATCATGACGGGACCACGGACTCTTGTCATGGAAATCATGGAAGCCATTGAATGAACGGAGGAGCCTCATCCCACCGCTGCATGGAAGAGCAGTGCTCTGCAAAATAGGGATGGACTGTGGGCAGGGACCAAGCTCGACCTTTCAGTCTGAAATGTTAGTCAGGCATTTTAACATGTTTTCAAATAAACACGTTCTAATGGGCAAATCTTGGATTTTGATGATGTAGAAATCTTCGGCTCTAGCTGACCTTGAGCTCTTGCCACCCCTTTCTAATGCTGGTGGGAGAGTTCAGTACTTGATGAAACCAAGTCTTGGAGCAAGCCAGCCACCCTGCCAGGCTGCAGGACAGGTGCTGCAAGCTGCTGAGCAGCAAGAAGCTTGATACCAAGCAAACAAGCATGTCTGAGCTCTCCTGAGCTGTCTGTGCAGTCTACCATGAGCTCAGTGAGCTTCCCAGGTGGCTCCATAAGCTGTGCCATCAGGTGTGATGTATATGCTTACTTGTAAAGAAAGCCTTAGGGCCCTGCTACTCTTTGGGCTGGTTACCCTTCCCAACTGGGTTTCTTGAAAGGTAAGACTTCTACGGTAGCTCTTCGTGTGCCTCCAGTTTCAAATAATGCTTAAATGAATTAACCAGTGTCATCTCTAATGTTTTCATAAATGCCTTGGATACAAGACTTGAAGTTATACTAAATAAGTTTGCAGGTAACAGGAAACTGTGAGGAGCTGCTGATGACCCTGAGGGCAGAGAGGCCTTGCAGACAGATCTTGACAAATTAGAGGGCTGGCAACAACCAACCACATGAAGTTAAGCAACAGCAAGTGAGGGTTCTGTAGCTGGGATGTTTGTTTATTGTGCAAAAATATTTAGAAACTTTGATTTTCTTCCTTCCAACGCTTCCAAAGGTGCCCTTTTCCTGGAGAGTGAGCAGTGCACGTTTCCCGAAGCTCACTGTTGCCATGCAAGGCCGATGCTGGCAGTCACCAGAGATCTACCTGCAAATCCAGTCTGCAGCTGGGAGGAGAAACACCACTATTGGTTGTCCCATTTGTGGCAGTGAGGACAAAAGGTTTCGGATGAAGCCTTGGCTCTCCAGGGATGTGCAGCCAGAGGTCAGGGCTGCAGGCACTGCTTGCTGTCCAGCTCGTGAATCAGCTCCTGGCCTCGCAGAGTCTCCAGATGTGCTTAATTCCCCTATCCAAACGCAACACAATTGGCCTTCAGCACAAGCGCTGGGCTCTCAGAAATACTTAATGGGATGTGAATGTGGCTGGACTGAGTTCATCCCTGGGAGCATGACAGCGGGCGGGAGGCACGGCTTCTTGCTGCGCTCTAGGAAATGAGCAAGCAGCTTCCTAGATGGAGGTTTAGCACTGAGTTAGCACGAGCACTCAGCGCTGTTCACTGAGCTTTGCAGACACAGGCTCGTGCTTTCCTTGCACGCTTTATTGAGCCACGTGTCCGGGCCATCGCACTGCTGCACGGTGCAGGGAGGTGGGGGAATCTCTGTCCCTCTCCCCCTTCCTCCCCCCCTCCCTCCCCTCCTTTAGCTGCACTGACTCTGGGACTGAGCTCTCTCTGTTGAGATCTCTCCAAGCACGCCGACGCACAGCGAGGCGCTGGGGCTCCTTCCCCAACGTCTGAGAATGTAGCAGGATCCAAACTGCCTCCCGGAGAGACGCTCCGACAGGTCTGTGCTTTGCTCCTTGCTGGTGCTTGGTGTGCAGGGGGGGTCGGAGGGGCTGTGTTGTTTTGGGGCACGTGTGGGTAGCAGGGAGCTCTGAGAGGCTTCCCAGCCACGGGACACTCGAGGGAGCTCTGGCTGTGCTGCAGAGGGGTGGCTTCAGGTCTCGTGTTTGTTGCAATCCAGGTGTGAATGTCACCAGGGCTGCCTTATAGAGAGCAATCAGGTTTTTTTGCAGCGATGGCTGTTGGAGATGCGGTTTGATTTTCCTTTTCTTTTGTGGCTCACGGTGTAAAACTTGCAGGGAATTTATGCCAAAGGGGATGGTGCTGGCAGTGGCAGCTCAGGATGCATTTGTTCCACCTGTAGGCATGGTGTGGGTCTGCAGCAAGCCACAGTTCCTAAGCCTGCCCGGTCCTTGCCTCACAGCAGCCCTTATCCCTTACTTTTTTGAGACTGATGTGGAGAGGACTGATGATTTTTGTTCAGTAGTGAAAGAAACATAGAAGATTTGCAGGCAAGGACAGACGGGGTTTGATGAATATGGGTTTTCTTCATCTGATGTAGGTTCTTTAACTAGGAAAGTGCTCGGGGAGAATGGGCTCCTGCAGCAGGCAGGTGGTACCTCAGAGAAATCCCTGCCACTGCCCGTGTGCAGAGCCACGAGGTGACATCACTGCCAACAATTCCGGGCAGGGCTGGTGATGTCCTGTGGGATAACAAATGGGAACATCCCCAAACTATCAGCTGGTTTATGGGGCTGAGGAGGGCAGATAGAATTCACACTGCTCCCCCATCCTCACCAACTTAAAAATGCAGCAGGGATATTTCTGCATAAAATCATTGTTGGTTGGTTTGTTTGTTTTTCTTTAATTGAAGTGGCTGTTCCTATGATTTCCTGCACAAATAAGGGGATCTCAGACAGCCTTAACCTCCAAATCCCCTCTGAGAACACAGCTGGGACAAACGGGAAGTGGTGCATGTCCCCCTCCCATTTTCCAGGCCCTGGAAATACTCACCACTTGCTCCATATGTTGCTGTCTCCAAATTCTTTCCCCACACGAGTAATGGGAGAGAGGCACCGGCAGCGTGCCGGCTGGGCTGATGTCATCGTGGTCCCCTGGTCTGGGGGTCTGCAGCTCAGCCTGGCCGTGGTGCCACCAGAGGGGCAGAAGCGGATGGGAAGGGTGGGAAATGGATGGGAAAGGCAGAAATGGGTGGGATTTGGGGTCCAGCAAGTAACCCACAAGAAAGCAATAGGTTCTCCAGCTCTCATCTTCCACCGTTTAAAAGCTCTGCTTTTGTTCTTCTTGATTTATGGATATGGGTTTATGGATAGGAAAATGAAATTTGGAGCAGGAGTAAAATGCTGATGGTTTTGCCTCTGAGGCAGGAAGAAGAGATGAAGTCCTTGCTTCAGCCCCAGTGGTGTGACAGTGAGGATCTATACTGCTGGGACTTACTGGGTGTAACATGAGTTAATACTGAATTCTTCCTTATTGGCACATCCAGGTGGAAGCTCCTTGCTGGGTCTGATTTTGCAGCTCAGTGCAGGTTGCAGAAGCCCAGGTGCTTATTCCATTGGACTTTGGATCCCACAGAACCTTGGTTAAAATAAATATCCTATCCAACACAGTGCTGTGGGTGGGAGATGGACTCCTGTTTGCCAGCAGAGCCGTAGGGAAGCGGCACAGAAATGCAGTGCCATTGCAGAATGGGACGAATAAGACCTCGAGTCAGGGAAGTTTTTCATTAATTCAAACTGCTCTCTTCCCATTGCCACATTTACCCCTGTAGGAAGAGCAGGCGTTGCTCTTTTTGAGAACACAGATAGCAAAGCCCACCTGTAATGTGCTCCTGTTTATGAGCGATGACTTCATCTTGTTAGCTGGAAAAAAAAAGGCAAGTGTTTCCCATGGCCAGGGGCTTCAGTTACACCGCAGTTGTTCCGTATAACTTGATCTTCAATCAAAGAAATAATCACAGACTGAGTATCATGCATGAGTGTGTGTGCAGGGGGAGAATGGTTAACATCTATCTGTTATAACTTGTAGTATGTTTTTCCATTCGTTCTTACAGCAATTTTGAACTGATTTTAAACCCAGGAGATCATGGCTGGGTCACTCCTGCATATTCAATTTTACCTTGAAATCACTTTAAAGCTGACATAACAGAGGAGAAACAGGCATTTGCCAGGAGCCTGTAAATACCTGTCCATCAGAATGAAGGGAAGTGAAATGTCGCCGCAGAGGAGGAAATTTGTGTATGGTCTGGTTCTGCCAAAAGCAATTGCATAGCACAAAAGTGACAGATGCCACTGATGCAAAAAAACATCAGCATGTGTTTTAAGCCTGGTATACTGAGGCTGAGGCTAGGGGATGGATCTGCATCTATCTGTTAGGGTGCTTTTATACTGACCTGGCTTTTCTGTCCCAAATGACACCTAAGTCCAGGCCAGCAAAGACAACAGAAGGTCCTCAAGGTCCGTGAGCCGTAGGGTGAGTTCTCAGGGGTGGCTGCCATTAGCTACCAGCTCTGGGGATGTCACAGAGGGCATTTCTAAGTCAAACTGATCCTCTGCCTTTATAAAGTCCATAACTGCCTTTCAGTCTTGCTCAGGTGAGCAAGTCAAAACAAGACCATCCCAATGCACTCTGGATGTTCCCTGCTCAGGAACTCCACCATATATAACAAATGAAACTCTCATTCCTAAGCTGATGACATATAAATTGAGTGGTACCCCTTCTGCTGCTTAATTGCTTTATTGTGATCACTGGAAACCCAGCCAGCTGAGAAGAGCACTGAATTGAAGCCTCCTCCCCACCAGATGTACAAACTCGGTTTGGTTCTGGTCTGAGGAGCTGAGCATAACGAAGCCCAGATGGTCACTACTGACATCCCTGCAGAGAGCAGCAGGGCTTGCAGGGTGGCAGAACTAGCTGATACAGGTGGGTTTTGGCATGGTGAAAAGTAACTGGAGCTCCTTCTGCCTGGTGTTTGCCCTCACAGGTCCTGCTCACCATGCTGATTCGCACCTGCTTCTTTTTTGCCTGCCTGCCCGTGGCGAGCCACGTCTGGGGACGAGGGGGACAAGGTAAGGACCTCAACTGCACTGCTCTGGGGGGGCTCTGGGCTGGAACCGGGGCTGAGCTGCCAACCCTTCTGGTGGGGAAGCTCTAAGCAGCGTATTGCCGTATGTAAAGAGCAATAGGAGATCAGGGGGCCCATGCTGGGAGAGTGTCTCCATCCCACCCCACTCTGCAATGCCTGTTCTCATCTCTGGCAGCAGCTCAGCGTGCCTCTCCCTTGCACTGGGGATGCATTTCAGTCTGCGTAAGCAGGGAAGGGTGCTTGTGGGGTCTGCTAACAGAGCCTGAGTAACGGAAAGGAAAAATTGTTGCTTCTGTTCAGTGTCATGTCTGTCGTGCACTGTGAAACTGTGGAGCTACATGGTGATGTGTGACACCTGGGTAAGGGAGTACATGATGTGCATCCTCCTGTAGCATGTAGTGCTCCTGCAGTGCCATAAATGAGCAGAAAATACCTCTAGCACCTCACCATTTCCTTTCCACATTTCTATTCTGTATGAATCATCCATATGAGGGATCACCACAAGGTTTTCCTGAGAGGTGATGGCACATCACATTCAGGACTGACTTATCTCTGTGCTGTGCATCTTCCATGCAGCGTGTCTGGGCTTTGCTCCCCATCAGCTGGAGAGCAAGGTTACAGCATCAGAGAGCACACATCCAACACAGGGCAGAGAAACAGTGGGGCTTTCATGGCACCGGGCTTCATTTGCATCCAGCACATAATGGAGCTTCAGAGGATGCTGTCCTTTCTGATCTCTCTGGGGACATTCTTGCCTTTTTAACTTCTGGGCTCCTAGAGTGATAGCCAAGGAGCTGGACCACACTTGTCCAGAAGAAGACAGCTCCATGTTTCCTCTATGAATTCCCCTCATTGTTGCATGATCTTTTATCACTTCTCTTCGGCACGATTCCGAGATTTGATTTCGCCCCTCACCCCTCTTCCCCATGTTTTCTTTCTTCCTCTTCACATTTCCATGGGGTGAGATGTGAATTTGAGCTTTGTTTCCCCAAAATAGTTGTCTGCTTTTTGGACAGCCCACAGGAAGTCTCTGCAAGGAGAGGTTGAGGCACAGATGCTGGGTTGAGCCAAGCGAGTCCTTGCTGCCAGCTCCCACTGCTTTCCTGGGCTGTGACTTCATGCAAAGATGTTGGGAGATGTCTGACACCATGCAAGACCAAAACAGGAACATGTGGAGTCCTACAGAACACACAGCGTGCCGCGCTGAGCACGATGCTCCACATCACCTTAAGCTTTAATTTTGTTCATGAGTAGTGAGAAGGAGAAAGAATCATAGAATCATGAAGGTTGGGAAAGAGCTCCAAGATCCCCAAGTCCAACCCCAGCCCACCCCACTGTGCCCACTGCCCACATCCCTCAGTGCCACATCTCCATGGCTCTGGGACACCTCCAGGGACAGTGACCCCACCACCTCCCTGGGCAGCTGTGCCACTGCAACACTGCTCTTTCTGGGAAAAAAATGTTTCCTAATATCCAGCCTGACCCTCCCCTGGCACAGTGTGAGGCCGTTAGCAAGACACTGGTAACAGCTGCCAACAAGGTGGACATTTGAGGTCATATGTTATTCCTATGCAGACAAAGGAGACACTTCCTCATTGCACATGAAGGAGCCTGCTGGAAAGGCAGCTGTAGGCGCAGGAGCAGGGAGGAGGGGAGGCAAATCTGCTGAGTTGCCATCCTACAGCTGGTCAAGTGGGAATGCTTCATATAGTGACATCTGTACGACAGCGTGGCTGTATCTCACTGATGGATCTCTGATTCAAAGGCTGACACGTGGGTTGAGACATTTAGCATGGCTTTAAAAGATCTCTGAGAAATCCGGAGCTGATAAGAGAATGTGCTCTTTCTTCTTTTTCCCTCCTTGTCTGATACTATATTTTTCATCAGGATTTGTCATTTCAGTTCACTGATCCCTGCAGCAAACCAATGCAAGCTGGTGCCCATGAGTTACGGTCCTGCCAGGAGGTGTTAGTTACACTTTATCAGGTTTTCTCTCCTTCTCTCTCTTTCTTCTTTTTTTTCCCTTTCCTCTCTAAACCCAGCTGATCCTTGGAGCTTCCTCCTAAACAATCTTTCTGCATAAAGATGGCATTCATCTCCTGGGGACTTTCTGTATTTTTCAGCAGCTTGAGCTCATTGCAGAGCCTCATTGACTCCCTGTATCTATTCCCTTCCCTTCTATTTCAGACATCTGCACCACAACCCGTGCTGAAACCACAAACATGCCATGAAGGCTCCCAGTAAAGACTTGCAGTGCGAGAGGAGCGCAGAGAAACTCTCACTGCTTTGCTCATTTGCTCCTCATTTGCAGCAGCACATAATGAGGGCTCACCCAGAGAAGCTGCCCCTTAGCTTTGGATGGAGGGTGGATCTGCAGCAGTGGGTTTCCTGGTCCCATGGGCAGCAGGAGTGGCTGTGCAATGTCAGGGGATGCTGAGTGCTTGTATGGGATGATGAAGGTTCCCTTTGCACTGCAGCTGTCCCCATGTCTTTAGCAGAGGTAGCACGTGGGGGGTTTCGTGCATGGGTGTGCAAAGGGAGGAATTGCACCCACAGCAGGATGGACACCTCTCCTCCTCCCCAGGGTCGTCAGGCCGGCTGAAACTCACAGTCCTTTCAGAAGACAGGCTCCAGATGAAATGGAAAGAAACCGAAGGAAGCATCAATGGCTACAAAGTGCGGGTAAAGCCCATGGCAGGTATGTGCTACCCAGCAGAGTGCTCTGAGTGAGGGATGGGCCCCCAGCTTCTGTCTGGCACTGGGTATGTGCTGGATGCTCTTTCTCCTTGTCTGCACCATTGAATATTTGCCCAAAGTGGAGCGGAAGACAGAAAACAAATTCACAGTGCAATGGTTATAAGTGGTGGTCATGTCACCGCAGGGGTCCTGCTTGTCTCATCCTCAGGGACGGGATGTCCTTGGCCCCATACATGGGGGTGCTCAGCCTGTGGCTCCCCGCCCTGGATGAGCTCCAGCTCTCCCTGACTTCTGACTCCAGGCTGGGTGCTGCAGGAAGGGCACCGTGTCCTCGTGGGGAAGCAGCATCCGGGTGCAACCTTAGCTTGTGCCCATCTGCCTGCTTTTAGCTTAGCTCCCAGCTGTTTGCCCAGCCGGTGCTGGAGGTTTCTCATTCCTCCCCTGCCAGGGAGCAATGGGCATCCCAGGAACGTGGGGAATCCTCACACCGAGCACGCCTGAGGCTTTCCCCATGTGTGGGCTGGGGAGCTCCATTTTCAGCCCTAAGGGTGATGAGATCAGAGATAAATGCATCCATCCCCACATTTAAAGGCTCGCGCACCTTTCTTACTCAGACGATTTTAGGGAGCTGCTTTGCCTCCCTTCCTTTGCTTTGTTCCTGTGGTCCGAAGTTTCTCCATACCACCCTCTGTAACAGAGACACGGTGCAGTATTTGGCTGTGGTTTTGCAGAGCTGCCTTGCTTTATCTGCTCCTCGCTGTGCAGAGGACAGCCTCTCTTAGGGAGAGATGAGGCTTGCAGAGGGAACACAGAAAGAACAGCTGCATTAAGTACAGTGAGTCCCAAGGGCCAGGACAGAACACTGGAGATACTGGAGCGCTTCCTCACCTTGTCACAAATGACCTCAAGGACATCACTTGGTTGGATGTTTCCATAAGTGGTGTTTGCCCAACCTTCACCCTCTGGGAACTGACCTTTCTGTCAGCAGCTCTTTGAGAAGTCAGTGGGAGTTGAACTAGAGCTAGGTGGGAGCTGGTTTTCCATTTGGAGCACGTATCAGGGCTTTTTAAAAGACTTTCTCAGCTCTGAAAACAGAAATCCACAAAATTAAAAATTAAATTAGAATTGATTGAGGTCCCCAGACAGACATTCTCTGCATTTCGGTGGTACTTCTGCTATTGTCAGCTTAAATGTAAGCTCTAACAGTTTCTGAACTGTGGCTTCATCCCACCTCAGGGGACTCAGAGCAAGAAGTCATGCTGAAAACAAAGACTCCCAAAGCCACGGTGGGGGGGCTGAGCCCTACCAAGGAATACACGCTGCAGGTCTACGTGCTCAATGGCTCCCAGGAAGCCTTATTTGCCAAGAGGAAATTTGTGAGTAAGTAGAAAGATCTACATTTTACCATTCTGAGAGGTCTTGGAGATGTGACTCCTCAGAGCTCGTCCTCTGGCAGGTGAATAGTAGGATCAAGAATTTGTTTGAATTGGAAGAGATCTTTAAAAGCCATTTGGACCAACTCTCCTGCAGCGAACAGGAACACCCACAGCTCCATCAGTGCTCAAAGCCCTGTCCAGCCTGACCATGAGTACCTCCAGAGTTGGGGCATGCACCACCTCTGTGGGTAACCTGAGCCAGTGCCTCACCACCCTTACTGTAAAGGGATATATTTTCTTATATTCATCGTCCCCATAGACTGTACTGAAGCCCATTACCATTTTGTTGGAAGCTTGGAGAGGGTAGATGGTGAATGCTGATGGGATGAGGGGTGGACCACGACTCACAGACCCACCTGGATTGACTCCTCCTTCCTGTTTTCATGATTTCTGTAGTAGAGGACCTTAAAAATGCATCCCAGACTAGAAATAACCGAAGGAACTCAGGAGCTGCACCAGGAAAGAACCTCACCTCTGTGGGCAGCTCAACAGTGGAGCAGAGCCTGGGGATGGAGACTGCTCCACCACCCTTGAGCACCGTCCTGACACATCCAGGTGGGTGCACAGAGTGTCCTGGGGCCACTGCCTTGCTATGTGCACATATGAGCTATGGGAGTGCAGTCTTCAAGGGATCTACTCTGTTTGGGACATTTATTCAGGAATACATGGGGCTCAGTCTTGTATAGTGCTTGTTCACAGAATCTTAGAATGGCTTAGGCTGGAAGAGACCTTACAGATCATCGAGCTCCAACCCCTTGCCATGGGCAGGACTGCCAACCACTAGATGTACCTCTTAAGTACTAAGACACAGTAACCAGCCTAAAAATATTTGCCCCTTGTGCCAGCCAAATGAAGCACATCCATGGATGCCTGGGGCTGGCAGGTATTCAAGTTCAGCCCTACAGCCAAATCTTTCAGCTGAGCACTGCTCCCTGGGGAATGAGCTGCTCCCCGAGCAACAGGGCTAAAGGTACCTTATTCCTTCCCAAGGCTCTGTCCCCCATGGCTGTAGTTGAAGAACAGAATGTCCTCTATCTAACTGCCTATTTTCATAAATCCTATAGGGTTTTTATGATCTCTGAACCCTCAAATATGGCTGAAATCAGCCAGTGGTTGGAGGAGGTGGCATGGTGATAACATAAGAGAGGAAAATGTATTCTTTTTCTGTTTGGAGCACAGCAAAGGACAGAGCTGAAAAGAAAAGGCACAAAGGGACTCAGCCCAAGGGCTCAGGAGAAACCATGAGGAGCCAGCCCAGTGTTGGTGTGACACAAACACCACCACCAACCACAAAGTCATCCCAGCGTGCCACTGCAAACACAGAGCGAGAGCCTCCAGGAAAAGAAAAACCCACGAGGGATTCACTGAGGAGAGGTGAGAGCTGTTTCAAGCACGTCCCGCTCTCTGTCTCCCACTGTTCTCTCTAATGATGGTTAAACACAAGCCTTCCAGCTGTCTCTCTGTCATAAAGGCTTTCAGGAGCGCAAGTGCTGCTGCTGCTCTTATTTGCTAGATCATGCTTTGGAGAGCTGCCAAGGATCACTGAAAGAGTTTGGAGTTCTGCAAAGCATTACGGATATAAAGGCTGGAGCTAAGACAAAAAGTCCTTCACAAGGGGAAAGAGTTTTTTTTTTAATGTATTGATTTCCCATCGTTCTCTCTGTGCACGTTACCACCTCTTCCTGCTTCAGACAGACCCGTACAAGTTATCGTTCTCCAGCACACACTGGCATCCTGGTCTTGTTCTTCACATCTCCCAGCTGACTGATCCTTGCTGAAACTTCAGATCCTTGCACTTCTGGAGTGGTGGGAGGGGATTGGTCAGAGCATCCCTCTTTGGTCCCTTGATAACAGTAGAAATCCACGGCCACGAGACGAGATAGGAGAGTGACCTGTTTGCATCTCAGTGCAGTTGGATGGTACCATCTATTTCCCTCTACCAAAGATGGAGGATTCTGCATCTGGAAAATATTCAGGGATGATGCATTCAATCATCAACATGCCCTATCTTATCCTCTGTTAAGCTGCGGGCCTGGGGTGGTGAGAAAGGCAGTCCTTGAGTGTCTGTGATGAAGATTTTTGCAGAGAGATTGGATTCAATATAACGCCAGGAAATAATTATAGCCCACAGGGGATCTCACAATGGAATGGAATTAAGTGATCACCTGCAATTCTTTTGGAGACTTAGGCTAGATAAAAGGGGAGCAAGGGCTGGGGCTGAGATGTAATGGATCTGACAGCTTGCAGAGAGCAATGCTTGGCCTAGGCACGCACTTCCTGCTGGGTTTAACACTTTCTTCACAGAAAGGTTTCTGCTCACTACTCAGCTTCTTGATACTGAGTTATGCTGCCCTTAGCCATGTGGTTTTCCCAAGCTGCTGGGATGTGTCAGGCTGGCAGATGGTCCGAGGCTTTACACTGCAAACTTGCTTCTCATCTTAAAACTGAAGTATTTTCCCACCTTTACAATTGTTTCTCTCCATATCAAGCATTGTTTCCCCACAGGTTCCCAGTTTCAGTGTGACACGTCTGCAATGACCGATATTGTCCTGCTTGTGGATGGATCATGGAGCATTGGGCGCAGCAATTTCAAGCTCATTAAAGAGTTCCTGAGTGCTTTGATTTCCCCATTCAATATTGCCCAAGACAAGATAAGAGTAGGTAAGACACTTCCCTGTTTCCTGACCTTGGGCAATGCCTCTGGAACAGACCTTGGTCTCTGTTTCTGTGCTATCGTGCTGTCCTGAGGAGTTTTATTCCTTTTGGCTGGATTCTGTGCATCGCTATTGACAACTTTCCCGTCTGGTAGCAAGCTCTGGCCTCTAGCGGCTGTAAGAAAGAGCTGCACGGTGAACAAAAGCAATGCAGGTGGGCAGCAGCAGGTCGGGCACTGGGGAAGCATCTGCTTGATGCTGAGATATGCTTGGAGTTTGCTGTCTCCCTCTGATGGGACGCTCAGCCTACAGAGTATGACACAAAGGTGGGGTGGCAATGCCATGCTGGAGTTTCTTTGATCTCAGCTGAGAACAGAGCCACTTCCAGCTCCGAGGGATGCTGAACCCACTTCTGGGGGTTGCTTAACCCAGTGGATGGCACTGGCCAGGCTGTGTGTGAAACAGGGCAAAGTAAATTTGTCCTGCTCCTTGCAGCTAGCTAGTTTGTCCTTGAATAACTCCAAGACCTTAAAATCCTTCAGAGCACCCCTCAGAGATTACTACCACCATGGGGAGAAGTGGAGCTAGGAGCCAGGTCTGCTCACTGCCCTTCCAATTCATTTCTTTGTGTCATCCACCCATGACAAGCCCAACACCTCCTCCTCAAAATAGGTCTCCTCTTGCAGCCTACCTTGGCTCGCACGATGTCGATAGCTCTTGCCTTCCCCAGGGCTGTCCCAGTACAGCAGTGATCCCCGCACAGAGTGGGATCTGAGTGCTTATGCTACGAGGGACCAGGTGCTGGAGGCAGTGAGGAACCTGCGGTACAAGGGTGGCAACACCTTCACAGGTAACTCCATCTCTCAGATCACAGCAAGACTGTGCTGGGGGAAGCTGTTCCCATGGGATAGCATCTTCTTGGGGGGATAAGGTGAATGAGTGAATGGAGCGAATGAGGAAGGATAAAGGTGGAGACAGTCTGTTGGCTGTAGCCCACCATCCATCTGTCCTCTTCCCCAGGCCTGGCACTGACCCATGTCCTGGAACAAAACCTGAAACCAGATGCTGGTGCCCGGCTGGAAGCTGAGAAATTGGTAATCCTCCTGACTGATGGAAAATCCCAGGACGATGCCAACCTGGCTGCTCAGACCTTGAAAAACATGGGCATAGAGATATTTGCTATTGGTAAGATAACAGACATCAAGTCAACCTACCTTCCCTCTTCATGATGAAGCTTATGTTCCCTCAACAAGGACAAGAACATCCTGAAGCTGTAAAGCTAAGGTAGTAAGTAGGGCTGTGTTGCATTGGGACTGAGAAGAAAATTAACTCATTTATTCAGCACGGGTAATGTCTTCAAATGAGATTTTGTTAGATTAGGAAAAAAAAAACCAACACTCATTCTCAAGAGATTTTACACCTTCTGTCTATAAAGACCTTTGCCAGTCTCAGCAAACTGTGCCACGAGGGCAGTATTCTCAGCTGTGGAATTGGGTCCTGAGACTGAATTAATACATAGGACACCTTAGTTCTCACCACAAGAGCAAAGGGGGAAAGGCCCCTGCCTCACTTGGGCAGTGCTAAGATGGCTAGCAATGGAAAACAAAATCAGTTATCTGCTGTTGATCCCCACAGCCAACATCCAAGCAGGAGACAGAAATTGTCCTCTCCAAGGAGTTTACTCAGCCTTGTGCTCTGCTGTCTGTAGGGGTGAAGAACGCGGATGAGGCTGAGCTGAAGCAGGTGGCCTCAGAGCCACTGGAGCTGACGGTGTACAACGTGCTGGACTTCCCCCTGCTCAGCTCCCTGGTTGGCAGGCTCACCCGGGTCCTCTGCACCAGGATCAAAGAGAGGAGCAGCAAGGAGAGTGCAGGTGAGGTGAAACCTTGGTGATGATGAGCTTTCTCCCGTTTGCCATCAGCTTTCCTTGCCATTAAAAAATCTCCTTTCTCAACTTTCTCATACCTTTCCCTCCATGAGCTCCACCACCTCCTCAGCACCATCTGACTCTTCCTTCCTGTGCTGATCTCCTTACTCGGAGCTATTGCTGCCTGAACACAGTCCTTGCCAACGTTTTGGCCAGGTCCAGCTGTGATCTCGGTGTTTACAAGACTCTCTGGATGCAGCTCTTCTACCCTCAATCCCTGCTGTTGTGAACAAGCCATGGAGGGACTTGCAGGTGTTTCCATTCTCTTGCTCTTGATTTAGATATCTGCTCTTATCCTTGCCAATACAGGCAACAGCCATCCTCACCAGGGCCTTGGATACCTCTTGGTGGCTGTAAATCACTCCATGGCAATAACTAGCATTGTAGGGAACAGGAGGCTTCTATTCTACATTTTTGTTATTCTACCATGTGCAGAATGCATTGCAATCATTTTCTCTCTGCATTTCTTTCGATCAACAGGAGGAATTCAACACACAAGAGCTAAATTGAGAATATAGTAGTTGTATGGAAGAAATCTGGAAGTAGGAAGAGGAGACAGCAAAGCATCTAAACACATCTCTTTTCCTCCCACTTTAAGTAATCTCCAAGGCATCTTCAAATCAAAACCAAACAGTCTATTTCTTTTCTCTTTTTTCTTGCTGGAGGGCAGTTTGCATGATGTACAAGAGAGTGAAGAACGACTCCAGATGTTAGCTTAGATCCTCAGGAGAAATATCACGTACACATTTCCATCTCTCTCTTCTCTCAGACTTGCCTAGGGAGAATGGGGAAGACAAACTTTCAAGCATACATTTATTTTAATGCTCTGAGGATAGACATAGACATAATTTGATTCATTCTTGTTAATTTGTACCTGTTTGATGTAATTGGACATCTTTTTACAGGTTAGGTTAGCCTAAAGAAAGATGGTTACATAGAAAAAGAAGCGAAAATAACTTCTGGTTCTTTCTGACAGATCTTCGTAACTGAAAAAAAGCTGGGTTGTGTTTTGGATTCAGGCAAAAATGCATATTTCTGTTGAAAAGAATATTCCCAGCAACCAGAAGAACACACAAATTATTCTCTATGGAGTATTTATATTCTCTGTTTGCTCAGTTCTTAAATATTTATTTTACAGCAGTATGGAACAGCTTCTCTGCTCTGTAGGGAAGGGGACTGCAACTGGATTTAAAAAATGGCAGTCGTATTTATGAGCCAGAAAGTATATCTGGTAGGAGAAGTAACCGTGTTTTTAATTCCCAGGTAGAGCTGTGAAAGATATCCCTACAAATACAGGTCCAGAGCTGAGCCCGACAGACCTTAAAATATCAGCTGTCACTTCTAAAAGCATGCACTTGGCCTGGAGTCCTCCTCTGAGTCCACCAAAGAAGTACCGGGTTGTGTACTATCCATCAAAGGGCGGCACTCCCAAGGAGGTAAGAGGTATCTGTTGGACTGTTGGAAGGCTGCAGTGCCTTCCAGTCAGTGGCTGGGAATTGAGGCAGACGTGGGTAGGCAGAGTGATGAGGGTAGGAGTGCAATGACCATGGGGTATCAGCTAAAGCCAGAAGGAAACTGAACATTGAGCACAAATGTGACAAGGTGATAGGATGGTGAGGCAGAAGAGAAAACTGGATAAATACTATATTGCTAGAACTACTGCAAGCCATACCCACTCAGTTTTCTCTTGCACAGTGTTATCCCCTTCCTAAGGCACCTCAAGGAACACACACAGGCACACAAAGGTGTTGAAGGATGCTCATCTCTGACAGATAGAATCAGAAAAGCAAATCCAAGCACTTGATGGATTGTCCTTAATTATACACTTCAACTTTTGGTTAGCCCTGAAGTGGTAAGACAGTTGTGCTCGGGTATCATGGCAGGTCCCTTCCAACTGAAACTATCAATCATGGAATCGTGTTCTGTTCCATTCACTTCAGTGAGAGCATGATTGGGGTCTTCTGCTATGTGCTTGTACAGATCCAGTCCTTCCAGGACGGGAATGATGACAAGCCTCCTATCCCCATGCTTGCCAGGGAAGACTGCTTCAACTGTTCCTTTGCTGGAGAGAGGCTGGCACCTCCTGGGCTTGACCATCTTCTTTTGTGTTCCAGGTGCTTCTGGATGGAGCCATCTCCTCTCTGAGGCTTTCCAACCTGACCTCACACACGGAGTACCTGGTGTCAGTGTTTCCTGTTTATGACACAGCCGTTGGGGATGGGCTGAGAGGCGTCACCTCCACATGTATGTCGTGAGTAGAGAACATTCCTCTGATGCATGTTTGTGGGAGGTGAACATAGCCCTGCCTATGCAACCACCTCAGTCTGGATCCTGGCACTGTACATTCCCCTTCCCTCTGGTTCAGACCGTTTGTCTGTAACTATCTCCATCCTTGGAGATGTTCAAAACTCGGCTGGACAAGGGTCTGAGCAGCCTTCTCTAATATGGCTCAGCAGGGTTGGACCAGAGACCCTCAAGTGTCCCATCCCACCTATGTCATTCTGCAAGTGACACCACTATGCTGAGCTCAGCCTTCCATGGGAGTAACACACCCCAGCAGAAATTTCCTACAACCCTTGTCCCTTTTCCACCCTTGGGCTGCAAATGAACTAATCCTACTCCTTGACAAGTGGCTGTGTTAGATGCAGATTGGGTGTCCCCCAGCTTGTAAAACCAGCTCTCCTCTGGGGTTGGAGCTGTTGCAAACCTCACATGCTGAAGGTGTCTTTCTGCCACATTTCCCTCCCAGTGCCTCTGTCTGCCCCCCGCTCCCTGCGTGTCTCCGAGCTGAGCCACAACAGCATCAGGCTGAGCTGGAAGGCAGCCCAGGGAGCCACGCAGTACCTGGTGCTCTGCTCTGCAGCCCCCGACGGAGCAGAGGACTATACGACAGAGGTACGCTCCATAAGAATGGTGGCAATACTGCTTTTCCTTTGCCTGGGCTCTCCTCAGTTAAAGAGTCCAAAATGAGTGCCTGTCTCTCTGTGGGGTTAAGTTCTGACAATATAATACAGAGCAGACCTGAAGCACGGAAACCTTTGGCAGCCCAGGGGCTGAGCTCACACCTCTGCAGCCCCAAGAGTGACTTCTGCATCCTCGAGGCTGCACAGAAATATCTCTGCTTTGCTTATCTTTACATGTTGATTGAGAATTTGTTAGGGCAGCTTTCACTGACCTTGAAAAAGAGAGCTGTGGCACTGTATAACAATAAAGCAATGCCAGATGAGTGGAAAATCCTTACAAACTTCTAAGGTGAAGTTCACAATGTGAACATTTTAAAGTGAACATTCAAAATGGGAACATTTCAATGAGCTGTCAGAAGTACCGGCATTACAGCGTTCCCATCCTTTTACAAACCTCTGCTCTGCTGCATGCAGCCTCCTGGAAGTCACTGAGGGGGGTTCCTGCAGCAGGGAGGGCTGTGACATGCAGTGTTAGCGGCAGGTGGCAGCAGCCCGGCTGCTATGGCCCTGCTTGCAGCAGGCAGCTCTCATGCAAGCTTCCCAGGCCGTAGAGGAAAAGAGGCTCACCGTCTCTCACTTAAAACCTTGCTTTCTTGAAGCCCCTTTCATCCAGGGATGCTGCACCCTGTGCACACTCTGAGTGCTGCAGGATGGCTGGAAATGGGAGAGAACTACGCAAGCTTCCTGCTCTGTTGCCTTTTTTGGGGGGGAATTTTCACCAAGAATATATTTTTTTGGATCCTACTATCAGAAATCAGCCCCCAGCTTTGTATTTTCAGTAGTGGAAGCCACCCTGCTTTTTACATCCATACTCATCTTTCCATTATAGTGCCTTTCCCAGGAAAACCTCGATGTTTTCCTTACAAAAGTGACTTGTTTGAGCTTACTTCAGGTACCCTTTTCCAACCCAGAATAATAGCATCACCTCTGTATAAGAGATACACCTCTGCAGGCCTTGGGAGAAGGTGGTGTGACCCCTCAACATATTTGGTGTCCCCTGGGGAGGGAGGGAGGGAGGCAAAGAAGCTCTGACAGTGCAAAGCCCATGCCCACGTGGTCAGAGGGTGTTAGAGGGCAGCCCAGAATGGAAGGATATCCTAGAAGTGAAGTATTCCTCAGGACTGAGGAGTACCCAGAACTGAAACATCTCCCTGAACTTCTCCCTGTGACAGATTAAGGTGGCTGAGCCCGAGGTCCTGCTGGACGGGCTGTCACCCAGCACTGAGTACTCCATTGCAGTGTATGCGTTGTATGGGGAAGATGCCAGTGATCCAGCCAGCATCCAGGAAACCACCTGTAAGTGCTGCTGCTGGTTGTTTTTAAACACTTAATGTGGGAGAGATTAGGTAAGTTAGGGGTTTCTTGTATTGTGCCTTGTAAATCCTGTCTTTTCTTAATACTGGTCCCTAAGGAGATCTCTAATCACCTGGTGTGCTGTGAAACAGTGATTCTCCCCCGGTAAAAGAGGACTCCTGAAGGGATTGCTCCTTAAGATCTTTTTGTTTGGGGAGAAAGGAGGAATTGCTTGGCCAATTCTTCACGTAAAGCACAGATGGAATTCCATGACATCCCACAGAATGGGAATTGTTTTGAGTCTTTTAGTTTGAGATGGAGTCACCCACAAGCATCAGCAGGCAACCAGTGGCATTGCTTTGGTGCAGCCTTTCAAACCCTGAGTGCTGTCACTCACTGTGTTGCAGTGGCCTTGAGCCCTCCCAGGTACCTGAGCTTCTCAGAGCTCAGCCACTCATCCGTGCGGGTCAGCTGGGAGCCAGCATCACCGGCAGTGAAAGGTCATCGCGTCACCTACATGTCTAGCAGAGGGAGCAACACCGGGGAGGTGAGTCCTCAGGGGCTGCTGGAGGGAGAGCTGGGAGGTCACACGCTGCCCTGTTCTCTCTGGTGCGTGGAGGGAGGGTTATCTCTGAAATGGGCACTTTTGAGGGATGTGCTAAGCCCTCTGCAGCTGTCTCCATGTCCTTCTCTCCCAGCTCATCCCTCTCCATTGCAGGTTGAGGTTCCCGGCACTGCAATGTCCACTGTCCTGAGACCATTGTCCTCCCTCACCCAATACTTCATCAGTGTTCGATCTATGTATGATGAGGGTGACTCCTTTCCAATCACTGGCAATGTCACCACCTGTAAGTAGGCAATGGAAATGCTTTTTGTCCTATTGACCAAACTGTCCTGTGTGTGCCTAAACTGGGATGTTTTCAATGCTGGTCCCAGCAGCTTATGGCCAAGATCCTCGTACAAAACCGGTGACTGTTGGAATATGTCCCACTCAGTTATGTTAATAATAGACGTGAAGGAATAAAGGAAGAAAGCAAATGTAGAAAACACACTACATACTGCTAACCTCTGCGTCCTTGGCAGCCTTCTCCCCTTTGCAATATCACAGCAATACATATCCTCTCCACAAATGAAATAATCCTCCTTAATTAGGGTTTTGACAACAGTGTACTCCTCTCTGTCCTGATGGCTGTCGCCATTTGGATCGGAAGAAGTGAAAGACAGGCTGATCTCTGACATCTGCCTGGCTGATGCTCTGCTTCCCAACCATCTGCTCCCCACCTCAGCTCTGACAAGGCGCTGTCAGGGCTTCAGCTCGTTGTCCTCCTGCATCCCTCAGTGAAGGTCCCCCCGCCGCGGGCGCTGAAGGTTTCCGAGCTCTCTGAGAACAGCCTCCGGCTGCACTGGGAAGCTGTCGCTGCCTCTGATGTGGTTGTCTATCAGATCAAGTGGAGCACAGCTGGTGGAGAGAAGCCTCAGGAGGTATGGACCCACGTACAGCCGGGTTGGGTTTGTGCCTGCTCGATGGATATTGGTTGGGTATTAGGACAAATTTATTCTCAGAGAGAATGATCAGGCCCTGGAATGGGCTGCCCAAGGAGGTGGTGCAGTCACTGTCCCTGAAGGTGCTCAAGAAAAGGGAAGATGTGTCACTGAAGGACGTGGTTTAGTTGGCATGGTGGCGATGGGCTGTTGGTCCTACTTCATGGTCTTAGTGGTCTTTGCAACCTTAACGATGCTATGGGGGCTCTGTGCCCACCTGCAAGAGTGGCAGGGTTGCAAATCAGTTTGGGTTCATGCACTCAGGACCTTCAGCTCTAAGACAGGATCTGTCCCACACTGGCTCTGCTGAGTGCTGTAGTCACCTTGAGTGCTGGAAGCAGGAGGGACAACGGGGAGGCAGGATTGGAGTCTTACAGGCTCTGGGAAGATTGCAGAAGTGCTCTGGAAAAACTCAAGGATGAAATTCAATAGGGACAAACAAAGTATTAAGCTTAGGCAGGAATAATTAAAGACAGGTATACAGGATGTAGAGCAAACAGCTAAGAAGCGATTCAGTAGAAAAAGATCTGGGGTTGCAGAGAATCACCAGCCCACAATGTCAAGTCGTTGTGGAAAAGGCAAGTACAATAGTCAGGTATTTGTAGTGGTGGTGAGTCCTGACTGCTCTGGGGATAATACTCCTCAGGAAGGGTGAGGTGTTACTGATGAGAACACAGAGAAGATTGAGCAGAATCAGGGCTGATGTAGATGAGAGCAGAGATATTTCATGCTCATAGCAGGCTGACTGCCTTGTGCCAGCAACTCTATGTTGTGGGACAGAAGTAGCTGTTAAATACAACTGGCTAGCAATGCATAGGCATCTACTCTGCATTCATTAGGGCTGGAAATTTGCCTTTGCTTGGATTTGTGCAACCCACAAGAGTCGACTTTGTCCTCAAAGCCCTGTGCTAACTCATTTGTGCCTGCAGGCAGTCTGTGAGCCAGACACTTGGATGGCATGAACTAGCTTAGGGAAGCCTGGGAATTCGACTGACTCATTTCTTGCCCTGCTGCAGCTCTCCATCGCTGGAAATGCGGCAACTGCAGTCCTGCCAGGCTTGCAGAAGAACACAGACTACAAAATATCCATCTGGGCCTACTACAAAGATGGTGCTCGAAGTGACACAGTTTCCATTCAGCACAGAACCAGTAAGTGATCATTGCTCAGCCTCCACAGCCTAGTGATAACAATGAGGGCACGGAGTGCCTCAGAGCCAGGCACAAGGCAGGAGCTCAGATCTGATCATCCGCAGCTCTGAAAACCCAGACCTGGATATCTAAATGTGACTGGAAATATTTAGGCTCCCATACTAATACTCTGAATTTCTCCTGATAAAAATACACTGGGCAAACATGAGCTGGATGGTACACTTCTTTCTCCTTTTGTAGCACGTATCGATGCAAGTGCATTGGCTTTTTGTTGGATGCTGAGCTGAATACGTCACTGTGCTGCCTAATGAATGTTTCCTGTTAGTAAAATACTGTCTGGTAAGGAGGGTATGGGTTTCTCCAGCTACATCATCACTGAGCTGTGCTTCATCTGAGGGCACTTGCAAAAATGAGAGAGAATCCTTCAGGCAGACTCTGCTTGGAGGCATTATCTAAATCTTGCTTTGTACAGGCAGGATATGAGGTTAAAAAGCGGCACTCCCAGAGGTCCTCTTAATTAATATTGCCTGTATAATGGCTTTGTTGGCAGGGAATGGAATACAATTCATTCAGTAGCGGCAGTCATCCCCTCCTTCTCTCAGCTCTCAACCTCCTTTGCAGATTTAAGTCTTTCAGGCTGGTGTAGAGCTGATGAAGCTCGGAGTAAATGGCAATCCTGGAACAAGAAGCTCAGGTTTTATTAATAATGAATAATAACAACTTTTGTTTATAGAAAGCTACCTCAGGCAAGTACCTAGGAGATGCATGCCAACAAGAACAAGTGAGAAATGAAAGCATCCTGCAGCTCTGTGAGAAAAACGAGAGCTGTTTAGAGGCTTCACAAAAATGAATAGCCGTTTTAAAGCATGGAGTACAAAATGTCAAAGCTGCTCCTTCAACCCACTGCCAATGGCATGTGATGGTGTTCTTCTGAGCTTATTCAAGCAAGCCAATCCTTGCTGGCATTGGCACCCTGACAGGGCAGGGAAAACAGTTTGACTTCTGCTTGTCAGTCGCTGTTCTAGTTCAGGGACGGGGATGCATTAGGAACATCAGCCTTCACATCACTGAGATGCATGGGCATCCCTCCTCAGGGCTGTTTAACACAAAAGGGCTGACAGTGCTCTTCCATGAGTGCAGTCCCTCACTATCATTGCAATGAATGGAGCATTTCTTTTCAATTCTTAGTCTTGGCTAGAAAAAAATAAGATGTTTAGGGATATTTTTTGAGCAGAACAGCTAAGCAAGTCCTTCTCTGCAGACTTACCAGAAGGCACAGTAGGAGCAACAGCACGTTGGTGTATTTCCCACAGATAACTGATTTGTTACCATGTACTTACCCGCAGTTCTGATATACCTTCTTGTCTCTGATATATTTAGATTCAAGGCTTACTTGTGTCAAGAGCTCTCCTCTCATTATGTTCCTATAAATGATCTAGCATAACAAAGTCTTTGTCCTTGACTAGAGGCTCCACGCAGTGCTCATCTGTCATATTAATAAACAAGACTTGTGGTACTTCTGATGGACACAAACCTTGCACCCAAGCTAGTGGGAGTATGGAAGATGCTCTCTTGGAGAGGAAACTGCTGGGAAGAAGGGTGGTGCTGAGCAGGGGCCCTTGGGAGACACTGGAAGTGGTTGCTTTTGTTCTTGCTGAGCAACTGGCAGGGACCTCTCTGTTATAGAGAGGAAAAAGAGCTTGAACAACATAGGTCATCTGTTTTGTCCTGGAGGACAAAGGGTGTGGGGGAGTCTGCCTGTGGTGTCTGCTATGTAGCATCGTACAGCTGAATCTTTCTGCCCCTGGGTTGGAGCAGTGCGTGTGAGTGCACCTCACCTTCTGCAGCGCAGAGAGCAAGAGGGCAGTCTGGTGGGAGTGCTGCTAACGCTGGGCTGAGCCTCCTGGGCTGACTCTGTGCTGAAATGGATTACAGAGAGCTTATGTGTCCCATTGCTTCAGCAGAGCTGTGCCAGAAGTATCTGCACGTTATTCCTCCTCAGTGAGCTCACACTGCAAACAAAAGGGGTTGAAATATAGGGAAGAAACTTCAACCCATGGCACAGAGGGAACAAGTATGACCTGTACAATCACTGCAGATGGGTATTGTGACGGAGCAGACTCCAGAGCTGTACTTTTACTTGGAATTATGTCTGTGATTCTGGACAGACCTGAAAACGAGTAGCCCAGGATTCCCCCTGAGGAGAAACAGGAGGTAACAGAAGCACAGATGGTGCCCTGGGTGTCAGAGATGCTTCCACCCCCCACGGGCAGCTCTGAGAGGTGACCTTTCCCCTGGCTGTCACATCCATGCTGTCAGACTGTGCCCAGCTCGGGGGCTTTCCAGAACAAACTCAACTTAGAAGACTTCACTTAACTTTCCTTTTGTTCATTTAAACACTCACCACTTACATCAGCTGAATGAAATAGCCAGTGCAGACAGCAAAGATGCAGAGGTATGGCACAGCACTAAGAATAGCAATGTTGAAATGACTTTTCCTCCCACAGTTGTTTTCTTCTCCACTTTACCTTGCGGTGATGCACAGCAACAGCCTCCAGCCTGATTCAGCTCTGGGAAAACTTGGTTCAGCTTCAGTAAAAGTAGGCTTGTTTTGTCCAGAAAAGCAAAGAGGATCAATGAAGATGCAAATAATCTTCACTCAACATGTGCTCTAAGGTCACCTCAGTCTTTGCTGGGTGGGCAGAAGAGCTTGTTTGCATTGCAGGTAAAACTGCAGAATAGAAACTTCATAGCCTGGGTGTGTGTCCTTGGCTGTCTTTGTGACTCGCCCATCATTTTTAGTGTCTTCTGTTGAAAAAATCCAAAGGATCTTTTTTTCCGTCATGCCTCCAGGACTCTTCTCTCCACCAAATATTCTTTTTTTCCCCCAGGACCTAGGCTTTGAATTACTGAATGCTTGAGTTGTACCCCCGGTTGGTCCCTCCAGGCTCTATTTTCTCCCCTGCCTGGTCCCCAAGGTGGCTGTTCTGCTCCAGGCCCTGGTTACAGCACAGTCGCAAAGCATTGGGGAAGGGACCTGGAAGCAAGCATTGCTGGCCCTGATTTCAAACTTCACTATCTGACCTTAATGCTATTCCCCTTTAATCCCTGCACAGCTTCTCGGAGCCCACCCACCAACCTCTTCATAGACTCTGAGAGCCCCACCAGCCTCCAGATCCATTGGAAGCCCCCCGAGGGCCGCATACAGCACTACAGAATCACCTACAGTCCTGTTTCTGACCCCAGCACCCAGCAAACAGTAAGTTCAGCTCCTTGGCAGGTGGGACAGAGGGGCAGTTTCATGGCTAACAGAGTGCTGTTCACTCCAATAGGGTTTTCCCTATCAAGAATTAGTTTGCTTGCGAATGAAACCAAATTTCTTCCTTCGGCATGCTGTCAAATTGCTTTGTGAAGAAGGCTTCCTTCTGATTCAGGTTTCCTTCTGATTCACTTACTGGTGTCCATCAAAGCTGCAAATAACACAGCTTTCTCCTCTCCCTGAAACAGAGTGGGTAATTCCAAGAGGCAGAGTGGTAGAGGATAACTACTGCCCACCTGATTTGACAGGTTAACAATTAACCTTTCACAGTGAACATTTGCCACAGCAACCCAAACTGGCGACCATATTTTAAGGATCTTTTGACCCATCTATGAGGGGAATATTGAGGTCTTTACTTAGGAAAGCACTCTTCCCCTGGACACAATAGTTGTGATGGCAATGCATAGTCAGGCTCCCACGGTTTCCTTTTACCATTCCCTAACAAATGGGGATGCTGCCCTGGAACTCAGTGCTAGAAATCCTCAGAGCAGCCCCAGGGTGTGGATAAAAGCCAAACTCTGGGCTCTTTTTTTCCATCCTGCTGTAGATCATGGCTTCTGGGAAAAGCAGCAGTGTGACCTTGCAGCCACTGCTGCCCGATCGAGCCTACAAGGTGACGGTTTCTGCCGTCCACTACACAGGAGAGAGTGAGAGCACAACTGCAACGGGTCGGACGGGTGAGTGCATCCATCAGTACTTGCATCTTCCCCAGCTGTCATCTATCAGGCTTGGTGTAACCTCTCCAGGGGCAGCGCTGTCCTTCTTGTGCTGAGCTGTGGCTGTGGCCAAGGTTTTGCTCAGCAAATTGCAGAAAGCCTGGAAAAGGGAAAAAGCCTGCCCCGGTTTCTGCCCATCCCATGCATTATTGGCAGTTTCAGGATGAACGAGAAGGGTTGGTGACCATACGGGTCTGGAGCCAGGCGTCACTGCTCTGAACAGCAGAGCTCATACATGCACTGCTTTCTCTTTCAGCTCCTGTGATGTCTAAACTGCCTTCAATACGAGGATTTGTTCCGTCTAAGACAGAAGGTAAATCACCTCCCATAACGTCTGGCATTGGTATTTTTTTCCCAGTAACAAATAGCACAGTGTGGATCCCTCAGGACAGGCAGCAGTGGGTATGTCTCTTCTTGACAGATGCCTCTGGGTCCTGAGAATCTGTCCAAGGAGAGCCTGGATCCGCACAGCCTTATAAGCAGACTCACTGAGTAGAGAGTCTGGTAGGATATTTAAAGGGTTTCTGCACAACTTGACCAAAATGGAGCAAAGAGAATGATGACATGTTTTTAAATTAAAGTTCCTTGTAAAGCCCCTTATTAAATTTAATGAGCATATGTTCTCCTAGCTGATACAAAGCAAAATATGAAGTGGATTAAGGAGAAATGTTGAATTAGCAGGGTTATAAAAAGCTGTTAAGAAGCAAATATTAGAGTACATGTATTGTGGCATTAATGCCTTTTCCTGTCTATGTGAAATGATTCCAAACAAAACCTCAGCTTTAAAGTTTGTTGAGAGAAGCCAAGAAGGGAGAAGGAAGCAGATTAGATGAGAATGTTTTCGACTGTACCCAGCAAAGAAAATATCAGACTCAATTTTCTATGGCTTATTGAGGATATGTGCAGGTGTGCAGATCACAGAGGAACAGTCCTGTGAACCCTCAGCTGGAAAACAGTCATCCCATAGGGGTGATGGAAAATGTGGCATGTGTGGCTATGATAGCTGAAAAGACAACAGGAGAAATATTAAATTGTGTGTGTTTCATAAAAAGGGTTATTTGAAGGAGTGGAGATGATATGTAATAATACTGGGAATACTGTTGCAGCAAAAGAATCTGATTTTGATAAGCAGTCGTGTTACTGAGGGAAGTGGTCTGAGCTGTTGTGGGAGGGGATGTTGTACAGTAACTGCATTCATCTGGGACCTGGGGAGAAAAACAAAAAAGCAAAGAGAACAACAAGGCAGCAGGAATCCTATGCTGGGAGGTCTAGGAAAAATCTTCAAAGCAAAATGCAGGCTGTCACTGTCAGGGATCCTTCACCCTGACTCTGAGGTGCTCTGTGTAAGCTGAGCATTGCCAGATCAAAGAGCTGTGAGCAGTGAGAGTGCTGGCAGGGAGGTGAGAAGGGGCCTCCCCAACCCCCCAGCAAGGAAGCCGGATACCTGGCAAACAGGCAGGACTGCAGCCTGTCAGTGTGATGTTGGAGGGAATTATGTTTTCTTCATCATACTTCAGTTCTAAGCAATGCTTTGCATTTGGAAAGCTGTTCTGTTTCTGTAAGGGGAAGGCAAGGAGCAGAGGTATGGCTTGTAGACAGGCTTCAGCAGTCCCATGACCATCACTGCTTTGGGTGCCCTTTCTTTTTGCATATGACTCGATTATGAATAATTGTGTTGAATGACTTAGGAAGCTCAGCTGCCATGACGAGGATGATACCCCTCTGTTCTTAGAGAAGTCAGACAATTGTAAGCCCTGCATTTCTCATGAGGTATGAACTGGCACCGGTGTAAGAATAGCAATATAAAAGTTCTAACGAAGCCTCAGTAATGATCTACTGGATTCTGTTTTACTGGTGACCTAGAAAATCAGTTATGAAATAGCCCATCTTGTCAAGTGTCCTTGATTTTCAGGGGCATGTCTCATTTTGCATCAAGCATCCCCTTTGTCCCAGCTCCATCTGGCAGCCATGGCCTGGGATTTAAATGGCTGTAGATAATTGAAAGTAGCATTCGTGCACTGTTTTCTAAAGCACCCCCTCACCTGAACCATTTAAATGGGAGTGCTCATAACCGTGGTGCCTCACATTACAGCCTGTTCTCCCCAGCACCCCCTGATGCTGCTTTCTGCCTTGTGGCATATTAAAGGATTCCTCAAGTGAGTTTCTGACAAAGGACCTGCAAAACTTTGCCAAAACAATTTGTGTTTCTCAAGTGCAAAGAAGAGCAAAAAAAAATGGCATGCTACATGGGAAAACGTAACCGGAATGTTGCAATAAGTCAAAGCCAGGTCGTATGCCATACAAAAGCCACATCACTGCTCATGTGCAGCACTGCATCTTTCCTCCCTTTCTGGCTATTAGAAAAAAAAATAATCAGGTTGATGCTTGACCTTTTGTTGTCTTTTGAGTCTTAGGTGCAATATTTAGAATGAAGATATGCTTATTTATTTTCCAGCCTGCTAAGGTGCATGTTTCAGTAGAAGCACCGTTTAAAAAATAGTGTTTTGATCTCTGTTTCCAAAAAGAAGCTTGCAGAAAATGCTGTTCCCTTGTATTTCATATCACAAGGTGACAGATGATTCAGTGAAAAGAAAGTGATCATGAGGATGTTTGATGATGAATAAGATAAGGAAGAACTTTCATGTTAGCATAAACATAAATTCTCCCCCTCTCTCCATATATCTAAACGAGGCTCAGGCCAGACTCTGACTTAAGCTGTATAATGTTATAATAATCACTGTGTTTTGCTGTTTTTTCCATTGCTCATCCCATAGGAACTGCATCCATTTTGCTTTACTAATCCCCTAC
Source organism: Gallus gallus (assembly GCF_016699485.2). Taxonomy (NCBI): domain Eukaryota; kingdom Metazoa; phylum Chordata; class Aves; order Galliformes; family Phasianidae; genus Gallus; species Gallus gallus. The sequence goes on from NC_052551.1 coordinate 9,190,584, forward strand.
TCCCTTTCTTCCCTCATTTTTTTCTCCTTCTGTTCCATTCCCACAGCCTGTCCCCCCATCAGCTCTTCTGCAGGATCCGTACGAGGTACAGTATCACATCTAAACCTTCGCTGGGAATGTGCAAACAGTGTCTCATCTTGGCTTTTTTCGAGAAATATGCAACAGCTAAGCAAGGTGGAATTCTTTTCTTGCCCTGAGGGAAAGGGGAAAAGTCTGAGAACGAGATAGGGAAACACTCTTTATCAGGTAAGGCCTGAGACCCTTCAAATGCTGACACTGCAGACCACTTTTCAAGCTGAGGGAGAGGAAAAGAGAGAGCTATGGCTGCAATCCAAAATGGCTGGAGTGTATTCATAGGGTACGGATGACATGGGCTCACGGGCTGCTCAGCCAGGGCTTTGACCCTTGTCCTCACCTGCACACAGGGCAGTTGCTCTTCTCATCAGGGTTTGGGCTGTTACTGCGTGAGTCTGTCTCTGCTGCTTGAGCAATCTGCCTTTATGTGAATAATTGTTCACTAGGTGCAAGACAGAGGATGAGGGCACTTACTTGAGGCGTGGAACAGCCTGCTTGCTTCCTTGCTCCAGTGAATATACAAAGGAAAATGTGTGCAATGGGATGGGACCAAATGGGGTAGACAGGAAAAGGTGCAGCGGGGGATCGAGCTGCAATGGGTTGCATCTGACACACACGTTACTTAAGAGAATAATATTGTTAGGTTACAGTATGGTTATGATTGTGAACTGAGCTTTGTTGTCAGTCTTTACACCACTGTATTTCATGCACGTTTTAATGAAATGCCAGTGCCAGGAGCACCGTGTTGCAGATAAATGGCTCACAAGTGGGACATTCCTTTTGGAAAACTCCCCAGTATGTTGGGCAATGAAAAAAAGTGCTCTCTGGACCAACCTCTATGCGAAATAACCACTCAAGCCAAGCAACTGCAGATTACAGTAAATGGTGAAGGGGTGAGGGAATCCGAACTGAAAGGACCACATTGTAGTGAAGTTGTATCCCTCCATTTACTGAAGCATGAGCTATCTCCTTCAACCCGGGCTGCTGCAAACTGAGATAAAGTGAAAAAAAAAAGAATCCAATTTCAAGATCTTGTCTTACCAAATAGAATACTGAAATGAGAAAATGACTCAGAGCTTTAATGATGAGCCATGAAAGTGAGATGAAGCTGCATGAGCTGGACAGGCGATGTCAGAGATGTCAGGGAAGAACCTCTCTCTGAAGATCGCATAAGGCGAGTCAACCTCTGAGCGCCTCATGGAAATAGAGAGAAATGGAAATGCTCGAGTTTTAAAGTCCTTCCCCAGTTTTTCTGACTCTTACATATAAGGCATTTGAGAGCAGAAACGATTCCTTCCTGCCAGCAATCACTGGACAGATTCCATGTCTTTTAAAGATAATATTTTTTTTGCATCTATTGGAAATGAACTTTTTCTTTTTTGAGTAATTGGAGAATCACAGAATTTCTCACTCGTTTTTCATTCTGGAGATTTGAAAACAAAATTATGGAAGTCTTCACATTTAGTATATCTCTCTCCAAGGGGCTATTGCAGCAGTGGATGATACAGATGCAAACTGTTGCTGTGTTGAGGTCTCCATGCTAGCTAGAAGCTCATCCTACCTGCTCTGCCATCCCACTTTTTGAGGGGCAGTATTTCCTAACCACTTATTTTTCTGCTTTTCTTTGTTCCAGGATTTGATATGATGGAAGCGTTTGGCTTAGTAGAGAAGGAATACGCCTCCATTAAAGGAGTGGCTATGGAGCCATTCATATTCAGTGGCTCCCGCACCTTCACCCTGTTCAGAGACATTCAGCTCACCCTGAGGACCAGGTGGGAGCGGAGCTGGGGTGGGCGTTGTGCTCATCGTGGGTCCCTGTGCTCACACTGCTCACTGATTTGTGTGTGAATGACAAATCCCCTCTGGCAATGTCACAATGAAATTGTAAAGATTCAGCTAAACAGAATTGCAGGTAGACTGAGAAGAATGCCAGTTTTCCTTAGTATGTTCAGAAATCAGCCTGGCGTTGATTTTAAGATGGGTATGGAATATATCTCAGAAGTCAAGAGGACACAACGGGGGCATTCATTATTCATTTGTGTGCTGCCAAATGTTTTCATATGGCGAGGGTTTTCCATTTAGCACAATCCCTTTTTGCAGCAGTGTTGGTTGCTGTGAAGGACGTAAGGATTATATCACGTACAGACACTGCATGATTCTTTAGGCATTCTGTCCACAACCACGTACACTTTGGTTATGGCAGTTTGAGGTCGTGTCTTCATCTTCACTGCCTCCTCCCAGCATCTCTAGTTTGGAGGCAGAGCTTTGCCTTAGTAAATATTGGTCTCCTCGCTCCTATCAGCAGCTTGGGCTTTACTTGTTGAGAAGGAATAACCGCTGAGGGCTGTGGCCTGACCCTGTTTTCTCCATGGGTCCCGGAGGGCCAGGCTGCTCCCATGACCTCACTCATTTTTTACGACAATAAATCAGGAATGATCTGACTCTTGACATTCAGAGCTACTCTGTTTAAAGCCTAATTACTCAGGCACTGACTCAGTTTAATTTTCATTAAAGAAGCAAAGCTTCTTAGAGTACACAGAGTAGGAGAGATTCAGAGAGTTCTTTGGTCAAATACTCCAAAAACTGTGGGCAAGTCCTTTTGTTCAGCTGGCACATATTCCTTTCCAAGGACATCACTCCATCACAAGCAGAAAGAGAAATAAGAAGCCAATATTACTTATGAATCAGTCCTGAAATGATGCTTGATGAACTGTGTACATGCCCATGCAAATGTCTCATTTCACATCACAGATGTATTCCAGGCATAACCAACTTGACTTTCCGTGTTGCCTCACTGCATCCTCTCACTGTGCTCCCAGCGCTCTCTGAGGGGTTTGGCAGTGGCTGGAGAGGAAACTGTGCTGTGCCAGGAGCTGCTGATGGGCTTTGTTGCATGCCCACGAGTTCTAGAGCCGAGCTCAGATTTTGCAGCTGGGCTATGGGGGCTTTCTGGGAGCTCCATGCTTATCCCTGAAGGGCAATTCTATTGATTTCTGCCAAGATTTACCCTGGGGTACACAACCACCTTTCCTCTTCCTTTGGAAGGGGTTGCTCGGGAAGAGTTTTGGAGCATGGCAGGAAGTCTGATATTTAGTAAGCTTTGCTGCGAAGAGCACAAGGGCTGCCTGTGGTGCTCCCTAGGGCAGCTCTGGCAGTGATGGGCTGACACTGCCTCCTCCACCAGGGTGCAGCTCTCAGCTCAGGCACTAACAGCCTGAGAGGGATGCATAACGTAAGGCTGGGCTCTCTCATGGCGTATCATATTCAAACCCCATGAGTGAGGCTTTTCTAGGCTCTTCTTCCCAAGAAACACAAGAGAGCCCCTTCTGGTTGGATATTAGGAGGAAGTTTTTCACACAGAGGGTGGTGATGCACTGGAACAGTTTGCCCAAGGAGGCTGTGGATGCCCCCATCCCTGGAGGCATTCAAGGCCAGGCTGGATGTGGCTCTGGGCAGCCTGGTCTGCTGGTTGGTGACCCTGCACATAGCAGGGGGTTGAGACTAGATGATCATTGTGGTCCTTTGCAACCCGGGCCGTTCTAGGATTCTGTGATGCTCTCGGATGTTATCTGCTGGCATGTGCTGCTTTAAGCCACCAATGCTTCCTTGGCTTGTCTCTTTCCAGCGATGTCCACCTCTTTGCCATCCCACCCGAGCACACCATCAGCATCCTCCTGCGCCTCCTACCTGACACCCCCAAGGAGCCCTTCGCTGTGTGGCAAATAACCGACGAGGACTTCCAGCCCCTCCTTGGTGTTAACCTTGACCGTAAGGTTTCATGTTGAATGGGTTACATTCAGGTATCTGCTAACATTTCTGCAGGCAGCAGAACTCATTTTGGGATTCACTTGGGAAGTGCGGTGGGTTTATGGGCTTTGTTGTGCAGCTGCAGTTTTTGGCCGACACCACATTTTAAAGGCTTCCTAATGCAATTAAAAGCTGTATTTTCATTGTTATTCTACTTGTAGCATGCTCCTTATTTTTAGCTGTTATTTTTGTTTTCCATTGTTTAGACGTATTTGATTGCGATGCATGAGATTTTTTCACAAGGTTAAGGCTATTTATTTTCTGTTGCTCAGTATGTGGGTGAAATCAAACTCTCTTTGAATTCTAAAAGCTGTTATTTGTCCTATTTTCCCTGTAGCCAGTAAGAAAACCTTGACCTATTTCAATCATGACTACAAGGCTGATTTGCAGGAAGTCTCCTTTGACCAGCAGGAAGTGAAGAAGATATTCTATGGGAGCTTTCATAAGGTCCTTATCAATAGAGGGAGAAATGTAGCTCACGATCTCATCCACTCTGAGACTATTATGCCATCAATGTGCATTGTTCAAAGCGAGGAATGATTATAAGTGCTTTGCATCCAGATTGCCATGGAGTCAGTGAACCTTTTTCATATGCTGAACATTTTAATTGTAGACTTTACAATTATATAGGTTCATCCTATGTGTAAGACACGTTTCCCACATATTGATTGCTTCTTAGAATGCACTGCATGTTTATGCATTTTTAAAGTGCTAATGAGGATGGGTAAATTATAGTCACACATGGTGGCCATTATTTTTGCATATAATATGTGGTAGCAACATGAAATGGCATCAAAATAAAATACACAAAGTGTATACCAAATTTTTCCTTTTACATGGTGTGCATTTGCCATTTCAGTACTAATTTGTATCGCACGTTTAGATATTTGCTTTACTAAAGATACAGCCTCCCTGCACAAATCATATAATTTACTGTATGGGAACATTTTATGAACTGTGCACTCCTCCAAATCCTTCCCCTTTATTATTTCCATCCCCAGCCAGTTTATTTATGGGCATGTGCCCTCATTCCCTTCTGGTGTGATGTGCTGGTCCCCATGACACACAGTTATAGAGAAAAGCTCAGGCTTGTTTTCTGCAGAACCACCATCTAGGAACTCAGTTCAAGTCACCCAGACCCCTCAAAACTGAATGAAATCTGTGAAATGTAATTGTTTCGTGTTAAATTTGTGCAAGAAAAATATTCTTTTCCCCCAGACATCATTACCATTATCATTACCATTGCTTCAGTCATAGTACAGTAATGCTGCGTCTGGAGAACTGCACTAGAAAGTGGTAAGAGGAAAGGCTTCAAGTACCTCAAGCCTTGGAGTCTCTTCCTTACTGGGGGAAAAAAAATAGGGTTATTTTTATTACAGTATAGTTTGGATTGGCTTCCCACAAAGTAAGATGGACACCATGAGGGAGTTGTTAACTGGAATGGACTGAGATGGAGAGAGTTATAGGAGAGGTCTCCTGGCAGACTCCTTCCCTTTCCCCATAGGAGCTCTTATTTTCAGGTCTTGAAAAAAAACAAAAAATTTGGAACATCAAATATTTTTTTTATAATTTGGGCATTTGGTGACATTTTAGTGCTGGAGGGAAGGAAAGGATGAAGTCTCATGAGAAATCCATCTGATCTCTTATAACTTTTGGGGTTTTTTTTGGCTGTCTGTATCCTCAGAGCAAAGGTATTCCACCCAGATGAGCAATAAGCTCTTTCTAACAGTATTTACATTATACAGCTGGTTCTGAGAACTGAATTACTCAGAACTGGGACTCCAGAAAGGCTTTGCCCAAGGAGAGCTGAGCTACAGCAGGGAACCACCAGGGAATGGTGCTGCTCACTCTGTCCTTTTGCTCACAGAAACCACATCATGTGTAATAATACCAGCACCAATCTGGGAACTGGGCAGAAGGTGTTTAAAAGCTCCCTGCCCCATTGCAGAGGTCCAACCTTGGTCTTCCCACCCAGGTGCACCTTGCAGTGAGCCTTTTCAAGATCAAGCTCTATCTGGACTGTAAAAAAATAGCAGAGAGACCCATCAACACTGTTGGCAGCATCTCCACCGCTGGCTTCATCATGCTGGGAAAAGTGACGCGGACCAGAGGGCCCAGGAGTGGATCAGCATCGGTGAGTGCCCGGAGGTGCCTGCTTTGGAAATTGGGGGGTTAAATGTGAAGCTAGTTGGGCAGATGGAGGGTTGTGCCAGCCTCACCGTCCTCGCTCTGACAGCCTCCAACAGCAGCTGTGACGCAGGGCTGTGTGCTGATCCCACTGATCTCTGCGAGTTAATGAGCTTTCCTGGCGTGGGGATTCTCCTCCTCGCCTCCTACCTGGGTTTGAGGTCTGGGCTCGGGGCCCAGTACTGAATGCTGGAAGCACAGACCCTGCCCTAGCAGGCAGCAGCAGGCAGCAGGTATAGGGAACTGCTTTGGAAGAGAAGGTTGTGCCATCAGCCCTCACTGAGTGGCACTGGGAAATGCCAGGTCTGGAGGTGCCTCAGTCTCCTGTGTGCTTGGGCTTGGCAAATGGTGGCCAAATAATCTTCAGTACAGGGGCTCCTTGTCAGCTGCTGTGTGAATTAAAGCAGTCCAATGCTCAGTACCAGCCTGCAGGCACTTCCATGCTGCACTGCACAGCACCCTGCGAGAGGACAGAGCAAGGGAAGTGTGGGTTCCACGCCGTGCCTTGCAACAGCCCCATGCATCACTTAAAATGCAAAACCACCCCTGCATGGCATTGCTCAGGAGCCTGCTGCCACGTTTCCTCCACAAAACTGGAATGTTAAATATGTGCAGAACGAGGAGGAATTGCTCAGTGAGACTGTAGGAAATCATTCATGACTGTGAAGCTTTTACTCCTGGGTTCTGCTTTTAGGTCTAAAAATGTAGAGGGAAACAGCCCAGCCACTGATTTGCAGCTTCCCTTGCCTCAGAGCAGTGCAGTCAGAACAGTTTGTCCCACCCCCAGCTGCCTGGTCCTGCAAAGAGCAATGCAAAAGTCTGGGGTGCACCAGGGAAAAGCGGGTATTGGAGTCACCTGTGAGCAGTGATGACATATGACAAACCAGGGCACAATGGGATTCAAGCAGTATTTTCTGAATATGTGCTGTGGCAGTTTAGATGGATCACAAGCCTGTCAGAAAAGAGCCTGAGCTCTCCCTCTCCCTCCCAAACTCTCCTTGCTCACAGCTCAGCCAGACAGATGCAGCTGACTAATGAGCAGCTTCGTGCTGCCTCTGCTCCTATTGCTTTTCAAGCCCAGCATAAGGCTCACGTCCTCCACAGCTCTGCTGCCCTTGAGAAGATGGAGCATCTCATTACTGCTTATCATGGAACCTCATTTAATTTGAGATACCTTTAAATGCTGCTTGGTCGAGGAGGCTCACCTGTATCTGTGATGCGCTCCTCAGCTGTGCAGCTTAAACGCACGGAGCAGAATTAAAAACAGAGGAGAAATGGTGCTAAGGAAAGCAAAAAAAAAAACCCACCTCTCTGCCTCGTCTTCTGTTTTTGGTTTGCTTTGTGCAGTGTGTGCTGCTGTGTTCATCACGGAGGCAGTGGTTGGGAGGGATGTGGTGTAGGCAGGAGGGGTTCCTGGGAGGGAACACAGCTCTCCTGGGAGCTGCTGCCACTTTTCCTCTTAGGTACATTCCTCTGAAGGGGGAAATGCAGACAGCAAAGTTTGTTTTCACGTTTTGGCGGTGCTGAAGCCCAATTACCTGAGGACCTGCCTGCTGCCATGGGATGGTGTGAACAACCAGAGAGGTGGCTTTTTCAGGGGTGAGGCTGCAGGGTGGCTTAGCAGGGCACAGAGCTGCGGCTGCTTTGTGTGTCACGGCTTTTTTGGTGCAGTTACAGCTGGGAGGACCACACACGGAGTCCGCCAAACCACCACTAAGCATTATTTTTAGCACATGGTGAGCTTTGGCGGTGCAGCCTGTGTGCCACTGCCACCTTCTCATCAAAGCCTCTTCCCTTCCCCGCAGTTCCAGCTGCAGTCATTGCAGGTTGTGTGCAACAGCTTAGGGGCGGAGGAGGACCGATGCTGTGATCTTCCTGCATTGGTAAGATGATGTGAGGTTCTCTGCTGGGTGGGATGAAGCTGGGCACGATGGCACAGGAGTGACACCGCAAATCTTTTTCATGGGCAAGAGGGAAACCACTTTTTTGTCATCTCTTGGGAATGTTACCTGGGTGTATCTTGGAGAAGGGAACCAAAGAGCATGTTTTGTCCCACCGTGTCTGCTTCAAAAGGCAAAATCTCAACACAGCACATATCCCAACTGCCCTGAGCTCACCTGAGCCCCCTGGCAGCCCCACAGCTCCACTGCCACCTCCCAGCCCCAGGGCAGTGTCTGTGTTTTTTTTCCCCCAAGATTGACTTCTGAAGCGCTGCCATTACTACCTGTCATTCATCCCACTCTCACTGCTCATGTCTTGTTGTTTTTTCAGAGGGATGAGGAGAGCTGCCCCACCATAGCTCCTGCCTGCTCCTGCACTTCTGGCCGCCCGGGCTTGCCAGGTCCTCCAGGTCCCCCTGTAAGTTCACCCTTTGAGCATATTGCATGCCTTATTTCATGCTGTTTGTGCACCTCAGCTCCATGGGGCTCTGTGACCCATCTCCTGCCTTCATCCCAGGCTAAAGCAGTTCCTCATTGCCCAGCACAGACCCCAGAGCTTTGTTTCTCTGTGCATGCTGTGGCATTTTGGGAGTGCAACAGCTGCAGCTGGGAGCAGGCTGAGCGTGCCTGAGTGCTGCAGTAATCCTCTTAGGAGGGGAGGACGGGCCACCTCGGTGTGTGTGTGCACGCAGAGATTTCATGGATCAGCGGCTATGAAACTCTTTGTAAATGACAGAAAAAAAGCCCACCTCCAAACATACAAAATCTGGATTCTCTGTTAAGCAGGAAGGCCGATAAGTGTCTGCACAAGTGGGTGATGTATAAAGAAAGGGGAGATCTGGGGAAGTGGCAACAGCCACTAAGAATGCAGCGTGCCCCAGGAAGTGTTTCAGATAGACACTATGAGTGGTTATCAAAAACACCCCACATTGTGGAGAAGAAAGTGCTATGTGCACACAACAGCCAAATCTGACAGCCTGTCCAGAGCACCCCATTTTGGCCACTCCTGGTGCTTTACTCCTGGAAATTGTAGAATCATAGAATGGTTTGTGTTGGAAGGGACCCTTAAAGCCCATCTGATCCAACCCCCCTGCAGTGAGCAGAGGCAGCCACAGCTCCATCAGGGCTCAGAGCCCCTCCAGCCTGACCTTAGGTGTCTCCATCACTGGAACATCCACCACCTGTCTGAGCAACCTGTGCCGGTGTCTCACAGCCTTCATTGTGAAAACCTTTTTTCCGTATACCCAAACTAAATTTCCTCTTTTATTCTGGAGCCATTTCCCCTTGTCCTATCACACAGACCCTGCTCAAGAGCCCATCTGCTTCTTTCTTACAGCCCCACTGTAGATACTGAACCGAGGAACACTGCGGGTCTCCTTGCTCGAGTGAGGAGGCTTCAGCTAACTGCTCACACTGCTGTGGTTTCACTGTGACTTCAGTGCCACGATTTGCAAGCTCCTCATTGCAGAGCAATTACACGCTCATTCCGGTGGAAGTTTAATTACACGGCGCACTCCACTATCGCAGTGTGCTTCAATATCCTAAGTGCATAATTAGCAGCTTGCATTGCCCTGTGGTTTAAACATCTCTGCAGTACTACTATTTAAAAAGCAGGATTCTTTCAAGCATTAGAGAAAATACAGCTCTGACACACAACCATGTCCTCACACCATCAAACCCTTGCTAATTTGCTGCCCTTACAAGAGCACTCACTGCTACTTGTTAAAGTCCTTTTACTGAAGGCTGGCAAGGCTGCGTCACTGTCCTTAATGGGTGTTTTTAACCAGACTCAAATGAAATGAGCTTCTGGGTGCTTCTGGAAGAGCCTTTTCCAAAGCTCCCTGTAATTCTTAATCCAAATCCATTGTTTTTTTTTTTTTACCATCAAGAATAGAAACTTTCAGATTAAGTTCACGTGGTATTTTAAGTTCACAAGTTCACACAGCATTGGCTTGTGCCAGAAGATTATTTCTCTCTCTGATCCAGCGGTTCTGCAGATGCAGAGCTGAGCTGGGTCTCCTCAGCACTACTTTCTGGCCCTCATCCCAGAGCCTGTCCCTTCTCTTGGGTATTGCAAACACCAGACTTGTCCCAAAGGACAGCAGGCAGGAGCCCCTCCTTAGTTCTTCTCTATGTTCATATGTGATCCCTTCCCCACTGGCTGCCCCAGCATGGATTTGCTGGGAAGTTGGAGGGAGGAGGTTGAAGATGTTGAACTTCATCTCTCCTTGCTGAAGGTGATGTGCTTTCATGGAGGGGCCATGCTGTCCTTTTCCCTCTCTCTTCCCCCTTTGCTGGATGACTCAGTTTATTTTCTCTTTGTCCTTATTTCCTGCTTCTTTGGAGGGACATCTTCCATTGTGTGCAGAGCAAAATGCACCAGTGTCCTTCTGGCCCTGTTTGCACTGCTGTAAGGATTACGATGTTAATAACAGCAGCTCTGTGTCTCGCTGGCAGGGCAGCCCTGGGAGGAGAGGACCACAAGGCGAGCAGGGGGAGCCGGGCCCCAAGGTGAGTCCTGGAGCTCCTTGTGGAGTGATGCATTGAGAAGGATGGGATCACGTTATTAATTAAACGCTCAATTGGACTCTGGGAATTGAGGTGATGGGCTTGATGAAGCTGAATTAATGCCAGTTTTGTGGTCAGCAATGTTCTTGGAAGCAGCCTCGATGGGAAATGGTTGGTCTTTGTGCTGTGCTTGCTGCAGCCTTGTCATTTTCTCCTATCGAAGATGCATCTAAACTTTACACCTAAAAGGCTGCTGAGGTTGCTGGAGACCTCCCCCTGTCCTGACTTCATCTTGAATCCCATGGACTGTTCATGCTGACTCAGGCCATGCAGTGCAGCCCATGTGGAGGGCAGGCTCTAATTGCTTTCTTTCTTTGATTTCATATCTTTGGCTTTAGGGTGAACCAGGCCCACCTGGAAAAGTGGGACCAGCAGGTCCTAGTGGCCAGCAAGGCTCCCCAGGTTCCCAAGGAATCACAATTCAGGGCCCTGTGGTATGTCATCTCTTCCATTGCCTTTGTTCATCTCCTGCTCTTTGCAGCTGGAACACGTCTCACAAATCAGTGTCTCAGCAAAACCCCCAAACCTGATCTGTGTATTGACATCACCCCCATTAGCAGCTAGACAGCTGCACTAGAGAGATGGTAATATTTTTTTCATGGTGATGAGTCCTTACATTCAGTCATTCTGGCAAAGGACTGCTTTTGTCCAGACTGTCCCTTGTGTGCCTCTAATGAAAACAAGCCCAGTGCAGTCTTCAGGCACGTCTCTTTACAGTGATCATCATTACTTGGCAAGGAGTGGAGGTGGAGGCTGCTGCACGCTTGTCTGGGATGACAGAATCCCCATGAACGTGCTGTAGCTGCAAAGCTCCCTGTATAGCATCACAGAGAGCAGCAGCAGCACTGTGGGGTGTGAGCATGCAGCAGCAGGACTCTCCTTCCTTTAAAAGATGCTGCAGTGTTTGACTGTGTGCTTCTGTTTTAATCCAAGGGACCACCAGGTATTAAAGGAGAGAAAGGAGACACTGGAAGTCCTGGCATGCAGGTAACGGTAGACACTTCCCTTTTAATTGTATTGAAGATCTGTCCATTTCTCCCAGTAATTAATTAAAGCAAGCTTGAAAAGCCATAGTGTTGTCCCTATTGCCTTCTCATTTCCTTTGCTACAAGATGAAGTAGGACAATGATAAGCAGATGCCAACTTTACCAGCAATTCTGATTTACAGGGCATTCCTGGTGTGCAGGGAGCTCCAGGCAGAGATGGTCTTCAAGGTGCAAAGGTAAAATGCATCAGTCACCCCCCAGTTCTCACACAGTGCTGCCTAAAATCCAGATTGGATCCAAACATCCAGCTCTCCTAGTGCACTCAGTGCATAAGTGAATGATATTTTCACAAATCTGGAAGAAATGGAGGAAAAAAAAGCAACTATTGGATCATCTCGTGTTTGGCCAAATCTGCATGGCTGATCAGGTGCCAACCTTCTTGCCTGCCTGGCAGATATATTTTTACTCATTTCTGACAAGCTCCCATCAAAAGCAGCACAGGGAGAAACCACCTCACTGCTTACTGTGTCTCTTTGAGTTCCCTTGTTAATACTGGACTGGATTTGGTTTTGCAGGGGGTGAGGGGACTGGAAGGCACAGCTGGGCCCCCAGGACCTCCTGGACCAAGGGTGAGTACAGGAGCAATGCGGATCTGTTTGAAATCTCTTCCTCAGAAGGAGCTTGGGATAACTGCTGTCATCCAGAGGTGTCTGGGCAAACCCTCTTCTTGGGTTGTCACAAGGGAATATCCTCACACGTATTGCAGAAATCCACTTTCTCTGCCACTGTCTCACGGGTTCTTAAGAAATAAAGAGAAAAAGCCTTCAGCTTGCCTCTTGGAGGCAAATGGAACCTATTTACTGCTGCGTTTGCATTAAATCCCATAGCAGCTGTGGTAAGGTATCTATAGCGAGGGCCACATTCAGCTCCTGACTTGGACTTGCTTATCCTGGGAAGACAGGGAGCCAGGGCTGAACCTCAGCTTTTAAATGTGAGGAAAGCACTGCAGCCTTTGGACCAGGCTCTGAAAGATGGCCTGGTGCTGCCTTAAAGTTTTCTTTCTTTCATTTTCCACTGATCTAAAGAGCTATTAATCTCCATTGAGCTTAAACATAACAGCTGAAAAAAACTACAAAAGCAAGTATTTTTAGTGCTTTTTTGCCTTATTTTTTTCTTCCCCATATGGCTCCAAAAGGCACAGAAACTTCTCAAAGAAGAGATAACCAAAGAAGACTCTTTCCAATCTCTAATCTACAGTTGCTATTGTAAAGACTTAGCAGCAAAACACAGGTCTTAAAGGGGAAAAAAAAGCAGTGGCATGGTATTAGCAGGCTGAAGAAAAGGGTTATGCTCTAGGCTGTGCCTAAATCTGAATGTGTAATGAAGGATCTAAAGCCAGTAGGCTAAAAATCACATTGCAGTTTGTTGGCAAAACTCAGCATTGCTGGCTTGACAGTAGCTGAGACAGTAATAAGAAATGATGTGAAGATGACGCATACGTGATACACTCTTAACATTGTGCTCATGGCTGGATGAGGTACTGACATAAACCTTAAGGCAGCAGTGCTCTTGTTGGAGTCCTCCAAGCTCAAACTGCTGGTGCCCCTGGAGCTGCAAGGAGATGTCAGTCAGAAAGAGAACAGTGGGACTTTCATCTTTGTCTTGTAATTGATGTCTGCAGGGTTTCCAAGGAGTGACAGGCTCCCGGGGCAGCAGTGGAGAGAAGGGACCTCCAGGTGATGTTGGGCCAACAGTAAGTAACTGAGCGTGGGTCTCAGAGAAGGCCAAGGCAGGAAATCATTGCGTGTAAGCAAGCTGCTCCCATGGTAGTTCTTCCTCAGCATCTGAAGGAGAGTTTAAATTCACACTCACCCTTCACATGGATGTGTAAATCCTGAGCTTATATCTGTGGAATATCTTTGTTGATGGTGTTCCAGCACCTTAAGCACGAACAGAAAACATTCCTATGAGCTCACAGTACTTTTAGTCATTTTCATAAGGTCAAGGGAAGTACAAGTGTGTGGGAAACAAATCTTGGGCTCCACGTCCCGCTGATGTAACCTGCATCCCCACTGACCTTCTGCTTTCTCCTCCTCTCCCTAGACCGTGACTTTTCCTTTTGTTTTCCTCGCAGGGACTACCAGGTCCAAAAGGAGAAAGAGGAGAGAAAGTGAGTTTTCCTGGTGCTGTACGTCAAGCACTCGAAAGAGTGGATGTGGTAATCTGCTTGGCAAGCTATGCTTACATGTGAAGACCTTTACAGAGCAGAATAACATAATGTACCAAGGGCTCGTTGCTTTCTGTTCACCTGCACTGGCTGTTCTGACGGGTGTGAATAATGAGCTGCTTAGTACCAATTGTAGTAGCAAAGAAGAAAAGCCAATTGAAAATCCATCCTTTGCTGAGAAGTCAAAACCAAAACCACTCAGTTTCACTGAGGGTTTGTTTTGTTTTGTTTTAAATGTGTGGCATAAGGCTGGGGCTCACTTCTAACAAACCTGTGCCACACTCGGGTACAGAGCCCCTGAGGTCAGGAAAGCAACGCTGTCTGTGAAGGTTCTTCTATTGTCAGAGGAGGTTTTGTTCATCTTGGCTTACATTTAAAAAGAAATCCTATATTTTTCTAGGAGTCCAAGTCTGCTTGCCAATATTCAGTTAAGTGAATTAAGCTTCAGACAGGCGCAAGCTGCTTTTCACAGACTGCTTTTCTTCTTTTGTTTCAAGTGAATGCCCCAGCATTATAATTTTTAACACCGTCCTCCTTCCATTTCCAACAGCTTTTCCTTTTCTATATATATAGATATGTATATTTCTTTTCAGTGGAACTTTCCTTTTTAACTCCCTTGAGTGTAGTGCTAAGCTTTTGTTTAAGCTTGGTAATCTGCACGGTGGTCCACACAGAGATGGACAGTTTAGAAATGGTTCTGGAAGCATTCACGGTCTTCGCTATGAATTTTCATGAAGAGACTCATTTTTTAAGCAGCTTTTTTTGCACTTTTGTCCCTGCGTTACTAAAACTTTCCAAAGAAAAACCTCAGATGTCATTTATTTTGAGTTTAATAAGGATAAGAATCAATATTCATAAAAGATTGAGACAAAGATAGGATATTGTAATATCTGATTGCGTTAAATGTTTTACATATCACAGAATATTGAGTTATGCACTGCCTATCTGTTTTGATGAAATTTGAGAGGGAAATTTACTCTCCTTTTTTTTGGTAGCTTCAGTAATTATATCAATTCAGTCTAGGCTTTTTGATGTGTGGGAGAGGAGCAATTATTGATGCTTCCCAATTACAGTTTTATGGTGTTGGAGCTTTGTAATAAATAAATCAAGAAAATGCATTTCATAGCAATTAATGTCTCAGTAACACAAGCTGACAGAAGGAAAGGGCAGAAAGCTATCCTGCATTGTGATATTGATCCTTTCTACAAGATATCAATGAAGACATGAATACTTCCTTCTCTAAAACAGAATTGTAATGCTTCACTTTAGGGGGAACCACAGTCCTTGGCCACAATTTACCAGCTCGTTAGCCAGGCTTGTGAGAGGATGATCCAGAGTGAGTATAACCACCCTGAGCTTGTTTTGATGCTTCTCCAGCAGCAGTGGACAAAAGCACGGGGGAAGATGGCATGAAGCTGTAGTGAGCCAGGGATCCCCTCTGTCCTGTGCAATGCGTGGTCCCACCACATTGTCCCGTCCATTGGTTTCATTGGGTGGTTTTAGCACAGAGACTTTTGTGCCCTTGCAAAGGTTCCTTTCTGTCTTGCCTTCTCAGGTCATGTGTTGAAATTTGACTCATTCATTCATGAACATGCAAGGAAGCCGGTTCCTGTTTGGGAAGGAAGACTGAAGCCAGGAGAGCCAGGGTCACCAGGTCCTCCAGGTCCTCCAGGGAGCAATGGAGAAAAAGGAGAAAATGGCCTCCCTGGTCAGACAGGAAAAGATGGGTATCCTGGAGAAAGAGGTATGGGCGGAAGTGCTTATAAGCATGTTCACCTCAACACCGAGGAAGAGCCTGTTGGGGAGACTGCAGTGAAGAGCCACTTGTCTGTGTTCTGTGATTAGGTGCCCCAGGACCCAAAGGAGAAAAAGGCATGGCTGGAGCCAATGAGGAAGGGATCCAAGGACCCAGAGGAAGAACAGGTAAATACTACCTCTCTGTATTGACCATGTGAGGCTGCCAGATTCAAAGCTTCTTCAACTTTCGGACCACTGTGCTGGGACTGACCGACATCCCATCACAGCACTTTGGATAGTTCCTCTCTGCTCAGATAGGAGACCATTCCTCTCTTCTTTGGTACCCATTCTTAGGGTAATGATGCATTTTAAAGACTTGAGGTACATCCAGAGAGTGTTATTGCATTTTTGCATGCAAGACCAGATGCTCAGGAGATAGAAACTCTTCAAAAATTCAGCTCATGGAACACAAGAGTTTTTGAGTAATCTGTTAGGATTTGGTGTGCTCCTCCATCCTGATCCTTTTCACTTGAACTCAAGAGGAAGTTTACCACTGACTGTGAAGTCACAAAAACAGTGACTCCAAGGTAGATCCCAGAGTTAATGTGTTTTCTATGTTGACACACAGGTGGGCTTTCTTGTAACCAGCTAGGGAAGCTAGGTACTTTTAATTCCAAACAGAAGACCTCTAGTTACCAAGATTCAGAAGAGTCCAAACTTCTTCCCCAAAATAAAGAAACAGTACTCAGAGAATGATTTGTCATGTAGGATGGGGAAAGTATAGAAGTGTTACAACGAAGCTGTGGATGTGCTGTGGCTTACAGCTTCTTCTTTAGGCCCACCAGGAGAAGTTGTGCTGGGGAAACCAGGCCCAAAGGGCTACCCTGGGAACACCGGTCCTCAAGGTTTTCCTGGTGTCAGAGGACAGCCTGGGCAGCCCGGATACTCAGGGGGCTGTGATGTCTCTGGATGCTATGGGCCAGGTAGAAGAGGTAAGTCCTGATAATTTAAATGCAGAAGTTATGATTTTAGAGCTCTTTGCTCTGGTTACTTCCCTTAAACTAGGCAGGGACCTTTGTTCATCCTTCAGACACTGTCAGTCCTGCAAGAGCCTCTCTTGCAAAGCAATCAGGATGATTCATCTGCAATTAGCCTATTAATGTGGATAACAGCCAGCTCAATTGGCTACTCCTCAGCCATCCATCATAGATTAACACATAATTGCAGTAGTAGCGAGCAGGTGGAGTGATCTTGGTTATCTTCAGTCCTTAATGCCCCTGACAATGTTTCCACAATGGGTAGAGAGGAATATCTCAGTTCCTGCATATGTATTCCATGGAGGCTCAAAAAGCCCTGGAAAACAAACTTGCTGGCACTGGACAAAAGATTTTAAAGGGGAAAGAATTCATTCTGCAGCATTCCTTCTCAGTACTTGCTTTACTCTGCTTTATTCTCTTGCTCAGTAGCCTTACCTCATTTCCATGCACAGATTTCATTCCCTGATGGCCGATGTGGAGGCAGCTGAGGACAGTTCTCTGCCCTGGAAATCTCTGGGTAAAAGCTCCAAGAGAAGCAGCAACCCGAACATCCAATGTGTTTGTGCTTTTCTTATTTCCCACCATTTCTATATGGACATATCAATCAAACGAAGCCAATATCAAAGCCACCAAAACAGCCTGATGAGTCTCAGCCATCCACTGTTTTTCAGTGCCGGACACCTGCAGTATTCAAATTCACATTGTGTGTCCTACAGCAAGGCACACAGCCAGAGCTCCAGGCTGACAGACTCGTAAGAAAAAGAAATAATGCATGGAAATGCTCCGAAATAACAGATTTTTTGCCCATTTGTCTGCTTGTGGTTTATTTTAGTCACTTGTTATTCTGCATCCCCAGCACAGAGAAAAACAGCACCTCATGCCCAAAGATGTGAAAATCCACTGGAGCAAAACAGTGTTTTCTGTTGCTTGACAAGGTAACAAAGCCTAGCACCATTTTGGCTGTTTCTACTTTTGGCAAATGGCTGATGGCTTTCTTGCAGTGGTGCTCTGTGCAGAAGCACTGCAGTCAGTGCAGTCATCTTCCTGTGATGTGACAAACCCCACCTGCAGCCTTCCTTTCTGGGGTCTGATAAGTGCCCTAGGTCGGGCAGGGCACAGCCATGCACTGCGAGGAGCTGGAGATCAACCCACTGGGCTTTCCCACCTTTACCTGCTGCGATCTGATTGGCCATTTTGCATTTGATCAGGTAGAATATTGAATCGTTCCGATTCTCACTTATCCATCTGACATGGAGGTAATTGTGATGTTATGCTCTTTTCCTTTTGTGAGCCATTTTCTGATGTGGATCCAAACTGCAGATGCTGATAAAAAGTACCTCCAGCTTCACAGTCAGGACTTTGGGCTGCCTTTCTGCTTCTGTCCCCCACTCCTTCCATCACAATCAATTTGAATGTTTATCCCTTAGCTTAATGCATTATGTGGCATGCATTAATTTACACGCAGGGAGTTTCTGCATTCTCAGCTGGCTATCAAACCTCATACCTGCAGACACTGGCGGATGCAAAGCAACGGGCAGGAAAGGCAAGGAAACCAAAGGGGTACCCTGCACTGTAGAACTTAAAATCGACCCCATCAAACACCCACTAATGGAGAAAGCAAGTAGTTCAAAGTGCAACGTCTGCACTTCGCAGGTAATTCTGCAAATGTAAATCAGGGCAGCCAAATTCCCAGCTCTGAGTTTGCAGTTCTGTCTGTTCAAACGTAGTGGCTGCGGGTGGTTTGGCACAGAGCTCCTTTGTTTTTCTCTATCGATTAGTTTTGAAAGTGACTAACATCTTCTCACTGCTCACACTGGGGCTTAATCCATGCAGTAGAATTTCAAGTGGCATTTGCTTCTTCTGATTATTTCAGATACAGCAGGAAAGGGCGGCTTTTAGCAAAACCAGGTCCTGGGAGTGCTATTGATTAGAAGAAAGAAAACTTGCACAAACAACTTGTTCATTAATGGTCCTAAACTTTGTCCCATGAGTGGTTTCATTTACTTGAAATCACAGGGAATTTGCCCACTCGCTATCACAGAGGGTACGTGCCATTGCTTCAGTTCCTTCAGAGAATGGCTTTGGTTGGAAGGGACCTTGAAGACCACCCAGTTCCAACCCCGTGCCATGGGCTGGTTGTCTCCACCAGATCAGGCTGCTCAGGGCCCATCCAGCCTAGTCTTGAACACCTGCACGGTTGGGCATCCACAGCTGGATCCTCAAAGCCCAGTTCCTTGAAACCACCCATTGAGGGGAATTAATATCCCACAGTCTTTGCTGGGTGCAACCTGTTGTTCCCCGTTGTGTTTTTTGCAGTCCCATTTATCGCCTTTAATGCAAACTATAGTTAAAAGCAGTGGCATGTATTAGAAATGCAGGTTTATTTCCTACTGAGGGCTTCCTTCTCAAAGTATTTATCTCTACAGATAAAAGTTAGGATATTAGTTTTTCTGGATTTAATCCTGTTTTTTTTAGATAACTCTGAATTAATCTCAGTGCACAAATTTAGCATGTCCCTGTGAGATACCACCAGTCCCTATTCTTTCCCCACTTTGCAAAGGAATGCCTGTTTACTTCCCCTTCTGCTCAGTCCTTAAGGAAAGTCTGTCTTGATTTTCTCATTATCACTTCTGCCCTAAGCAATCATTACAGAGACTTTCTTTTCCTTACAGTGTGTAATGTGATGCCATATTTTCAGGCTTTCTTACATCTTTAGATGTCTTTAAATTACAATAAAATTGGGTTTCTATCCCTGCTGCAGTGGTTGGCCCACCTGGTGCAGCTGCATGCTGGCAGAGGCTGAGGACCTTCCAGAGACAGATTTTTGTGGATATAAGCACCATTAAATCATCCTCGGGGGTAAGATACGACAAGCACGGAGGACTAACTAGCAGTACTGCTAACAAGCAGCTCTGAGAAGGCTCTCCCCAGGGCTCAGCAGCTCGGCTTTCCCAAATATCTGGAGGTCTAGAGACCAAAAAGAGATTTTGGGTGGGACAGGAGATGTTATAAAAACACATCACTGCAGTGAGGCAGAGCCCAGAGGGGCTATCAAGGTAGGTGGGGCTGTTACAAGGGATGATCCTTAGCTCCATGTATGGCATCTCACATACATCCTTCTGCCTGCCTGTCCCTGTGCAAGTCAATTTATTTGAGTCTAGTTTCTAGATAAGTGTTTAGAGAGAAACTTAAGCAAAAAGAAGGTGATAATAGGTTGTGTGGATTAGCTCACTGAAGGAGACAAGGTGTTGTGGACAATAGCCCTGAAAACAACTGGGGAAGTACAGATTATATAGCTCATCCTACCAACCAGCTGCAGCTGAAATACCCCCAGTGTTGTATGGCTGGGGGGATGACTTAGGCAAAGTGAGTGCACATACACATTTTCTGGAGTCTTTCATATGTTAAAATCTCTCTTTGCTTTTCGTGAGGTTGGAATAGCAGAATTATTCATTTTTCTACAGTTACAGTCTGGTTCATATCTCAGTTTTATTCCAGTTTCTGATCATTGAATTCTGTGGAGGGATACCGTCCTCTTTAGCAATCTCCAGAGTGGAGTAGTTCATCCAAGACAGAGTGATGGGGCATGGTTCCTGTTTTCTCCCCTTGGATTTTACCAGAAGGCACATCAGAAGCAGAAAGCAAGACATTATTTGAACTTTAAACTGGGAAAATCTTAATGCCATGTGAGAAGAAATGGAGCTGCCACTCCATGAGAAATGTTATGATGTTAGCAACACCAGAGGAAACCAGTGACCTGCATTATCCGAGCTTCTTCCAAATGCCACTAACATCTCTGCAGCCGGTTTCAGCTGTCACTTCTCATCTTGCTCCGCCAAACCCTGTGATCCCGCAGTGTCACTGAGTCTTCAGGGACACAGCCACATCCTCAGCACTCCATCACACCTGGCATTTCAATGTGCTAATGGAGCAGATGTGTGCGGGCAGCCCAGGGTGGCACGGCAGCTATGCCAGGACTGGATTGCATTGCTGTGCCTTTGCCAGGCTCCTGTGCTGTCACAGTGCAATGCTCCCCTGGAGATGCTACTGTGCGCACTGATAATCACTTTTTGCAGAGAAGGTGGCGGTCTGAAGTGGCACATTTGCTGTGAGCAAAGTGGAACCTACACTTGCCTCTACAGAATCTCACAAGAAGCTTTTTAGCTCTTGCATTTTTAGCTCCTTTCCTAGTCCTACAGCTGCACCCAAATCATTCCCCTGTGTTAGGCAGGGGTCTGACTGTGGCGGGTCAGCCAGCTGGGATGGTTTTATGGCTGCGGATGCACACAGCCAAGCCCACACCTGCTCCACTGCCCTGATGCTCATGGGCTCCTAAATTGCAGCCTGAGCTCTGAGCAGCCTCTGGGCACTGCCCAGGATCCAGCAATACCCTGGGGTCAGAATGCCTCCCACCTTCGTGTATTTTGCACTGAAAATGGGAGCCCAGCTTGTCTGCAACGCAGCCTTTAACCTCCATGCAGCCTGCAGCTGCGTTGGTGCAATTATGCACTAGACCTTGAAGATGTTTTGCTGTTTGTTTTCTTTTCGTTGCCATAAGCAAGCTCACTGACTGTGAAAAAGGATAAATTAGCATCCCTAAAGAGTGAGTCTCTATTCTGAAAACAAGCAAAGAGCCAGCAGCTCCCTGGCTGCAGCACCACTTCAGGGCTGCGTTTCTGCCAGCTGCATGGATGGAGGGCACACAGCCGAGGCTGTGACAAGAGGAAGAGCAGGTGGGATTGATGGGATTGGCCAACCAGGGTGATCACTTTGATTTCTATCTTGTCCTTGAATTTTGATGTACTGTTTTTGAAATGGTCCCACTCCAGTCCTTCCAAGATGGATAAAATGTGAAAATTCTTTATTTTCAGTCTTTAGACTCTATGCTGGTTCTGCCAACAGTTATGTCAATTCTCTCTATTATAAGTAGAATGAAAGTATTTCTCTCTGGTATAACTAATGTCCGTACATTAGGTGTGAATGATGCACAGAATACTGGGGCTCTCACCTTTTTTATAAAACAGTACAAAGAATGAATTATAATTAGTAGGCATTATGAACTAGATCTGGTATCACAGTATCATAGAATGGCCTGGGTTGAAAAGGACCACAATGATCATCGAGTTTCAACCCCCCTGCTTTGGGCAGGGTCACTAACCACCAGATCAGGCTGCCCAGAGCCACATCCAGCCTGGCCTTGATTGCATCCAGGGATATATAGGTTTATAGGATTTGCTGTCCTTCTGGAACCGAGTGCAGTATCACTGAACCATAGAATGGTTGGGTTGGAAGGGACCCTAAAGGGCACCAGGTTCCAACCCCTGCTGTGGGCTGATTGCCACCCACCAGGTCAGGTCTCCAGCCCAGCATTGCTGTCATGAGCAAGGAGATAGCACTCTGGATGTGAATAAGCCTCACAAGCTCATGCAGCTCTGGGTGTGAGCTGTGCATCCACCGAAGTTGGGGCTGCTAGAGCTGCTGAGCAGTAAATTCCCTGTGGTCCAAAGGGTTCGTGTGCATTGACTGCAGCGTGGGCTGCAGACGGACACCTGGGTTCTGAGTCACACAGCCATGTGAGTCCCACGGGAAGGCTTTGTTTCTAGGCTGTATCTGCTGCTCCTTGTGCAGTTTGGTAAGCTGTTTGTAAGCCTGTCTGCCTGTGGAAGCAAACAAGGAGATGTGGCACTGAGCGCTGCTGTGCTGTTCCCAGCTGGCAGCCAGCAGTGGAGATAGGAGACGTGCATTTCTAAGTGCTGAGCAGAGGGGATGCTGAGCTGGATGGGCTGTGAGCAAGCTGGGAAAAACAAGGCTGCCGAAGCACCAGTGAACAAGGTGATCTATTTGTGTGAGTTCAGCACCTGATGCTCATTAGGTAACTTCCTCCAGCCCATCAGGGAACTGGCAGGCAGGGAGGGGGGAAGGAGCTGCAGAGGAGGATGCAAATCCTCCCTTGCTTTGTCTGAGCCTCACCGAGAGATGATGTCCCCCATCCCCATGACTTCTGAAGGGTCTTGGCCAAAGAAACCTCTGTCAATATGAACACTGTGTTTTGGTGGGCTAATGATCCCTGTTGTTCCTAGAAGGACTGAGCTGCCCTGCGCAATTCCTTCAGCCTCTCCATCTGGTACAGACACATCCAGCACGGGTATCCCAAAGCTGGTACTTTATTTATAAAATGACTCATACAGGGACAAGCAACCCCAGTCCACTTCAGCTGGACAGGGCAAGGTTACACAGGCACACGGAGATCTCTGAAGACGAGCGGAGCTAATTTGCTGGTTTGTATACGCAAAGCCTCTGCATGTGCTGCTTTAGGGGGCAAGCTCGTGGCCTTACACTGCTGAGTATATGCCAGTGAATGGCACCATGCTATGTACAAACTTTAATGAGAACTTCTCCCCTAAAATAGATGGAGGACATGAAAATGGCTTGGCAAAATGATGTGACTTCAGAACGTGTTCCCAGTGTGATGTGGAACAACTCATGCGCGGACACGCAGTAAATAATTCAAAGGGCCGGCTCCATTTCTCTGCTCATCTCCTTCCAGGTGAACTCAGATCCACAGGACAGGATGTGTTTCCTCACTCTGTGGCTGTGCTTAGATCATTCCTGCCAGCCACGGCGGGAGGAAGAGCCCAACGGTCCCCAGCAAACACACGATGATGAACATCCAGAGAAAGATCCGGTCAATGACCATCGCTACATACTTCCAGTCTTCCTTCACCTGGCAACACAGAGATGAAAGGCCAGTTAGTAATACTTAATCGAGATTAAAGTGTATGAAGACTTTTTTTGTGCTTTATTCTAAACATAGGATTTTAAGTCCTGAGGTAGGAGAAAGGGAAGGGTGTTGCTTACAAACAGTGGCCGAGTATGATGGCAATTTTTACTCATCACTTGCATGGGAGACATCCCCAACCACAAACCCTGTTCAGAGCTCCGCGGGGATGATACGTCTGTGGATAATTAAGTGTGTATGCACACTCACGATCCCAGTTTCCACGAGCAACAGCTGTAACAGGGTGTGTAAATGAGACCACGATTCAAGTTGAAGGGGGAAAGAAATTGCCTGTTTCTTCATGCTGGTAAACAGATTTGTTTACAGATTAATGAAGCCAAATGCATTCTGTGAAGGGAATTACAGCTTTGGCTGAGTGAGCAGTGAAAACGAACCAGCAAATGAAAGAAGTGGTTTGCCTCATCCTGCTTTTTCTCCACTTTTGTCTTTCTGTGGGATGATTTTCCAGCAATTCCTCTCTAGGGAAGTCTGGTTCTTATTAGCACCATCAGGCAAGACCTGTTGTAAATGTCTATTTCATCAAGTAAGAAACCACATACATATGAAAACCTCTTTCATTACATTGCTGTTATTAATTTCTTTCCCAGGAAGAGGACTGATCAGATGGTGAAGCTTTATTTGATACGGCTGCACCCATTAGAATTCCCCACGATATACTGCTTGATGATTAATAGCCCTGATGTCGCCTTGCGCTTCGGGCTGAAACCTGGCAGGCTGCCCTGATCCTTAGGGAAAACCTCTCAGCAGGAGCTTGCTCCTGCCTCTTCTGTGGTCGTGACTGCAGCAAATCAGGAGTGTGTTGCACGGAGTAGGAGGCAGCAAAGCTGAGGGTGTGCTTTGCTGAGGGCTGCTTTCCTGCACCCACCAGTGGGTGCAAACAGAGGTTTTTACTGTTCATCAGCCAGGTTAAAAAGATTAATTAAAAGTTGGCTTCCTTTCTTGGAGGAAATGATTGTTCTATCATTACAATAATAACCCTTGAAATCAAATGCTATCCTCTCGTCCCATGGATGAAGTCGCTGTGGATAGCTCCCTTTTGTCAGACAGGTTTTCTGATCTATTCATCATTTGCTGAGAGTTGGAGTGAGTCTCTGAAGGTTAGAATTCCTGGTGAGAAGGCCACTCAGCAAGCTCAGGATGACTGTATTTAGAGGTTTAGCATCTCGTGAAGAGGCAATGTGTAAAGAAAAACTGAAATCCTCCATCTGATGTCAATCTGGAAAGGTTGATTGAGATAAATACTTCCCCAATATGGCAATATAAGTGGTTTTTTTTTTTTGAGTCTTTATGCTAAGAGAAGTGAGTGGTTGACCACTTGAATACAAGAAATCAAAGAAATGAGTTTCTCTTGGAGGAAAGGAAAGGAGAATGGAGAGGAACAGAAAAGTTCAGCTGAAATTTGCTTTCAGACAAAATGGTTGATACATAAACAGTGGGCCCAACTTGAAAATGACGGCTGGGAGCACATTGGATGTTTGCAAAATCAATATCCAGCTTCAGAGCAAGAGAGGAGAGGGAAAAAAAATGGTTTGGGGTTCTGTTTTGTTTTCTGACTGCTCTGTAGCATTTCCCCATGATTGAAACTCTCCAGCATCTCACGTAGAGTGTGATCCACAGAGGCCTCTCTGACAGCATCCATGCAGCTGCCAGCATCTGCTGCCCCAACTCCTGAGCTGCGTCCTGATTAGTTTTTAAGAGGCTCACTCAAAACTCTTCTCAGGAAAGGATCAGGGGCTGCAACCAGCTGACCACCCCCAAATTCCTGCAAGGTCAGGGGCTCTCTGGCTCTTCCCTGGTCCACCCCAGCAGCAGAGCAGGGCATGAGCCCCACGGCTGGGGTGGAGGTGCCTTGGGGACCTCCAAGTGCCATCTGATGCTCAGGAGCCAGAGCCTGTAACACAGATTAGAGGAGTCCCAAGTGGTTTTATTGTACTTTGTTAAAAATAAACCAGTGAGATTATCCCGTGTTCCCTCCCCCTCAGCTATTTTCTCTCTCCCATTTCATTTTTTAAGCTGTCTTCATGGGCTTCCTATTAGAGTAGCCCTGAGATGCACGCAGTCACGAGGACAATGAGGCTTTGCAGACGGTGCTGTCGGTGTCTGCTTATTTTGACTGGTGTGAGACATGCGGCTCGTTTTACTTCTCAGCCTGTAATTAATTTCTAATGGCATTCCTATCACACACTGGGACAATTCAGTCTTGTCTTTTCCCCAGTGTCTTGTTGTGCCGGTTTGGTCGCAGATAAGTTTCTGTAGCAAACAACTGCCCTCCTGCATTTCCCATTTTCTCTTTGCTGAAGCACTTAATTAAATGAGCTGTTTACTTTTAATTTAGAAACACTGCCCCTGTGGCAATGGTGCTTTAGAAAAAAAAGAGGAAGTTTAAAAGAAGCTTTGTCCCCATCCTGCAAAGGTCCATGGCTCAGAAAATATGACCTGAGAGGCAGTGAGCTGTGTCCCAAGGGCTGCTGCTGCACAGAGCTGTCTGCTGATGGGTTTGGGGGGAGACTTCCACCCCTGGCAGAAATGCTACAATTTGATTCTAAGATGAAAGCAAATTTCTGAGTACCGATATCTTTTTTTCCATAGTAAATTCTTGTTTTATTAGATCAGCTCTGTTCCTTGCAGTAATTTTCAATACCAGGGAGCCTGGTGCATTGACAGTGTCCACTCACTGCTGGATGTGCATGTGGTGCCTTTGCTCGCCATGGAGGGCTGTTTAGAGCTCAAAGAATTCTTCCTTTTCTTCTGCTTTTGATGTTTAGTGCTCTAAATATATTTCTCCTTGGGATAATTGTTTCATTTCAAGAGGGAAATAGGGAGAGGGAAGGGGGAAGAATAGCAGAGAGTGGAAGAAGAAAGCTCATTTTGAATCATAACATCATAGAATGGTCTGGTTTGAAAAGGACCACAATGATCATCTCATTTCAACCCCCTGCTATGTGCAGGGTCGCCAACCAGCAGACCAGGCTGCCCAGAGCCACATCCAGCCTGGCCTTGAATGCCTCCAGGGATGGGGCATCCACAGCCTCCTTGGGCAGCCTGTGCCAGTGTTCTTTCTTGAAGAAAGAAGCAGTGATGGATTAAGAGGAAACAACCCACGGTATTCATCGACTCAGTTCTTGTTGACATCAACAGGCTTGGCAGGGAGAGAATCAGTTGAAATGAGAAGTATTATTGATGAAATATTTTTTTCATTTGCACCATGGGGAAATATGTGAGTTAAAATCAATTGCCTTCCATGGGTTTATTCATGATTATTACTAGCTGGAGAGAGCAGAGTTTAATTCCCACAGCCTTAATGTGACGGTGAAATGTTTTAGCCCAGGAAAGAGAGCTGTCAGCTAATGAAGGTGGGGGGTTCACAGCCTTCTTTGCCAGAGATTTGTTCTGTGACCTTGTGCAGGTCAACTCGTCTCTGTGCTTTGGCTGTCACTCCTCAAAACGAGGAATAAACAGCCGCTTCCTCAAAGGGATGTTGTGAAGTGAAATACATTAAAGAAGAGAGGCCTCTAAAACTGTGGTACCAAAGAGTACATAAATGGACAGTAGCACTTAATCCTTTGTTGCTGCTGCTAAGTGCTCTGTGCTATGAAAAATGCAAATATAAAGACACTCTTCAAGCCCAGGAAGTCTTGCCTAAAAGCACTACGACTTCCTTTGACTGTAAATCTGGTGACAATCGAACTGTAAGAACTGTCAGAAAGGTATCTTTGCTGACTGATACCTCTAAGAAAAACTAGATCCTGTTTTCTTTAGCAAGAAGCTTGTGTCTGTGACCATAATTAGCTGGCATACTGTAACTATAGTATTGTAAGGGAAGAGCTATGAGATATAAAAGGATGTGGCATTTGTATGTGCATCACCATCTCCATTAAAAAAAAAACAACAACCTTTCAGCCTCTACTTTCTCTATCTGTAGCCATATTTACCCCTTCAGAGTAAGCACGAAGTCTGTCTGTCCACCCACCTTCCCGCAGACTGAGCCAAGTGGTGCTCCACTGGAAGTCCACTAATGAGGAATGGCGTCACACATGGCTAAACATACCCTGCAGCATCCCCACGCTATGGCACACT
This sequence comes from Gallus gallus, assembly GCF_016699485.2. Classification (NCBI taxonomy): domain Eukaryota; kingdom Metazoa; phylum Chordata; class Aves; order Galliformes; family Phasianidae; genus Gallus; species Gallus gallus. The sequence goes on from NC_052551.1 coordinate 9,218,024, forward strand.
TCCCACAGCCACAGCCTATTTCAGGCATTTGCCTTCCCAGGCTCAGTAACCACAGTCATCGCTGAAGAGAAATCACAGTGCAAATTACCTGTCTGTCAGAGGCTTCGCTATAAAGAATTCTGCTGTGTTCCCACAGAGATGACTGCTTTTCTATTTTCTTTCCCAATCTCAGCCCAGGAAGGGTCAAGATGCTTCCTGGCAGGATTCTGTTCCTGTGCTATCTCATTGGCTTTTATCTGCAGGAAACTGAAGGCACGTTTCAGAGCCATTGATGTGATCCCTTCTGCAAAGAGCAGTGCTGTGAACTGCTGAACTACCAAGGCAGGGATGTTAGGGCAATGCTGGGGCAACCAACGTCAAAATGCACTTGCTGATATTGTTTACAGGAATGGGACAACAACAAATCATGCTGGCTCCTTCTCTGGCTGTTTCCTATAGCAGGCAAAGGCAGAATCACTCTTGCAAGGAGCCCTCTAGCCTCAATTAAAATCACATCCTTACCTGCAATTAAAGGTGTTTTGAAACGGTTCAGGTTTGAAATACCAAAGGATTTATCTTTTCTCCTAGCTACATTTTGATCCCCTAAGAAGTAAAATAAATTAAAAACCCTTCTATCCACCCCAAAATTTGAAAAGAGTTGAGGGGAAGATGACTGTTCTCTTCTACAACTAGTCCTACTTGACCAACAGCTCCACTTTTCTGCTGTAGAACCCTATTGTTTGAGAGCAGCCCCGAACATGCCCAGGTTGTGCCAGACCCTTGACATGACAAGATCCCTTGGACAAGTTCTCTAGCTCTATCCAGGGTACATGGCATAGTGGGCATAGTGGGGATGGGTTGATGGTTGGACTAGTTGATCCTAGTGGGCTTTTCCAACCTTAATGATTCTATAATCCTATGACTCCATCTATAGTGCCAGTGTGTCCAGGACCCATGATGATGAGTACAGCCTGACAGCCCTCACGTTTGGTGATGTTTCTTTCACATTATTTTCAGCTTACCCAAGGAGGCCAAGTTAACATACTTACTGAGAAATCTGCATCTTCTGCTCGCAGGTGGTCTGCAATGTAGTGGACCCCTTCCACCGCCAGCTTCAGGGCTGGGGACATCAGCACGAGGTGTTCTCCTTTGTTGCTGTGGCTCTTGCTTCCTTGAGTCGGTGTGCCAGCTGCCTCTCCCTTTCTGCACTTACACTTGCACTGGTGGGGCTTGTGCTGGGGCTGCTCTTCATTGAGGTGGCAGCGCTGCGACGCTGGAGAGGCACTAGAGTGGCCATTGGTCTGGGAAGAGTCCTCCTGCAGGTAACAGTACTGGATGCTTCGGGACCTACAGCGGATGCTCCCTTCCTCTGTCTTATTGGGGCTGTACATCTGCTGAACACTGAGCGATCTGCCTTTTGAGATAGATGTGGTCTGGGTGTCACTCAGGGGGTGGCAGGAGGGCTTCGGAGAGGAACACGTCACCTGTGGGGGCTCAGGGTGCAGCATTGAGTACTGTCCAGAAGGGGATTTGCACATAGGTTTGGCTGGCTCCTCAAGGTGGGCACAGAAGGAAGATGTGGGTGAAGGTTCATTACTCTGGGGGCTGGGGGAGGATGAGGTAGTGAAGTTGGGCTCCATGTCGGTCTCAGACCAAAGCCTTGGTGAGTTGGTTAGTTTGTGCATAGATTCAATAAGCTTCTTGCAATTGTCTTTCACTGTGGAGGGCCGCTTCATGAAGAGGAGACGTGGGACTATGTCAAGGAAGACCCTCCTCACCCAGTCAGGCATCGTGTGGGTACGTGGTGAACGGTGGTGTACGTTGAGCACAAAGACAGTGATGATGATAGACAAGGTGACAAATATCATGGTGAAGAGCAGATACTCTCCTATCAGGGGGATGACCAGGGAGGTAGAAGGGATGATCTCCGTGATGAGCAGCAGGAACACCGTGAGGGATAGCAGCACAGAGATGCACAAGGTTATCTTCTCTCCGCACTCAGAGGGTAGGTAGAAGACCAGGACAGTCAAGCAGGAGATAAGCAGGCAGGGAATGATCAAATTGATTGTGTAGAACAGCGGCAGCCTCCGGATAATGAAGGAGTAAGTTATATCAGGGTAGATCTCTGTGCAGCATTCATATTTCTTGCTGTTGTAATTGCCCACGGCATTAATGATGACCCACTCCCCGCTTTCCCAGTAGTCCAGTTGGTCCACATGGCTATGCATGCTCACCAAGTCTATCTTAGCTTTGTCATATGTCCAAGAGCCAAATTTCATTTTACAGTTTTGCTGATCAAAGGGGAAGAAGGTAACATCGATGCTGCAGGAGCTTTTGTAGATGGCAGGTGGCATCCATTTAATTCTCCCATCATAGAAGAGGTGGGCTTTGGTCAGGTGGGTGACTGCAAAGTCACCATCAGCACTGAGGAGAAAGAGAAGATAAAAGAGATTGAAGCTAAATGCACACTATTTCCCCTTTAGGAGGAAAATGCCCTGAAAAGGGTTGATTTTCCTCTGCTTTAGAGAGGTAGGAAGAACCAACTAGTGTAGCTGCTAGCTCTATAGAGTTGTGACAGCCACTGTAAGTGAACAGTGTTGGGTAATCAGTCAGTCCCTTACACGAAAAACAGTTAGAACAGCCTGTCAATAGGAGTAATAACAGCTAGAGTCTTAATTTCCCAGTATGGGAATTATTTACAGTGTCTTTTTACAGGGACTCTCAGCTGGGGGCTGTATGCTGACATCAGATACTTAAATAACAACCCAGGATTTTCAATCAGAAAGCCTTATAAAGCTAGTGTCTTTGGAAAGGCACAGCCTGGACACTCAATAATTATTCTGTGGTGGTGAACTGGGCTTTTAAACTAAATTCTTGCTTCAATAATGAAAAGCCTTTACTCTTTGCAGCAAGTTTTGGAAAAGGTAAAGTTTTTTCTAAGACAAGAAAGCTAAAAATACATACAAAGCCAGACTGCTGTCCCCAAAGGATCAAGGCAAAAACACCCGTACCTTTCTCTCTAACACAAATGAATAAGAGCATTACCACTGTACCACACATTTCCTTTCTTGACTTTTTTTTTCATGTCTAATTTACACTCATGAACTTCTTTCTCCGGATGAAAACCATCTAGTTTTCTCCTGGGTTTTGTCTGCCCTGTAAAGCCAGATTGAGACACGAAACATGCACAGCAAGTGACACTCCAGCACTTGCTCTTCTTGGCGGTTTTCTTTCTAAATCTCAATAAGAATTTGGAATCCAATTCTGCATTTAATGAGACCTTAGAGGCCTGATTAAATTGTTCATTAGTGGAACAATATGTTTATAATTGGACTGGTATTGCAGCAAAGAGATAATGAACATCCACCAGTGTTTCCTTTCTCTGGTAGAATGACGTCTAAGTGGCTGGGCAAACAACACAGCTGCGTGGTTTTTCTATTTAATGCTGCTGCTAAAGGGCATGCAACTCTTGCTAAAAATGCACTAAGGGACAACAATTCTCATAGGTATTATTTTCACAGACACCTTGTTTCTTTCCCAGAACTGTCCTGTCCAGCAGTTTTGTCAACTTCCCATGCCTCTCTTCTGTAAGCATAGATGCAACTAGAGTAATGCTGCATGCCTTGTACATCAATTATTTCAGTAACTGACCTGCTTCTTTGAATAGAAAGACATTTGAATTGCATGCCCAACAAACACAGCCTCAGCCCCAGACCTCTCCAGCTCACACACAGATAACTGCAGCTTTATCTTCCACAGCCGATGCTGATGCAGTGCCATTGCAGGTATGAATCCAAAGGCAGAGTTGTTTCTTGTACCTGGGGGTTAGCTAACAACTCTGAGGAGCCTTAAAACATCCTGGCACCTTCCTGCTCTTCCCTTAGCAACCTAACAAGGCTATAAAGTAATCGTTGACTTTGGATGGGTTTTACACCACATGTTTGAACTTCTCACTGCAGTTCAGCATAGAGATATCTGAGCAATTTTTAAGCAGAGTAAATTAACCTCGATACTGCGAGCAGATGGAATCCAAGTCAGTTATGTTGTGCGAAGATAGTGTTAGCTGTTGCCTTAGCCCATTGCACATATACATATATTTGCCTGTTTTCCCAGGCTTCCCACCCACAGTGGACCCTCAAGCATATGCTCACTGGCTTGGAAACCACGCTCACTGGCATGCTGCCGATGCAAGGTGAAGCTGGAGAAAGGCTTTCATTCTGGGTGAGGCTTTCGTTTTGCTCATCTTGACATGAGAAAAGCAGAAAAGATCACCAGGCTGTTGACAGTCTTCAAAAAAGCCTTTCTCCTGTCTTCTCCATGGTGTCAAGCTGAGAAGACTGCCTGTAAATGAAGTCTGCAGTTATGAGATTGGAGAAAGCTTTTCTCAAAGGTTCTTCTCATGGGAAGCTTTGCTATAGGAGAATCCATTCTTGGTCAAGTTGTGCCAACATTCACTACATAACATGAAGGATGCCTTAGGTAGGCAGGTGGGAAATTGGCAGGGAAAATCTGCAGTCATTCCCTCACAGTGGTAGCACAATTTAATCTCATTGAGTCTCGACCACTGTGTTGTGACAGTTGTGTTGAAAAACCATTTGGAAGCAGGAGAGAGTGAAAGGTAAATATCACAATGAGAACTTGGGAATTAAGATAGACAGGCTCTCCTGATTGCTCCTACCTGACAGCTCTAAAAAAATCTGTCAGTAATAAAGTGCCAGAGCTTTTATATTTTCATGTCAAACACAACTGTGCACACTAATAAAGACAGAAGACAGTTTCTCATTCCTCTTCTGATGGAAATAGCGCTGCTGCATTCTGCAGCCTCTGATTCTTCAGTTCTAGAATGCAGGCAGTTCTTCTAAAATCTTCTACATTCCTAAGGGTTCGAGGGTGGCACTGTTTTGCTGGCAGCCATCAGTGATGTTTCATTAAAAAGCTCTGCTGATGGAGAATTTTTTGCCCATTTCTGTTTTGCCTGCAGTTGGAGATGGATCATCTACAAAATTGAATGTTTTCAGAATGCATGTAAATGAGGCACACACTTATTTTAATTTCTGATGATACAATTTAAATCCAAACAGAGCTTTAAAAGCTTGAAAATTAGCTATACACGTGTATGGATGTAGTTAGAATGCCCTCATTTAAAGCATTTGTCACCCAGCAACAGGAAATGAGGCAAAGTGGGGTTTGAGGACCCCATTAAACAACGCACCCTGTGCCCTTTTGGTAGATATTAAAGAGACGCATCTGTATTGTTCATATTAAAATCACTCTCCAAGGGCAAATAAAGTCATCTTTTGTTCAGTAATTACTTTGTATTACTGAAATGATCACCAGGAACTCATAGGTTGAAAAGGACCTCAGGAGATGATCTAGTGCAAATTCTCTGCTCAAAGCAGTCAGCTACAAGAGGGTGCTGAGGACCTTCTCCTGTTGGGTTTGGAGTAGCTACAGGTTATTAGCAACTTGGGTACAAAACAGTTGTGTTGATGCAGAGTTTGGGTGTTGATTTCAGGTCCCCTCCCAGCATTTGCTTGAAATCACCGGTAAGAAATCACCGGTGAAAGAAATCTCCAGAATTCCTCAGTAAAAGAAGCATCTGTCCCAGATGTGGCTGTGCTGCTCTGATGAAATAAGCACAACTTTCTCAGAAGGCTGTCGCAGTACTGAGAATTCGGGCATTTTACTTCCACTCCTTTGCTTTGCCAAGCATCCTTCAGCACTATGGAGGTAAACTCTGGCTCTGTCCTGAACATAATGGTACGAGAAGGCCTCGGATGCTAACTCAGCAACAGCCCTGGAGAGAGATCCCTCTTAGAGGTTTCCGTCAGTTCTTGTAACACTCGTGGCAAATCTCAAAGGCATCTGAAGAGATAATTCCTCTCCAAAAACGCACTGAATTCCCAGAAGAATCAGGAAAGCTTAAATGTGAAGCAGCAATTGCAACTTAAAACTACAGCCTGGTGCAAAATGACAAGATCTGAGTATGCACACAAATGAAGAAAAATGTCAAGAATATTTCCAACATTATCAAGGTTAGACGAAGGCATCTATTGGCATTTCTCTTCAAAACAGGTTTGGAATGACTCAGAAAACCAGATGCAAACATCTTTGTACAGTTCAAAAGTAACAAGGCATAGTTCAAAGAACTCTCTGCTTCCTCAAGATTTTCAAAAGCTGCCTGCCAGATGAACTTCTAATCCAGTCCAGCAATCCTTTGTGCCCAAATTATCAGTGGGTGAATTTCCTCAAGACATGTCCTCCTCCTAATTACTGAAAGAGTATTATTTGAATTCCCCTCGTGCATGATCTTGTCTTTTATTCACTATTTGTTACTATGGAGGATAAGGCAGGGATTTTCTTTTGGAAGAGCCAACTCCAGAAAGCATTGAGAAACGTAAATTACAAAGTCAGAATGTTTCCAATAGCCTTTTCCCAGGTTTTACTCTCAGCGGGGATGAGAAATGCTGCAATGCTATCTCAAACATCTAGTTGAAAGTTAGCCAGCAAAGCTCACATTTCAAGTTCCATGCCCAACCACTATGCTCAAGGTTCTTGCATTCCTCTTTAGCAACCGGACCAAACTGACTGCAAATATGCTGTCCCAAACTCCTGTGGAGTTCCAGTGATGCAGTGGATCCAAATCACGCAACACAGTGGTGGTGCAGTGAAAACATTAAACTGCAGTCCTAAGGGCTTATTCCTTGATGAGACTGACAAAAACATTGTTTTTTCTTCACTTTAAATACACAAAGGAAAACTAAAATGTGCATAAAGTCCGCTCATGAATGGGAATATAAGTCAATGCAGAGAATTAGATAATTTGCTTACAAATGATTTGGTGGCATCTGAAGAGCCTTTAGAGCCTCAGATACAGAACAGCTGGCCTTCTTGGCAGAGAAGAGAGGCTTTGACAGTTCCCTATTAACTCATATTCCTCTGTTATACATATGTTTTGTCATGTCTAGCAGAAACCATTTACAGAGTCTTAGAATTTATCTCATCAAGCCTGAAAACCCGACAGCATAATCATTTCCCTGTAGGATATTAATTTGCTTTTAGATTCCTTATGAATGTTGACAACTACATACACTCTTGAGGCCAAACCATCCAAATTCACTCATTTAATTTGGGCCTCTAGAGTGGATAAATGGAAGTTTTGGACAATAATGAGCTTAGGCATGAGAATAACTCACGACAAAGCATTATGTTTCCTTAATGATGTAAACGTGAAATCAGTTTAAGTGTTACCATTTCTATGCATTCCCCAGGATGGAAACAGGAAAAGCCCTGTGTAATCTGCTGTCCAGAAAGTCTCTTTTCCAAAGGCTATCATCCCAAACAGAAACACCATAATTCTGCCAGAGCATTTGCTAACCATTAAACAACTCACATTAAAAAGCTCAAACAGGGCAAAAGGCCAACATGGCTACTCACCCTCTTCCATTAAGGTCCCTGCACACAACTCTCTTGGTGTTACAGACCCAGAATTATCAGTATGTACTTTAAGTTCTCTCTAAACCATATATACATATATATATATATACACACATATATATATACACATATATCAATGACTGCAGCTACAGACGGATTTAGAAGGAAATCAGACAGACAACTGCAGCCAAGACAGACAGCAGTCTACACAAGACATGTCTGACACGATATGAAAGAGCATGGGCAAGTATAGCAATAAAGAGAATTAATGGAAAGCCACTGCTGACTGATAATGGTTGGCGCCTACAGCCATGTTTAATTCATGGATAAAGTAACCAATTAAAAATGTATGATGGACTCATGACAACCATCAGGAGAACACATTATTATAAACGATAAGTATGGGTAAAGGGAGAGCTGTAGGGTTTGGTGTCTGGGTCAGATCTCACTGCAGGGGAGCAGGTCAACAGTGCAGATACGCTTGCCATCTACCATACCTCCCTGCAAGCCAGCCTGAGCCAAGCACTGAGGAAGCAAAAGCTCTAAGTGTTGCAGCCCAGAAGAGGACAGGAAGGACATTTTGGAATAGCTGCTGTTGCCAGACTGGGGTCGCTGTGGAGCAGTAGTCACTGGCTTGACAGCAACACTCCATGCCAGTGAGGATCAGGGACAGCTAACAGGAAAGGTGACAATTTCAATAGTCTTCAAAGCTCACAATCCCCTAGAGATTTCTCCATCAGTCCTGTCTTTGAAAAACAAAACAAAATTATATCAAACTAGAACCAGACAACTCTGCTTTAGAAATGAGCCTGGCTTCTATTTGGAGTGTTTCCTCTGAATGCAAGCCACATACAAAGATGGATTTGTTTGATGCCTGCAGAGGTATTTTCTCTGGAGCCTGTGTGGGGAGGGAGCCTGGGATATCCTGCATCCAAAGCGACCACAGAGCTCTGGTATGATAAGCAAAGGAGAAAGCAGCCTTGGCACTTGGGCACTCTTTCCATGAGTATCAACAGTCTCTGAAGAGAAGAAAGAAAACCACCACCTACTCCCTTCAAGGTGTGCAAATGAGAGATTTACAAGCTTTGGGGATGAGGAACAAATACCTATTTAGGAATAATTCTAGAATTGCTTTGGGCTGGCCTGAAGCCTGTCTTTGCAGCAAGTCTGACACTTTTTGGTTTATTTGCCTTATTTAAACCCATTCTTGGTAATGAGCTTCTCCAGTTGATGGTGATGAATGAGAAAGGAGAGCTCCTTGGTAAAGTGATGCTGACAAGGGCTGAAAGCTCCAGTCCAGATTAATTCTCTCTCCAACATGTGGCATCCCCCACATTACTCACTGCTAGAGAGCAATCATTAGGAGGAAAAAAACCACCTGTGATGAGTGTTAGTCATGTCATTTAAGGCATGTCTGGGACAGATACTGTGAGAATCTAGGACAGATATTACAAGAATCAACACAGACCTCAAGGAAAGAGAACAAATCAAGGAGGAACAATTGCAAGAAGCTCCTTGATGCCACAGGAAGGGAAAGTTGGCAAGGATGTGTTTGTCTTCTGGACTCAGTGCTCACACTCACTTGTTGTATAGGACAATGTCCGGCCTCCAGATGAGCTCTGAGGGGATTCGGATGGATGTGACGTTTTCATACTCCTGGGGGTCCCAGCGCAGCTTGTAGTCGTGCCACTCCTGCCAAAAAGTAGGTGGTTACAGAACTGGGAGTGTTCACATTGCAGAACTGAGAAGCAACAGGGAAAAGCACATCTTTTGGTGCACCCACCTGCTTCACCCACACATTTGTGGTCATCATTTGGTTCTTCTCATCCTGAAATGAGAGATCAGATGTTGGTTACAGGAGCAGATGAAGCAGCCCAAGGGTTAAATTAAATTAAATGTAACTTCTTTGTACTTGATTTCTGCAATTACAAACCAATTCTGCAATAAATAAAAGTTTAATCTTGGAAATAAAAAGCAGATGTTTCCTTCATTCAGCATGGGACAGGGCACAGCTGTCTGATACCACACAACAGCTGAGCCTGCACTGAAGCAATCCTGCCAGCAGACTGGCTTGAATTTACTGGGAATTTCCTGAGTTCAGCCTCAAATGATGGGGACAGGTGGAAGGAAGCGCTCCTCAGCTCAGCTTCGTCCTAAGCACTGAGGGAAGGAACTGCTGGATGTATTTGCTCAGTAACAGATGTGCATGGCTTGCAATGCTCAGCTCTGCAGCAAATAGCATTTAGTACTTCCATGCAACATTAACAGTGAGCACAGTTCTGGAAACATGAAGTTCAGTGGTATTTCTCTTTCTGTAAAATATATGAACTTTGAGCACCATGGAGTGGCTTACCTGGATGAAACCAAGCTACTCTGATGACACGTAACCTTTAGGTGGTCTATCCATGTATACCCATGATGTCAACTGGCAGGCTTTCTCCCACCTCTAATTAGAAATAGCACGAGACAGCAGAACTACACATATACCTTCAAATAACGCTGAATTAATAGCATAGTAGTATTACTAGTGGCATTAATTACTATTACTTGCCTTGCATGCAAGTTACCAGCCCTGTGTAAGTCACCAGGATGAATTACAGAGAGCTCAGAGCTTATTGGCGTGTTTGTTTCTTTTCTCTCTCTTTGGTCTGGCATCAAACCCCACTTGGATGACAGGGCTCATCTGGAAACAAACTGCTCATCATTAACTTTGCACTTGTGCCAGTTCAGGATTAATTCCGAGTGTTAAAAGCCGGAAGGCTTCACATGGCTGTGCCTCCCCACTCTCTGCAGCTCTTGTGGCATCAAGTGCAGCACCTGAGCAGAGAGAGCTCCATCCAGGAGATGGGCACCAGCAGCACCAGCAGATATCTGAAGGTCTCTACCACACCCCTTGCACTGGGGATGGCAGTCTCACAGGTGCCACCAGATCCCGAACGTCTCCCCACAGAAATTCCTGCCTACTTTCTCCCTCCAGGCTATACCTGAGGGCTCTGCTGTCCTCCTGACCCAAGCAAAGGATGGCTCTTATCCAGCAGGTTCCTCATGGTGGCAATGTGATGCTGCCTGCCTGGCTCACTTCTTCTGCACAGAGCACAGCGGGGGATTCTCCAGCTACGGTGCAGCTGCTCTGCCTGGTCTCTTTTCTCAAGGTGAACGCAGCATGCAGCACCATGCAGAGACACGGGTTTGGACTCCAAACATCTCTCTCAGTGGCTGCTCCCAGACACATGCCTGATCCCCTGCCCTTCTTCTGGGCTCTGAAACAGCCGGGTGAGCTGAGGACACGTGGCGATGTCAAGTTCCCCATTGATTTTCCATTTCCCTCCCAGCTTTTGTCAGCAGGAGCCAGGATTTGAATACAGCTCTGATTTCTCTTTCAGACTTCTTGTCGTTGGGAGCTGAACAACAGTCACACAGGGGTCTGCACAAGGAATGCTGCTGCTGGGGAGAGGCAGTTGAAGTACTGCAGTGGTGGCAGAGGTGACACCCACACCCCCTGACCCCAGTAGTGTGGGAAGGGATGAGACCCCTCCTCCTGCCTCCACCGGCACAGGGAGGCCAGCCAGTTGCACTTCTGACCACTAACATGACTTTAAAAAGATTAATTCTTCTTCGGGAACCTGGGAAGAGCTCTACGAGGCAGGTGTATCGATCCCACCCCTCCGTGGCTCTGCAGCTGCATAATGGAAATCTCTATCGTGCCTCCACAGTCACTAATGTCTCATCTTTACTCTTATCAATAATTCAGATGAGAACTGAACAACTTCATCATGAGCAACTGCCAACAGCTCTGGATTGCTCAGGCTGACATAAAGAGAGGGAAGAATGGAGGATCACTGCTGTGCTGCAGAGCTGATGTCTCGTGCAACCCTCCTGCAACTGGTGTCTGCCACTTCCTCCTCCCACACCACTTTGGCTGCATTTCCCTTGCATCTAAGGTCTGAAGCTCTGCAATCAGGGCTTGTTGTGTTTTCCATCCATCTCTCACCCTGGCACTTGGCTGCCTGTTGTATTTGGGCTGGTTCTCACAGCAGTGTAGCAGCTTCCAGTCTTCTTTCCCTTGTAAAAATGTCTATTTTTCCCCATGAGGCTCTATGAAACAATGGAACATTCAACCTGAATACTTCAGGATTCATTGAGAATGAAGGTCATAACAGCACACTACTATGCAAGATGCTTTGACCACGTCAGCAGGAGCCCAGGTGGAGTCCAAGAGGCCTTGGGGGGATCAGATCAGTTAATAAGAAGCATTTCTTCTCAGAATGTATGGTGATGTGCTGGCACAGCTGCCCGGGGGTGCCGGGGTCATCATCCCTGGAGGTGTTCCAGAGCTGTGGCCCTTAGGGATGTGGGCAGTGGGAACGGTGGTGTGGGTTGGAGTTGAACTTCGGGATCTTAGAAGATTCTTTGAACCTTAATGACTCTACAATCGTTTGGAAAGAGACTTGGATCACCTCAACAGGAGTCCAAGCGAAGGAGATGGGCAGGCTCCAACAACACCACACACGGCAAAGGCATGGAGGATGATTTCTGATGTCTGCTTATAGCCTCTGCTATTTCAGTCATTCATAGATGAGATATTGATAATAATAAGTCTCAGCATCTTTAAGAGAAGTTCTAAAAGCTTTCTTTTCCCTCCAATTTTATGACCCTTATCTCAAAATATAAGATGTAGAGAGTCATCTACTATGACCGTCCTACACCAGCAATTTGCATTGTACTCTGAATTATCACCCCCTTTTTCTTTGCCATAGAAAACAGCAAAAATTGATGGAGAGCTTCTGAAAGCATGGCCAGAGCCTGTTCAAGGAATGTGCCTCAATGTCAACAGTGTCCAGGGAAGCACTGTGTGCAAATGGACTGAAAGCAGCACACGGGAGCAAGGCACGCACAAGCTCAATTGTGTATGTATGCTTCCCATCACCCCGTGGGGATCACCTGTGTTTGTGACTGTAGGAAACACACTGCAAGAGGATAAGCCTTTAAATACCAATTCAATGCATATCAGCAGAGTGCAAATCGCTCTGTTCCATGCACGCACTCTGAACATGTAACGTCTATCTGAGCAAACATACAGGAATAACTCCCCCGTTATTATCTGTCTGCACAGCTAACATCCCTCAAGACTTCCATTTGCAGGGAGCTCCTTAGGCCAGCCATCTCCCAGAGGTGTACAAACCACTGGTCTGATCAGCTCATGCAAATTAGTGCTAAGAATTAGGGTTTGAATTATAAATCAGCTGCTTGTTCTTCCCTTAGCCAGGACCCATTGGCACTCAAACCAGTTGCTCCACTGCTCTGCTGTGATCAGTCCCACTGGCTTTTGGTAAGGAATTTGGGACTCTGGCTATAGTCAGTGAAGAAGAAAGGATATGGTTTGGTGACCAGCTACTCATACAAGTCACAGCACAGCTGTGTAGTGTCTCCTTCCTACTGAGAGCAAAGGCTTCCCCACCCGGACCCTGAATCAGCCTGCAAACCACCCCACTCACCAGGAGCGTCCCCCTCCTACCCCCCAACCTGGTTAATCCACACGGGCAGGGTGCACTTACAACATCGATGAGCTGGGCTATGGACAAGCCGAAGCGGACCAGGACCACATCCGAAATGTTGGCGACGGGACGGGACCACTTGTTATACCCGGAGAAGAGTTTCTTCAGGAGGCGCTCCTCCGCATGGGCTCGCGTTTCCACGTGGCCGAAAGCTGTGGGCAGGGCAGGGTGAATTCGCTTTACTGTGCACTGCAGCCCTGAACCATAGGGGGGAGCAGAAGCCCTTCTGGGGGGACCCCTGGGATGATCCCAAGCATGGACACGGCGAGGCAACGCCACCGTGGTGACATTCCTCCCTACTACCCCAGGCACTGTTTGCTGTGTATTTCTTGCTCAGTTCACCTGTATAGAAGCTGTAGGGTTTCTACTGAAGAGCAGGATCGGTCTGCAGAAACTGGGGGCATCACCAAAACCATTTTAAAACCACTGCACAGGGCATTTTCGCCCGAATCTTTAGCTTTTTGTGGCCACTTCGTGGCAAGCTTCTAGCATAGGAGACCGCAGGCAGGAAAGGGGGATGCTAGGCAGAAAGAAAAGTAGCATTTTTATTCCAAGAACTGCAGGGGGGTAGGGGTCGTGGGTTGGACTCACACGGGAAAACTGGCATCAAATGCATCAGTTAAGAAATAAGAACAAATTCGGCTCTTCAAACTAAGCTTCATAGCTGCCCCTCCTCAGAGAAGGGAGAGAAAGGGGGAGGATGCAGACTGGATAACACGAGTGGGGTTTCCCTCAACAACGACTTCAGAAGTTGGATGCTGCAAGGAGCAGCCCCGGTCCTGCACGTTCACTGACGGCGCTGTCAGCAGTGCCAGCTGGTTTAATTAAATATTAAATCCTCGGTTCTCTGGAGGCTGCCGGGGGGCTGCATCCCATCCTGCAGCAAGAGCAGTGGGAAGAGGCAGCGGGGGGCTCTCCCCGCGTCCCCCGTGAAATATGGCTCCTACTTAGCCGCAGCCTGCCCTGGATTATACAAAGGGAAGCATTAGCGGAGCGCTGCCTGCTCTCTCCCCAACCACAGCCATCGCCCGGAGACACATTAACACACTTCACCCAGGGAGAAAAACCCAGCAAGAGGCTGAGCTCTGTGTGTGTTCTCCCCCCATGTCCCCTTCCCTGCTGTACTTTAACCCTTTCCCCAACTGTTCGTGCAAGGGGAAGAAAATAGAAGCCAAGCACTGAGCGATTTATTTAGAGGACCTGTAGCGACGGGGCAGGGGGGTGTGGGAGTGGGGGAAATTCCTTGCAGAGAGGGATTGGCGTTCGGAGCATCGCTGAGGGAGAAAAGAGAGAAAGAGCCGAGCAGGGGGAGAAGAGCCTTCTCAAACTTACCGGGGAAGATGCTGGCACACAGCAGGAGGAGGAGGTTTCCCTTAGACACGAGAAATCCCATTGTGGAGCAGAGCTCGGGCTTTAGGACGCAGCGTCTCCCGTCGGGGCAACTTTTCCTCTCCGAGTCTCCGGATCCTCCGCCTTCATTCCCCTCGGCTCCTTTCTCTCCCTCTTTTCAGAAGGGCATCACAACTGATTTATATTCTTCCCATTCTTTGCTTCCCAGCTCTCCCCGCTAGGAAGATGCTCTTCCCCAGGATACGGATGGACACTTGTTCTCGCTCACAAGAGATACAGGAGGGCTGCAGGGAGCTCCGGTAAGGATGCACAGAACACCCAGCCTTCCTGCCTGCCCTGCTCGCTCCTCTCTCTGCTCCGGGGCGCTTTGGCTGCTCGGTTTATTCGCTGTTGCTGTCGCCCTTCCCCCAGCCCTTTGGGCAGCCTTCGCTCAGCTTCTTGCTGCTGGTGGACCACCGACTCCAAGGAGCAGCGCTCGGTGAAGCAGAGAGGGAGCGGAGCGCGTTTGGGTATTTGGCGTAGTCAGACCTGCCCACCTCCAGCTGAGGAGGAGGAGGGAATCAGCGCTCTCCAGCAAACAGGCTGCAGGCGAGGAAAACTTTGAGCGTGAGAGATAAAAGGGGAGGTCCGGAATCTGGCTGCACGCACCCATAAGTGGTGGGGCTGGAGCCATCGAGGATCCTTATATAGCACCTGAACCCCAAATAGTTTTTAATTAACAGTAGCTGTTCGTTTAGTCTTGCCCGAGTGCTTTTCAAGATTGCTTCTGTAGGCTAACGAGGTAATTAGTCTGATAGGTATTTCTGGTCCAGGCATGTAACTCTGCTGTCAAAGGTTATCGAGGCCAATGAGCCTGCCCATGAGAACAGGGCTCAGCTGTGCTTGCTGCTGCACAAATGCATAGCAAAAACACAACTGTTAGGCTGCTCAGAGGCAACTTGCAAATCATAGGTGAGGCAGAGGCAGGAGCTTACCTGAACTTATCTATATCTGTGATTGCACCTTAAATACACCATAAATAGCCCTGCTGAAGTCTTGACAACCGTCTGTGAAGGAAAACTGTCAGCAACAAATTAGTGCTCAGCCTCCAGCGTGCAGCCCTGATTCCTTGCACCGGAGGCACGGAGCGGAGCCCTCTCCATTTCATTCTAAAACCAGCTTTGATATTAACACAATTACTTCCATACGGATAGTAAATGGATTCTGTTTTCAGGCAGGGGTAATTTTGTCAGCTGCAAAATTAATCAAAGTCTGTTCTAATAATACTAGCTACATATTTAATGTATAATAATTTCCCTACTCCTCAAGCATCTCAACTATCTTCCAATATTGCTAGCTGAAAGTGGGAAGGATTAAAGCAATGAGAGCCTTTCAGGATGACAAAACCCCACCATTTTTTTTTTCTGCTGGGTGCACAGACTCCTGTACAGTTTGCTTTCCTTCCTTCTGGTTACCCGAACACCTCTTTGCCACACCCAGGAGAGGGGCAGCAGATGGGCACCCACTCCTCCCTGGGAGAAGGACAGCACTGCCATACGCTGCACGCTGCCTGCAGCATGGCATGTCAGTGCAATGGGATTGCCAGGTGGCTGCAGGAGCTCCCCAGGGCTACAGATGGAATGAACCAGGAGCCCTTCTGCAGAGGGGTCAGCGTGCAGATTCCCAAATGCCTACACAGAGAGAAGGAAAACCCATTCCCTTAAATCCTCTATGAAATCTCTTAAATGCTCAATGAAATCTGGGGGGAAAGGGATGTCACCTGAGCTGCTGTACTCTGCTCCTCACTGAGTCAAGCACGACGCAGTTTGTACCCAACAGTATGAAATGGTGAAATCAATCATAGAATAGTAGAACCACCCAAGTGGAAGAGACATCCAAGATCATCAAACTCAACCAGCAACGGGACCTACCCAGCCCCGTCACTAAACAGTATCCCATATCCTCATCTTCAGCCCCAAACGAAGCACCAGAAATGACAAATCTTAACAATACCCACAGAGGTATGGTGGGAAGTAAGATTCACAAAGGCCATTTTTCAAGCTGCTGCTAAGGTCACACATTGGACAACCAAGCCCAAGGGATCCAAGATCAGTTATTCCCTTTTGAAAATCTTGGCCATAAATAACACAGGTATCCTTGACTACAGACCCTCCCGCACAGAGCTGATTCAAATCCCATGGACATACCCCATCCATCTTCTCCTTGCCTTATTTTCTGTGCTGGTGAACAAGGGAACTGGCCAGCAAATACTGCCTTTGGATTAACTCTATAAATAATTTTGATTAAAAACCGATTTCCTTCATTTGGAAATTAATAATAAAACATCATTTCTGATTAATGAAAGGTTTATCCCTCACCTCCCCGGCCCTTCTTTTATATGTTGTGGGCAGTGAGCATATTTTACAGGGGTTTCTGTGCCTTGAAGTGACCTTGTTAAATCTCACTGCCGGTTTCTTTCTGCATCATTGGGCCATGACAAAATTTCCATCAGCTCTGTATGTAGTTGGGGGACGATGTTTTCCACTGGTACATGTGCAAGGGACTCAGGCTGACTGGGACAAAAGGTACCATTTAAGGGTTTAAATGATTTTTTTACTGTGGGAGAAAGCTGCAACTCCAGTCTGATTCCCAGGCATCCGGCTCTGAGCCTCCTCGTTGTTATCATCTTCCTTTGTTTGAAAAAGAGATGGGTGATTTGGGCAATCCAGATGTTCATAAAAACTGCATGCAAACATCCCAGCCACTGAAGATTGCAGATTTCACTGAACGTAATTAAGGCAGTGCTTCCCCAAAGGTTCCCAATGTAATCTCAGACTTGTCCTTGGAATAAGGACAAGGCAGTAATGCACACTCAAGCTCAAGTGTTTGGGGTCATTCAGTAGAATTCCATGAATTTGCAAAGAGCTGCTAACTCTTGAATCCACTGCCTTGCAATCCGCACTCCTGCGAATATCTCCCTCCTTTTAGCCCTTTCTGAAATCTATTTTTATCCCATTAAGTGGGGGCTGAGATTCCCTGTGAGTTGGGTACCTGATGATAAACTGTGCCCGAGACCCACCATCACTGCTTTAATATGGAAAAAATTCAACCGGCTGAAGAACAGAGGCATGAACAAGGAATCCTAGGGCCAGATGCTAGCTTTGAATTTGCCCTCTCTCCATGAGTTTGCCTTAGATGTCACTGTCTGTCCCCAGGGCAAAACCTCAGCCTCTGTCTATTTTGGAAAATGTCATCTGCATGTTTGAATGTTCAGAAGTGGGATATATTATTGTGCCTCCTCACTCCTTCCCTCTTTGGGCTTCACACAGGGGGCACAGCTAGTTAATAGCATGCTTGAGAAAGAGCACCTTAGCATTCAAAGCTGCTACACATTTTCTTCTCATCTTCGTTCCTGCAATAAAGAAGATTTCTCTCTCCCTTCCCTAACTGGTTTGTCATCAAACAGAGACTTCAGGTGGAGCGAAAGCAGCGAAAGAAAACCAACACTAAAAGGGCGAGAGATCTTCTCTTCAGCAAAATGCACACTGAAATGAGCAGAGCAGAGAGACGTGCAAGGCTGCTTCTCAGAAGAACAGGCTCAGTCTGCCTCTGGGGAAATCTGCCAGGTACTGCTGGTCTCACAAGAGTGACTCTGATTTATTCAGATTTATTTCAGATTCCCTATGAAGTGCCAGCAGACTTTGAAAGACATTTTGGACTAAATCAAACATGTTTACTGCGTAGGAGACTTTTGGCCGTGGGGGAAGCAGAGGCACCTGCATGGGAGTAACAACAGCAGAGGAAAAGCAAGCGTAGTAATGATCACTTCCAAAGCAGTAAATATGGTTATAAAACCCAGGCATCCCCCAGGTTTCTTCCTTTCTTGGAAGCTGGTTGTGGAGTGGATTGGTTTCCACCCATGTGATACTACCACAGCCTCCCATTTTTAGAAGTATCTTTATGGCAGTGCTCAGATTCAAGGGACAAAGGCAGTGTCAGTGCTGTATGACAGCATTCTCAGCAAGAAAGCACTTCTCATAAGCAATGCATCGGACATGAGATGCTCCAAAGCTGCACCACCCCCGTGATTCCTTTCTAGACTCATTTCCTTCACAAAGTGCACGCAGTGAGCAAACCAAACTGGTCACTGCTTGCCCAGCCCTGGGGGCCACAGCAGGCTCTGGTCCTCCCACTACAGCACCGAGATCCTGACCTGGGGCAGCACCCAGGATGCCAGCTGTGCAGGTTGCTTGGACACTCAGCAGATAATACACAAACTTCATAGTAGGGCATGGTTTTAATGCAAGCTGTTGCCTTGAAATCTTGATGCATTCCTGAGGTGGGAGTTACAGCAACTCAGCACCTTGTATGATGAGCTCCATAACGAAGCACCGGGCAGCCTCCAGTTGGATTTACCTCCAGACCTCAGGAAGCATGAAGTTGGATTTACCCTTAGCCAGGCAGTGCCATGGAGAGCAGGGGGAATTTTCTGCCAGCACCTTTGTCTCCTGGCGGCTCCTCACTTGTGTGCTAATCTAGACATAGAAACCTTTCTGCCTCTATTTTTCTCCCCCAGACATCCAGATATACCTTGGGAATTTCTGAGCAAAGCTCACTGTTACTAAAGCAATAACGGGATTTGTGATTCTGTCCCTGCTGAAACAAATCAACAACTAAAGTGAGCCAACCACTGATAATGAAAAGGCAGCAAAGCATCAGATCATGGCCTCATTACAGTTTGCAGAGCAGCAGCTATTACAGAACTCCTGTTACAAACCAGATGAACCTCAACATCTTATTTGTAAACGCAACATTTCAATGTAAAGAGCCTATAAAGAGCAAGAAGGCTCTTTAGCTTCTCTTGAGATCTAAGAAGATGGATTTTTAAATTAGAGAACAGAAGCATGTTTCTCCAGACAAGTTTGTTATCCAAGGATAGCTTTGGTTTCACTGCTCAGCTTTGTAGATCTAAATTAAGCTCGTGTCCTTCCTCACCAAAGGGCAAAACTGCCCAGCTTATTCACTAAAGGAATCTGGAGTTGACTGATTAACAAATTATTTCCCTTTTCTCCCCATAATCATCGCTAGATACAGATCAGTTTCATGCCCACATCAACGTGGATGTGATCTGTGTTCTCTGTGCAAAAATCAGCACTAAAAAATGCTAAAAACTTGGTCATAAATATTGTGCTTGGCACCAGGCATTGGCCATAAATATTTCCTTGGTTAACCAATAGGAAATGACAGCTCTTAAATCTCAATTATAGTTGAGTAGCAACTGGCTCACACTTGTTGGCACTGGGGTCCTGCCTTGCTTGCATGGGAAATAAGGGCGGCTTTCCGGCAGCTTCTCTGCCTCTCACAAGCAACCCTGAAGCGCTGATTTCTGGTGATTCTTGGAGTTCAACAGCATTTTGTCCTTCTTGTGCTTGGGAGGGATAGGATGAAATATTTATATGAATATATTTCAGCATCTTTTTATAGCTGCCAGATGAGCTGCAGTCATGCACTTCATACCAACGCCAGGTATGGGAGCTGCAGTCCAAGAGCTCATTGCTCAGAAAAAGAGGCCACAGTGGGCATCTTCCTTCCACAGACCAACCTTCCCTTCATGGACCCCAGAACATCCCTTTTTGAGCAACAGAGAAGGAAGTCTTTCAATAACCAGAGAGGACACCTGCTTCATATGTATCCATCTCCGACATTACTGGTTCCTTCAGGCTCACATCTTCTTCCTGCTAGTAACACAGGCTCGTATTATTCTGCTGATTGGCCAACATGAAAAGAAACATCAACCATCTGCTAGTCCCCCATTTTTTTTTTGGATCAGAAGGGTTTTGCTAATTAAGGAAGAGGTTGGTTTTTTTTTAAAGGCACCCAGCACCCACTGATTTCCAAAAACTATCCTCTCTTTCCCTAAATTACATCTTCTTTTCCCCTGTTCAAAGCTTAAAGCCCACATATGAATAACACACAGGCCTTTACTTGGGCCCAGATTCATGTACGGCATGTGTTTTTGCACAGCAGTTATTTACAGTACTACTCACTGCTCAGTCTGAGTAAAGGAACACAAACACTTGACTTCAAGTGCTGGAGTATCTTCGGAGATCTGGGCTGTGCCCATTCAGGCACTGTCAGTAAACCTCAGGAATCTCTTTCTACAGAAGAACTCAGCCTTTTTTGAACTATTATGCAAAAAAAAAAAAAAAAAAAAAGAGAGAGAGAGAGAGAGAGAGAGAAATCAAACATATAAATCTTCATGTCTTTAGGTCTTATCCTGCCACTCTAAGACAAAAAAAATATAGGTGAATTTATACCTGTGCTGCTTCTGATTTTGCCAGCAGAGCTGTTGAGGCTGGGAAGGCTACAATAAGTCCCCTCCCATCATATTGACTGTAGAGCCTGAAAATAGCCTAAAGATACTCTGATGTATTTCATTCCCAATTCAATTCTTCTTCATTTGGCGTGGACTAACATCCCATATGGCCTATTGTTGGACCCTGAACCAGCTGAAGGGAAAGCATGCTTGATTGACACTTGAAAATACCAAGTTGTGCTTTTGGGCTGGCTCAGACTGAAAATGCTCTTGGCAAATGGAGATAGGCATGTCATTTTTATCCCACTGTTCAACAGGAAGGAGACATTTTCTACACTGAGCAACGGACATAAAAGTTTGTTCTCTAAGGGGATAAAATAGTCCTCTTTTGATCTCCTCTAGTACAGTTCCAACTGGAAAAAGGTTTCAAAGCAGCCATTCATCTCTGAACAGAACTTAGGGGAATGGAAATCTATTCCCACTGCTGGCCTCCAGAGGTAAAAATCAAATGGCTCCTTTACAAGACAGAACCCTTGGCCTCATCATGGGCTGGAAGCCCTCGCATGGAATACCCACAACCAAAGTACACAAGATCTAGTACCTTCTCTCATCACAGGTGATGGAAATTCAATCAAACTCTTGAGAATGTGCTGATAATAGAGATTTAGAGGAAAGGATACTGGCATATTCTTTCTTTTTCTGTACCATCTCAAAAATCACAGTGACATCTCCCTACTGACTTTTTTTGACACCCTTGGTGCTATACAGACAATCAGGAGCAAAACTTCACCTATTCTTCCAAATTTTGTCATTCTCAACAAAGAGAAAAAATGGAAAAGGGCTCCACAACTTTTTCCATACACAAAACAAATGTGGATAAACAAGCTGTAAATAGCAGCCTTGTTAGTTGCAAGGCTTGTGCTAACTTCTTTTCTTGTAATCCTGATGAAGGCATTTCAGTGCAGTTAGAGTAGCTGACTCATTTACGGTCTACATTAAGAAGTACCATTTGTGTAAAGGAAGAGATGAGCACGGGCAAATTACCTTCTGCCTGTCCAGAAAATGCACGCAATAGAGAATTTGCAATGTTTGGGTCTTCTTGTTTTTATTGACAGGGGAACCAAATCAGGCAGCTGGATGAAAATTTTGGTGGATGCAGAGTTGTTCCCATGTGGGAATAGTTGAGATGACTCCTATAGGCTACATATATATATATATATAGCACACAAGCTCCATGAGCAACACAAAGCTTTTAAGTGGAAAGCAGACAGACATTTCCATGCAGCACAGAGTGAAAAATCAATCATCTATAATAGGAAATAAAAACTAAAAGGCCACGCTGCCATGAGTGAGAGCCACTAATCCAGGCATCTCCAGCAGAAGAGGTTTCTGCCGTGCCTTCTCTCTGCCACACCAACGTTTCTCATCTTTGTCCATCATGAAGGCTCAAATCAGTGAGCCAGGCTTTGCTTTCCTCAAAGAAGAACATCCTGACCGCCGACATAGAAATCAAAGCGCTACAAACATGAGTTAGACTACAGAAAGCAGGAGGAAAAGATGCCAGCTGCTTCTTTGACTTCTGCTCTGCAGGAGGGCGCCGGGGGCTGGCAGTGTTTGCCCCAATGTACTTGTTCTGCCTGCTCACCAGGCTGCAAATTCTTTCCAGGGGAGTTTAGAAAGCCAAATTGCACATCTCAATGTAGCTTGTTCCAGTGCGCCTCGGTGAAGAAGCTTTGCAGTTCATGAGACTGTTTCATCAAGGGATATTTGCTTGCAAGGGCCTTCTCCACAAGCAGACCCAGCCGTTGTTTGCTCCTTTATTCACAGAAGGCAGAAACAAATGTATAAATTATGCAGGCAAAAAATCAATGAGGCTTCTAAGGGGGGATTCACTGCAAGTGGCTTGAAGGCAGAGAGCTGCTCAGCTCTGCTGCAACCAGTGAATCATGTGCACCTATCAAACCAACCCTGCAGTTTATTAAAAATCAAGTCAGGTCACATGCAGAACTGATGTTATTCCAACACCACAATCATTGCTGCAAGGTGCAAATTGCGAGGTTGCAAAGAACAATGTTGCCTGAGGTGTGCCATCAGTTTTGTGGAGGGGATGGGAGATCATGTTTTGGAGAGGTGGCAGGAGAGCAGGCGAGGGGCTGTTGGTGTGAGCAGTGCCACCAGGAGCTGGCTGTTCCATGCAGAGCTTCACTCAAACACAGTCATTGCTAGGATACAGGAAAACCTGTCCACGGTCATAGAAACAACTTATTAGGAGCAATTCCCCAAACATTTGAGGAGATGTTCACTCAGGATCAGCACCTTAACTCCTCGGTATTTACCCAAGAACTAAACACCTCTGCTCAAACAATTCAGCTGGCAGCTGTGAAATCAATTAACTGGGCAAGCATGTGCCTGCATAAATGGTCTTGTGAATTTTAAGTGAGATTCAAGTAGGGGCTGTAACCAGGATGTCCTTTTGGCTTGCAGAATTGGTAGCCCATAGATGTCAATACCTTGGTGCAGTGAAGATACTGCAGAGGCAGAGCCAGAAGAAATCAATTGCAGAAAAATACTTCTTAGAAAACCTTCCCTTTTGCCACCTAAAGAGACGCAGACAAGACTTACAAAAAACTGCTGGGGGAGAAAGGTGGGAAGAAGAAGCTTTCCTAGTCTTGGCACTCGTCCCCCACCTTCCCAAGACAGCTCCTGTCCCTCGGGTCCCCATTTCCATTTCCCTCCTCCCTCCCTGGATCTGCTCTGGTGCAGGATGCTGTATGTGAGCAGAGCACAGAGCTGGCCTTGAGGGGGGCAAAAATATATCAGCCAGAAAAGTCTGAGTTGGATAAGTGGGCATAAGGGAGGCTCAGTAAGCCTCATTAGTGGTAATCAGAAACCGTACAAAGCCGTCCACCAAAGCCCTGCTAATACTAATTGCTGTATCATGGGGTGTCCACAGGTATTCCCCAAGACAAAGGGAAGACAGTTACATATATATCAAAGCAATTCTCTTCCTGACCTGTAGCATGTTGTGGCATTTCTATGACATTCTAATTTCATTCCCTTTTTTTTTCCACCCCCCCATTCTTTGGGCTGCAGATTTAATGATGCTCAAATGTTTGGGATATGGGCCGTGAAACTGTTAGAAGAGAGGGGGCCAGGCTGAGTTGCTGGCATTCAGTCTGGGTTACCAAGGCCAAGGTTTTTTTTTTTTGAAGGTCTTCAGTGATAATTAAATGAAAATAAATGGGCAGATTGAGATTGGATATGAGAAAAGAATGTTTTTACAGTAAGGAAGGTAAGGCAGTGGCATGGGCTGTCCAGAGAGCTGGTGGGTGCCCTGTTGCTGCAGACACTCATGGTCAGGCTGGAGGGGCTCGGAGCACCCATAGGAGCTGTGGGTGTCTCTGTTCGTTGCAGCAGCATTGAAACAGATGGCCTTTATAAATCTCTTCCAATTCAAACGATTCTATGTTGCTGGGAAAATACTAAATTAGTGCATAATATTTCCTGAGCTCAACATCAGATTCAGCCAATTCTCATGGTCTGGTCATGCGACTTGCTTGTGAATTCCTTTTCCTTTAAAACTACAGGTTGTGAAGCCAGAAAAATGCCCCATTCTTATTATATTTTATAGCAAATTTGTGAACCTGCAGAGAAAATCCTGCAGCAACAGGCAAAAGAAACAGAGAGGATATCAAGTGTGAAAATGTATCTGAGCATTTTAAGCTTTTCTCAGGTTTTTGGAGGGGCCAACACGTGGGTGATAAGGCATGAAGCACAGGTCGTTCATCCCTCTGCCACGTTGCTCCCAGTGCTGGTGGCATCTGCCCCGGCTGCACTGGGAACCCACTTAGCTAATGAACAAACCTGGGCAAGGAGGAGAGAGAAGCAAGAAGAAAGCCAACAGCACGAAATCCAGGCAAGAATGGAAGTTGCTGCAGGGCATGCGCTACGCAGAGAGGTGGGGTGGGATTTTAGTGGCTTTTGTACTTTATTTTCAACATAATGGACGTGATTTGGAAGTAAAGAACATTTACCGAAGTTGTTTTTCACGGTCTCAATCCAAAGAGCAGCAGAGCTGACAGATGAGGCTGTCTGCACGTGCAGCAGCTCTGCTCCTGTCACTTCAGCACTGAAAGCATTTGACATCTCTCACAGTGCGACCACAGCTAAAATTATGAGACTCACCTCTCCAAAACCATGCGGGTCTTTTGGATATCCAGACTTCATGCAGAGAAGCCCACCACCCACCGACCCCTGCACGGCAGCTGTTCTTGCATGGAGATGAGCTGAAAAGCTCCTGCACACCTGCGCAGGCATAGCCTGCAAACCAAACCTCCCCTCTGCACACATCTCAGGGAGACACACGAGTTAAATATAGAGAAGGCAGTATCTCAGCTAATTAAGCTCCTGCAAAGGTGAACGGCTGGAAGTTTAATCAGCTGAAGCACGGCTCCCTGATGTTCCTCCTGCAAGGGTGTTTAAATGAGAGCCAGCTTCATCTGGATGCAATTTGCAACGCACAGGAATCTGGAGGGGTGAATGCGTTTCACCTTTTCTTGGAAATGGCAAAGCAGTGCAAGCATGGGGAGGATGTAACAACAACATCAGGCTTCCTTGAGGCAAGGAGTTCCATTTTTCTGTAGAAATTATTCACCTGTTCTTTAGCTCAACATTGCAGATGTTTTACTGAGGATGTTTGGCTCACAGATCCTATTGCTTGGTTCACTCCGAGTTTCAGTGTTGGTTTGCCAGGAAAACGTTTGGGGAGGAGCAGCACAGGGCGTGGGAGACTCTTTGGTGGATGGGATGTTCCCCTCATGGCATCACGCTGCTCATCCCAATGGCAATGGGAGGCTCAGAGGGGGCACCAAAGGAGGAAGGAAGGTCGGACACCATCACTGCTCTTCTTCAGCCAAAAGCTGCTAACCTGGGCATCTCCTGCTTAAACATCAGCTTAACCATCATTGCCATGGGCAGAAAAGCATCACTTTGTTATTTGTCTATGAGCCAACAGAGTCCTTAGCTGGGCAGACAGTGGCTGTAAGGGTGAGCAAAAAGCAACA
The DNA here is from genome assembly GCF_016699485.2 of Gallus gallus. Taxonomy (NCBI): domain Eukaryota; kingdom Metazoa; phylum Chordata; class Aves; order Galliformes; family Phasianidae; genus Gallus; species Gallus gallus. Next base: position 9,243,703 of record NC_052551.1, read on the forward strand.
AGGAGCAGTAAAAAAGAGGAGAGGAGAGGAGAGGAGAGGAGAGGAGAGGAGAGGAGAGGAGAGGAGAGGAGAGGAGAGGAGAGGAGAGGAGAGGAGAGGAGAGGAGAGGAGAGGAGAGGAGAGGAGAGGAGAGGAGAGGAGAGGAGAGGAGAGGAGAGGAGAGGACCTTCCTTCCTCCTTAGGTTTGACATCCAAAAGTTATGTAAATTCTGCCCCTCCCTGTCCAAACACATCAGCTGTTCTTGTTTACCCATATGCAAATTCTCATTCCACATTAACTGAGAGTTAATTGAAAATGGTTTTAAAGCATCCATGGCAAAATATTTTTTCCCAAAGCAAACCTTGTGAGTCTGAGATTGTCCTGGGCTCAAGTAATTGTAATAACATTTCTTCCCCTCTAATTTCATACCTTACCCACAGCCCTTTGATTTGATAAGAGCATCTTCCCGCCAGGACTGAGAAATCAGTATTTCTCCTGAGACTTTTTTATGTTTGTTTTACTTTAAAATAAGCAAAGGCTTCTAGGAAAAAATGAAGAAAAAGAGAGAGAGATGAACAGAATATGCTGGCTGAGGGGAATTGCACAACGCCTGGAAGAAAACAATTAATATCCTCCATGAAGCTGAACAAGAGCCCCAAAACTCAGTCCCTTTGTAGCCTAACAGGATTTCCCTTTGTAAAACAAATGTAAATCGGTGATGGACGCTTCTCCTTGGGGAGTACGAGCAGAAGAGTGACATATGACAGATGGCAGAGAAGTGACATTACGCTGAGCAGAGATGCTCAAATCGTTTGTTGACGAGGAGAGTTTAAAAGCTTGAATAGAATGAAATGTTTCTGCTCCTGCGTTTCATCAGCCAGTGCCTGAGTGTTGTGGTGATGAGGGCAGAAAAATGCTGTTTAAAGTTTATGAAGGTTTAAAGGAAATAGCACAGACGATCCGATTTTTTAAAGTCCAAGTTGTGAAAAAATGGTAACGCATTGGCATAACATTTTTTGAGGATAAGACTTGAAAGCCAGCACAGTAAATAGGTTAAATAAACAGAACTTTGCTGTCATAAGAAATTATAGGTTTCCATTTCCCCTAAAAGGTTTTTTGGGGGTTATTTCATTTTGTTTTCAAAGCAAGCAGTAGAAACTCTTTAAATCTCATCTACAGCAAGAAGTTTCTCCAGGATTCATTCGGTTCCAGGGGACACCCATGAAAAATCCAGGCTGCCATTTCCTTAGCAGGGAAACAACCCAATTGCTGCGTTCTCTTGGTTATCCAGCAAGAAAAAAATAATTGAATAGCTGCCCTATGGCAGAGAAACCCATGGGGCCTACGGAACCAGGTGAGCCCAATCCTGCAGAGCTGTGCTGGGCCCTGAGCGCCTGCAGGAAGGCACTGATCAAGCAGGAATGGATAGAGCATGGCAGCAGTGCAAGGGAAAGGCAGCTACCAGGGAAAGCCTGTCTTTAGATCAGGAGTGAATGCTGACTGAGAAATCCTTCATTGACTCGTTTTTTTTACTCATTATGTTAAGAATCAGGTGGGTCAAGCTGAGCTTCCTGCTATGTCTAGATTTATTATCTCTCTCTATATATATACATTAAAGAAAGAGGAGGGAAACAAAAAAAGGAAGGGCAGGACTGGAAAACAAAAATTCCACGGGGAACAACAGTTTTGAGGGCATGAAGCAAAGACAGGAAAAATCCGGAGAGATGAAGTCTGATTTGGAGTTGGACTCAGTGATCCTTATGGGTCCCTTCCAACTTGGAATGTTCTACGATTAATGTTGTAGAGCTTTTCTGCCCCTTTCTGAATCCTCATTGGTATTCCCTGCTCAGAAGGCTCTGTCTTCTTCGGCAAGCTTCTCTCCCCAGAACCTCTCTTCCCACGTATTTTCCCTCTGTTACAAATGGAAGAAGGGGAGCTGATTCACAGACAGTCTCAGGAGGCCCCTGTCTGGTGTGCTTGGGGGCAGCACGGAGCCCTCTGGAAAGTATAAAGGAGTGCTGGGATGAGGAAATCCCTTCTGTTATCCCCTCTGCTCAGCGTGATGAAAGCTGGGGGGAAAGGGTAAAAGGGCTGGGGGCTGGAGGGGGGACAGGCACCAAGGAGAGAGCACTTAGTTTCTAGCAAAGTGCTGCATTGAGGAAAATAGGTCATACTCAAAAGCAATGGGTGAATTTGCTGCAGCAAAGAACAGACCCTCAGTCCCTGTGCTCTTGGCTCAGCATGAAGTTGCAATGGGGTTGCTAACATCGATGGAAAATTACCATCGCTTTCACTGCATCTCATCAAGGCGACAAACATCAGCTTGCTTCTGAGCAGCCCCATCAAAGGAAAGAAGTTGGGAGCCTCTCCCAGCCCCGGCAGCCTGATGTACGCTCTGCCTGTGTTTGCTGCAGGGATAATGACTCCTTGTCAGGACTCATGCTGTACGCACAGTGACAGCCATTTAGGGGCCGCGTAGTGTCATTAGATGTGGCTTGCACTCTCTCCAAGCCTCTTTTGCTTTCAATTTATGCCATGTTGGCTTTCAAGATGGGCAGCAGAGGGATGGGAGCTGAGGGGGAAAGGACGGAGTGCATGGCTTATCTATTCCCAAACCCTTACAACAGTGTTTGGGCAGTGGATGCACATGTGAAAGCATGGGAAGACAAGCATGCACACAAAGAGTGCGAAAGCAACCCAAACGATGCTCTTCACTACAGAGCTCCCCCAGTGTCTCTCATTTCCCAGGGCCTTGCAGCACCACCTTGGAGGCATGCAAATTGCTCTGAAGCAGCACATCAGCATGGTGTTTGCTGAAACAAGAGCCTTCCTATGTCATCTGGACTGGCACAAGCTTTGCACATGTCATCTTGTCAGCAGGATAACAAGGTTTGCTTTGCTCTTCCTTCAGGCAGGAAGAAACCAAATGAATGGAAGAAGTGGAAATGGTAACGCCCAACCTCCTGCTGAGGGGCTGCAGAGGGCCCTTGGCTTTGTTCCAAGCAGGTCAGCATTGCCCTCAAAAAATCCTCTTGGTCTCAGCAGTTGGAGAGCTGGCAGTGTGCTGGCTGCAGGTGTCAGGCCATGTTAATGCCCAGTTGAGTCTTCGCCATCTACTGGGCAGCTGATTTGTTCCAACAGCAATTGAAGATGTTTCTTTCTCTTCCCCCCCAAGTTAGCCAGTACTTAAATTAAGTTGTTTTAAGTCACTGAAAAGTGACTAAAATGAGATGACTGAGTTGATGCGGGGAAGCTGGTTAATCATATTTAATTGTATAACATGCAAAAGCCTTAATGTAGCAGAATGGTCTTATGAATCATGTTCCCCTGGGACACGAAGGAGCTGCATCGATTTTATATAGCAACATGCATTTGGATAGTAAATCCCCCACGTTCTTTACCTGGCTGGCTCTAAACATTCTCGTGAGCACCATATATGCTGATTATTTACTTATTTATTTATTCGGATACTTGGATTCGTTCACACATAGCGCGGCTGATGTCAACGGGAGCTATTCTTAGCGGAGGGCAGGCAGGCTGGTATTTTAAATAAATACACATATGTTAGACAGAATGCATGTCGATCACATGCCTTCGCTGTAGTCTTGGCAAAAACAACAGGCAGCAGCAGATTGTGGTTTTTTTTCCCGTCGTTGGATGAAAGTTGAAGTTGTGCAGCGCTGAAGGTAAGAGGTGGAAGAGAGACTCTGGGCTGCCTGAGCAGCCCCAGGTTTTCCCTCAGCAGTAATAATTCATGGTGCTGACAGAAACCCGAGGGCGAGTCTGCCCTGCGAGGGGAAGGACACATCCGAGGGGCATGAAATGTGAGGTCCGCAGCACTACGAGTGCTGACGTGTTTGATGGATGGGCCAGAGGTTCAAGTAAGCGTAATGACGGATTATGAAAGCTGACTCCGCTGTGGGAAGAAGAATTGCCCAGGTGCTGAGAGGAGAAACATGCAGGGTGCAGCGGGGAATGAAACCCTTTATTGGTGCCGCTGGAGCCGTGCCAAAGGGCTGTGCTTATGATCGGTGTGTCAGAGAGACTCTGCCTTGTCCAATTTCTGCTCTGTCTCCTGGCTGGTGATTGATTTGCTGACCTTGAGCCTAACTCCTCGCCTCGTGAGCGCCGCACGTCCCTCCTCGTTCCCTTCCTCTTGGTGCGTGTTCCTCCCTTTAAGATCTCTTTTCATGCATAAACCAGGAATTTCATTTTTATTCAGTACAAAATAACAGTTTTATGCTACTGCATAATGCAAGAGGGACTGAGGCAGGTGGTGAGTCTGTTGCCGAGTACTGGGGAACATGCAGGCAGGGGAAAATCACCTCTATTCATTTATTTATGTCTCAAGAGCTGAAAGAAAAGGCACCGCGATCCTAGGCGCTCTGGGAACTCAGATGGAGAAGTCTCTGGTGTCAAACAAGCCTTCTGCACCTCACTGTACCCGTGCTTAAGGCAGAGGTGGCTTTGGGTGACAAAGCGGCCCTGAACTTCGCTAGGGAAAGGGGAAGCAGTGGGAATTAAGCTCTGGTCCCACATCCCCATGCAGGTGGTCAGAAAATAGCTGTTGCCCTGGCTGTACCTATGAGAGCCCAGCCCCATCCCCAACCTCAAACCCACTCCTGGGCTCTGCTGAAGGGCTGTGTGCTCTCATCCCCAAACACAGCCTTTGTCCTGGCTGCTCTGAATAGCTCTGCAGTTTCACTGCCCTTCCCCCTCCTCCCTTCTCTTTCCTTTTTTTCCCTCTTCTCCCCACTTTCCCTTCTATCTGTGCCCCCTTCCTCTCCTCATCTCCAGTTGCCCTTCCTTTCATTTCCCAGTCGTCCGAAATTCTTTCTGATGTCTGAGCTTTTGTTCTTCTCCCTCCTCACCCCTGCTGGGACCAACGCTGCCTTTTCTGTTTACACGCATGTCTATACAAATTCCGTGTCTGACAAAGCGTAGAAAAGTGCCCCTCCGAGACCGTTTTCCTTTTGCAGAACAGACTGTCCTTTATGGCAAAATAATGACTCAGCACTGCCAGGGGAGCGGGGCTGTATTTACTCCTCAGCGAAGGAGAGATGCAGATTTGGGCTGGATCAGTGCCTAGGAAACGGCCTGGTGTGAGCAAGCAGAACCAGCAACGAGTCAGAGAGAGGAGAAGGAAGAAGAGAAGTGATGCAGCGATGTGAAATGAACTTCTTGCTTTGCTCCCCTCTGCCTGGATGTCCACGGGGTCTGGATGGCGCAGTCCCCCCATTGCTCTGCACACAGCATGCAGGCAAAGAGGTTCCCAGGGGTTGGCCCATACCCTGGCATTCTGAGCTTTCATCCAAGTGTTCTTGCATGGTCAGTCATCAACTGGACTCCAGCACCCTTAGTCAGGCACTTTAACCCATGGCATTTTACCTTGAAGAAAGCCATGGCTGCGTCTTTTAGTATTACCCACTTGAACTTGCTGCCAATTTCCCTCTGAGTCACAGCCTTTTTATTTTAGGCAAACGCAGTCATGAAATATGTATCTTTTTTTTTTTTTTTTTTAATTAGGAATCTAGAGCTCGAAAGCAAACAGTAATGTGTTCACATTTCTCATCCAAGTCTCTGAATTTCGCCCTCCTTCTCCCTGGGATGAGAGAGCTCAGGAGTAACCAGCAATGGTAGATGCAGCCTCATTTATAGAATCATAGAGTCGTTAAGGTTGGAAAAGTCCTCCAAGATCCCCAAGTCCAATCGCAGCCCAACATGCCCACTTACCATGCTCCTCCATGGCTCTCCAGGACTATCTCCAGGGGCAGTGACCCCACCACCTCACTGGGCAGCTGTGCCACATCCCAGACATGGGGATTTCTACATGTGAGAAGAGAGAGGGTTATCCCCTAATGATGTCCTGGTGACATGAAGGCCCTCTTACCCTCCTTCTGTCCTCAAACATTCACCTTGGCTCTGCTGGGGTTCCCCAACACCACCTGGGTAACTGGGAATTGCACACTTTCTCAATGGATTTCTTCTCTTCTACTAAAAACGTAGCAGAACACCCTGTTGTTACGGATTTGGAAAGCACAAAGCCATCCACTCATCATTAGCACAACTTTTGAGCTCCTGGCCTTCTTTATAGATGGATTGCCCTAATCTGCCGCCAGTGGGAAAAGCCCTATATGAATTTCTTGGTAGCCCTAGATGGATATTCTGGGAACAAGCTGATTTTACCCATACATGATCATAATAATAAGCCTGTGGGAGGAGGCGATTAGTGGAACAGATTCACAGGGCGCCCTGCTGATCTAAGCTGGCTGTTGTCATTCTGCTGCTGTTGGCCGGAGCAGCCGGGCAGCGAGCTAGCCACAAATGGCCGTATTTGGTGGGGTTTATGTCAATCTTCTGCCTTTCCATTCTAATAGATTTTATTTATTTATTTATTTATTTATTTAATGCGTGGCGTTGGGCCTGGCTTGGGCTGTGGATAATCTCCTCTTAGGGCTTTTTTTTTTTTTTTTTTTTTTTTTGATCCATTTTCCAAAAAGATTATTTTAATCTCGTCCTCCCTTCCCCCAGCACATCTCGCCACAACGCGGGATAATTATTTATTCCCTAGGCTCACCTCACTAACACAAGGCCACTGTCTAATACCAGCCAGATGCCAGAAGCAAAGGAGTCAGGGTCAGTTTTTGTACAAGGGATACGGTATGGCGCAGTAGAGATGATTTGAGACAACAGAGCAAAAGGACCAAGGCCCTACTTAAACAAACTATTGCAAACCCCAGTTTTCTTCCTTTTCTGCACCCCACGTTGAACCTGGAACAGTTCAGAGCCATCCCCAAGGCTGCTCTGGTTTACTGTGACAAACTGCTCTGCCAGAAGGCAAGCAAGCATTCAGCCAGGTTGGCAGCACCCAGCATTGCAACTGCACCCTAAAGCATCTGCACCTTCAGCTGCTCAGTTCTCACAGCACCCAGTTTGCTCTAAAAGATCACATTTCTGCACAAAACTGCCTCAATAGGAAAGTCAGTGCTATTTCTCTCAAAGCCTGCTCTAGTGCCACATACTGGAAATCGCTGGTTTGGGTGTTCAGGCTGAAATTTAGGGTGAATATCACCGATTTTAGGCCAAGTAGAGCTATAGAGTTTGTACAGATGGTACAAGTGAATTGGAAATTTCCCATCAGAAATATCCCTTAGAATATTTTCTTTTCCCTTTTTCCTCCTCTTACTTTCATCTTTAGAGATCTCCCTCGTCCTACTCATCCAGAGTGTCATTTCTCTTGGTGGCCCGTGGAGGCTACTTGAAAAGCTTCAATTAGCAAAGAAAAGTTCTCACCCTGTATTCGCAGCACTTCCATTGCTTGGTTCTGCTGAAGCTCACTCTTCCTGCAGATTACACACTAATCTTAATTAGGAAGTGGAATAGGAAAAGAGGGGCTTTTTAGCTTGCATTATTCAACTTTGATGTGACTCATTCCCTTTCACTGTGGGAGAAAAACTTTTCAAAGGCTTCCAGGAGCCGTAGTCTAATGGCATTGACCAGAGGCACTGTCACTCTTGCTGGAGAAGAGAAAATGCATGGTTATATTGACAGTTTCTTAAATAGGGTAATAATGGCCTTCTTAGCAGTTCACTCTGATTAGATGTATTTTTTAATTTAACATCATATGCTTTTCCCTACATGGTTCTCATTTGAGATACTGTAATACATCTCATCCTATATTTCGGTGAACATTTTAGCCAATGGGAGAGAAAGATTTCTGGTCTCTCAAATTGGATTTCAAAAGCAGTTATTAAGCACTAAAATACACTGAATATTTTTGATGAATCTCAGGCATTTTATCCTCAGAAAGGAGCAGGGACTCTGCATCCAGACTTCCTTCCATTTGTCATAGCGTTGACATGCTGAGTGGATGTATTGGTGAGATGAGCTGCAAGGTCCCAGCCTGCTCACTGATACCTGCTTAACGAGCATCACAAACACAACCAGCCTAAAAAGAAAGGATTGCTTTGTTGTTTTGGTTTGGTTTCTTTGCCATCTTTTCTGGTGACTGATGTTTCTGTTAGATAAGTCATAGCAGTGCATTGCTTGGTACTCCTGGAAAGGAAATAATGTATGTGATGGAACAGGTCATCACATCTGTATCAAGTTGTGCTAGGTACCTTCACTGCCTCTGTAATTATTTTCTTTCTAAGCATAAAAGGTACAATGGAAACTTACTGGTGGATGTCTGTGATGCTCACTTCCGTGCCTTGCTGCTTTATTTGTCATCTTGTGTCCTCCCCTCCAAGCTGGGTACAGCTTTCAGCAATAATACATTATTTATATTCTCTTTCTGGGCATCAGCAATCAAACATTAATAGTCTCATACAAAGTGTTTCAGTTCACATTACTCCTTTCTTCCTCCTTTTTCTCTTTCCATTTCCTTTGTTTTGTTGTTCAGAGTTGTCAATGTATAAAGCATGCACTGGTGAAATCTCAGCCTGCTTACTCCAATTTAAAATACCTGGCTGCTGCAATATGGAGGTTTAATAACTGTAACACACAGCTCCACCCCAAAATCTGCTCTCTTCTGTCATACTCTTCCTGTTGAACAGCCTAAACAGTTTCTCACTCAGATCTCCCACCACCTCTATTTAAGAGAATAATAAAAATGGATGGGACTTGGAGCAACCTGGTCTAAAGGGAGGAGTCCCTGCCTATAGCAGGCGGGTTGGAACTGGGTGATCCCTTCCAACCCCAACCATTCTATGATTCTATGAAAAGAAAGGGCATGGAACTTTCAAAAGTGAGCAATCCTACCAAGGAAAGCTGCCCTTCAGTACTAACAATCCCTTTCCATTTCAACAGAGGAAGCCATGGGGTGGCTGTACATATGCACAAACCCTTCACTCTGTCTCCAAGGAAGTAAAAGCTTCACAGGGATCTGGATTTCCTCCCTCCTGCTGTTATCTTCCCCCTTGCACAGGAGGTTCCCAGAAGTCTCCTTCCCTCAACTACTGAAGAGCTGTTCAATTTTATGAAAACCAACCCAAAATATTATGGTGATGATCGCTGCCATTATAAAGGGCCGTGGGAAATCAGGTAGGAGAAAGGAAGCCACTCTGCCACCTAGCTGTTCATAATTACAAGCAGTCCAATATTCTAAATATGTAACACATATACATACATGATGAGAAAATTAGTGAGGCAGCCAGTTTTCTGTGCTGTCCATCACGTGGAAGATTTCATAGCACTCACCCTAAAGTTTCTATCCATGCAGAACAGCTCCACATCACTCTTCAGGGACTCTCTATAACCCATTTCTGATCCGGAGCTGCTCAGGAAGAGTTATGGAGGCTGGGAAGGAGGCCAGGATCAGCTGTCTGAAGGGTCAGCCTAGGATCCTATTTATAGGACTGGTAGCAAGTGAAACATGAAGCCCTCGAGCAGGGGCTGAGGGCAGAGCCCAGGTGGGGCTGTGCAGATGTCTGAGCCCTCCAGGATGCTGTCAGAGGGACCCTAAGCAGTGCCACCTCTTGTGCCTCCAGCACACACTGAGCAATGCCGTATTATCAGTGCTGCATTTGCATATGAATAAGATATCATATCAATACACTCATTCCACCTGTAGAGGCAGATCTCATTAGTCTGACGTCCCGAGAAACCATTTAGCTGTGTATAATGAAGAATTTCTGCTGGTGCTTCGAAGGACCTGGGTTACATGAATCCATTATCTCTTTTGAAGGTACCCTGAGATCTGACACCCTTGCTTGTTATTTCAGCATGACCCAGCAAAAGGAGAGATAGGCATTGTCCTCAGATGGTGCCAAATTTCTGTTATACAGGAAAATAAACTGCATTTCTGACTACAGGAGGAGAGATTTTCTATTTAGGAAAGGGCAGCAGTGAGTGATTCTCAGCGTAGCCTGTCTGAAGGTGGACAATGTGGCAATAAAAGGATTTCCAGGTCGTAATGAGGAGGAAATAATTGGTGTCAGGAAGTGAGCTGCTACCCAAAGGTACTCTGGGGTGGAGGAGAAAGGGCAACCCATTGTGAAAAAGAGGCCAGATCATCAAAGGGACACAAATCAGCATCACTGCAGTGAAAATGAGGAAATCCAGCTGCTTTTTGACAACCTGTGGATGTAACCAAGAGATCTTGCTTGAGCTGAAGTAGGTTTTGACACCCCTCATGTTGTGCATGTCAGGGTGACTCCAAGCCTCAGAGGGCTGGAATAGTGCCTGGGTGCAAATAGTTTTTTACCCTATTTTGTTTGTTTAAGGTGAAGGAATGAACTTAAAACCCTTTTCAAGATTTCCCCCCTTTGCATTAAAGCTCCTCTTTTCATAATGAATTTTATTCCAAGGTGTCCGTAGGGGTATCCTTCACTACAAAATGTTAATCCAAAGGATTCTGTTCAGTTGTTTCGTGCAGACCCGTGTGGCCCAGATGAGTCAATCAACTGATTGCTTTTCTTCTTCCCTTTTGCTTTTCCTTATCGTGGGGCTGTCAGTACTTAGGGGCAGTGTTTATAAGCTAATAGCTGATTAGGACTCTAATCACGTGCCATCTGGAATGAAAGGAAAATGCCAGGGAGAAGCAAAATGCAGATTTAGTATTCCTGAAGGAGGGAGCTGTGCTATGCTTGCAGTGCAGAGCTGGGATGGGGACAGGAAGGGAGCAGGGATGGGGACAAGCCAATTTTCTTCCCCTCCCAAAGTGCTCCTACCACCCTGCTGCATGTGCAGGGAAGGCAGAGCCAGTTCTGCTGCATGAAATCGCTGCCTCTTGCCTTTGAAGTGCTCAGTGTATATAATCTTGTTTTTCCAGACTCTTATCTACCTTATATAAACTAAGAACTGGCAAACATTTCAACCCTGCTCGGGAAGGTGTGAGAAGAAGATTAATATATTTGTCTTTCAGCCCAAAGAGGGGTCCTGTCTTTTCTGGGGTGGGGTTTGGCTCTTGGTGCTACAGAACACTTCCTGATTGCAGGAGTGGCTGCAACCCGTAGGCACCTGGAGGTTGGGCTGCCCAGCTCACACAGACTCCCTTTGGGCCAGAGGGGTCGGTCAGAACCCAAATGCTGCTCCTTGAATGCAGGAAGTACACCACGCTCCTCTGTCCCTTTGGCTGGGGAGCTCCACGATGGGAGCCCCCACTGATGGGAGCCATTGGTGGTAGGGGGTCAGGGAGATCAGCATTGTTCTCTCCAAACAGAGGGAGAAATGGGCACCTAACCTAAAAGAGCTGTGAGCCGCCCTGAGCCGCCTGCCTGCAACAGATAACTGCTGTGCTAAGTTGTTCTGCATGGCCAGAGATAGCTTAAGGGATAAATGCAGAAGCTTTTATTCAGGTACGCACATTCAGAAACAGAGGAAGTAGGGATCAGCTGTTGGCATTGCCACAAATGCAGGCAGGTTTTCCTTTGCATAAAGTTGCATTTTCGTGGGTGAAGGAGGGAATCTGTCCTTTAAGTGGGATTTTTGTACTTTCCACTAAAGTTCCTGGTATATTTGGAGAGCTTATCCACGCAACTCCGCTGTCTACTCTTCTATTCTCCCACCCAGCTTTCAGCATCCTGCAGCCTTTTGAGTGGATGGAGAAAAAATGCCATCTTTATTTTACACAGAACTGAGGAGCATAGAAATAAAACGAGTGATCAAAATTAATTTGTAGCAGAGAAGATTCCCGTGGTCTCCAATCCCAAATCCTATCTCGTGGGTTATTTCTGCTCTCTATGCTTGCAATGGGAACGGATGCGGGCATAGGAATCAGGCTGCATTCATGCTCAACACAGCATGAAATCCTCCAGTACACACTACACCTCTAGAGATTTGGGTTACTTGTATGCAAGATCTGGCTTTCAGTTCTGGCTCCTGATTTTAATTTCCTATCTTACACAGGTGCTTGGCTTGGGAGCCTGCATTGCTGCCGGTCCTGAATGCTAATTCCCACCAAACCATACGAAACAGCTATTGTAAATGTGATAAGGAAGCACTGGGAGCTGGTGTCACAGTCTCAGCTGATTGTAAACTGATATTGCTCCGTTGCTTAAGTGGAAAATTAGCTGAAAAAAAAACCCATTAAAATATGGTAGACGTTTTCCTCGGGCAGTTCTGAGGGCTGCAGTTCTGCGATGCATTCAAATAAGTTCTGTACTCCCTGCGCCCTTGTAATACAGAGGACCTGTCTGTCAAGAAGTACAGGACTATCTATCTATTCACTGATCTACTGTAATTAAGGCACCTGTAATGCTTATGGGATTTGGGCCCTTACATCTGAAGAATTTTGGACTTGTGCCTCCATTTTAATCAAGTGTGGGACCGGTTATTATTAACGTAGGATTTGGATGCACCTGGCTGCTCAAAGAGCTAATGAAGATAGATTCCTTTCGCAGTATAAATTGCAAGCCAGGTCCTGCAACCTCTGTTTCTGAGGTATATCTGGTGAGTAGGAGGCTGAAAAGACAGCATGGATGGATGAATGTTCCAGAAAGTTCATGAAGGACAATCTCATAGACAGAGCCAGCCATGACAGACTCCTCTTTAAATTTAAAGATTGAGTATAGGATTCTAAACAGTTAAGGTCACAACGTGTTTTAGACTGGGAAACCAGAGTTTAAGGCATCTGAGAGCTATTCAAACTGCTTTGGGCAGCTCTGTAGTGCTGTGGATGCTGTGCCAATCCCTGGAGCCAGTGCCTGCAGGGCTGAAATCTCAGTCTTCTGGGGCTGGATGCTATCAACGCTATACTTTTCTTTTGTCAAAAGAATTTATTTGCTACCCACAGGGTGGGGCTTTTGACTTTCGACTCAGTTCCTCGGGGTTCCCACTGAGACCAGATATCTCAGCCATAATGCTGCAGGAAGGCTTCACTGCAATCACTCTTGGTGTGACAGAATAGCTGCATGCTGATTATCATAGCCAGAAATCACACCGTATTGTGGTTCCCGAGACAGCAAAGTATCTCCTTCTCCTAGCTGTCTGGCTGAATTATATTATTTGTGTCCAGATTCTATCATACTGGGTTGCTATCTCTTGCAAGAAGCAGTAAATTAAAGCTCCCAAATAACCGCTCACCGCCCACAGGCTATCTCCTACTGCCATATCCCGGTGCTTATCACCCTTCAAAAGTGAATAGCACTGACTTTCCCCATGGTCCTGACACCTGACAAAGCAGCATTCCTTTGTTGTTGTTGTTTTGCATTGTATGTCTTGTTTTGTTATGCATAGAGAGGAAAAGGGAAGGACAGAGGGGACAGTGCTGATTTGTTTCCATAATCCTACCCACCACATCAGTATAGATAGTTACAGGGCGCCAGCTGACACCATCACATTAGACTGACTTAATGAGAGAAGCTTAAACAAACACATTTCACCATCCGACGGGATAAAAGCCCGTCTAAGATTTTCTGCCCTGCCTCATCTGGTGAGCTTAACTTTGTCATGACATAATTTGATTTTAGTTGATTACGCGCTTATGTGATTTGGCAGGAAAAAAAGAAAAAAAAAGCCAAAAGGAAGAGTGTGACACTTCCATATGTGTCCATGCAGTTTAGATAACCGAGCGCTGTCTGTTTGATGAGCGTTGCCACCACTGGATTAGCCACGGAGCCAACTTCGTGTCTACCCTTCTGCCATTCAGAACGCTTCCAACCCCGAAGGCATTCACAGATCGACTTCTGACTTCGAAGCAGGGTCTGAGGTCACAGCCAGCCTTCCTCTGGGAAAAGGATGGGGCAGTGGCTCCGGGAGCTGCCCCAGCCCTCTGCCTGTGGCACCCAGGGAAAGCGAGCTGCATCTCCCTCTGGAAATCACTCATTTCAGCACTTTGGTGGTCTCACAATCAGTTCCCATACAAATTACAACATCAGAAAACGTTAACAAAGCAGAACATTCCATCTCCAGCTCCAGTACATTGGAATCGATTCATTTTCATGAGAAACGTGCTCATGCTTGGCTCTAAATCCTTTCACTTCGCTTCCAACCAGCACTGCACACCCACATGCAGATGCTGTTTTTTTTTCCTCCAAGGAAGGTGAGACATCAACGCGAGTTCCTCTCCAGGCTTGTAGGAACAGAGGCACTGGTAGCAACAACAAGTAGTTGCAATGTAATTTTGTCCTTACAAAAGTAAGCGATGAAATACAATATTAAGCTATTAAACTGCACGTCCTGAGAGCCAAGTAAACCTCCCAGTGACAACTTGGTGTCTTTGCATGCCCCTATGAAATTAGAGCCTGTATAGCTGCAGAGGGGGTGGCAAAAGAGTTAAAGAAGTGCAAATTCATTTCAAATGCAAATTCCAAGGCAACAGTTTGCATTAAAAATTAGCAGCACTGAATGTCAGGGAAAGAGTTTTATAGGCATCATCTGCCACCTTCCAGGCAAGGTGTCCAAATGTGGGCAGGTCACTACTTCCAGGGAGCTGGGCTGGAAAGGGGGGGGGTTTTGAGAAGGGTCTCTCTCCAGTGGCTTCTGCAGGAGCAGCAACCCAGGGGAGCTCTGACCCTCCCCCAAGGGACCCTCCAGGCACCTGAGCTGGGAGCGATGGGGTTCCCACGAAGGATTGCAATGGCAGATATGGTCAGAGAGCAGTCCAAGCTTCTGGAGTCAGTAAGAGGATGATCTGAAGGCTGCAGACTCGATGAGCAACAGAAAGTGTCTGGAAGTGCTGGAAGGCTGCAGCCATAAAAGCAGCAGGACAAACAGCAGAGATGGGCCAGGATTCACACTGCTTTTGAAGGGGAATGTCCAAGGGTCTTCTTTCAGACTCTGTCCCAATCTTTCCCCCTCTTGTGCTTTCAAGTCTCTTCTGCTCTCAGTTTTTTTTTCTGGCCACAGAAATTCAGGTTATATAGAAAAAATAAACACAGCTTTCAGATGAAACTGAAGCCCATGTTATCTCAACAGTTTCAGCCGTCACTTGCCAAGTTCTGCTCTGGCACGAGCAGGTCCCTTCCATCTGGTGTGCATTGCCAGCTCTCTAAATTGAAGTTCTGAACATACGATCCATTTTCTGTAACAGAAAACTTTATGGGCTGTCGTTTGCAGCTCCCTCTGACTGCCCCATGCTTCTTAGCCAGGCAGGAGATAACGGGGCTCCTCCTGCCAGCTCAGGCCACCAGCAAAGCTGCTGGTTGTCACAGGAGGTCCCTGGGTGCCACTGCACAATCCAGCCCCACATGGAGTAACACCCGCAGGATGCTTTGCTTCCTCCTTGCTTCCTTTCAAAGCTGCTACTCAGTTGTTGATTCCTTCAGTTTAGTACCTTGGCCACATTTGCAATTAGTAAGAGTTGCAGCTGCTGTTGTTGCACACTGCATTTGCTGTGCAGTTGTCTTTATAGAAGGCAGACCTTCATGGAACTCCTTCAAAAAGGGAATTTTCCTACTGAAGGAAGCCTGGAGGCACTGGATAACATTTCCTTCAAATTGTCCAATTAAAAACAAAGTGTCCGAGAGCCAATAACCGAAGCAGCTGTTAGCTCAAAATCTAAACCAATTATTTCTAAAATCTGCTCCTGATTGACTTATGCTAATACACTATTTTATCATCATGAAGAACAGTATCTTGCCCTGTGGTTTACCAGGCTAGTAGGGTAGATAACATTTGTTTTGCGTGTCCATGATAAGCACAGAGTTTTAATTGACTCAGCACATCATAGCATGACAGCAACTGGGCAGGGCTCTGTAACTGCAGCTCTACAGAGGGTGCAGAACTTCTGAAGAAGCTATTAGGGCTTGTGCATGTCTTGTCTGCATGGGGAATTAATGAAATAGCACAAGCAAAACACTTCTTTCTGTTCTAGCATTGAGTGCCCCATGTAAATCCTAAGGAGGACTTGTTTGACTGTACCTGCAGCTGGTGGCACTGGAGCTAACAGGAATTTAGGGCATCTGCTTCTTCCCTGTGTTCTTCCCACTCTACTTCTCCAGAGGGCAATATGCTGGAGGTGTCATTCTCCAGAGGTGAAGAGCAGACCTGCACATCTGTGGTTCTCTCATGTCCCATTTGACTCCTGCACAGGCAGCTCATTAAAGGCCTCACAGAAACCCCTGCAAAGGAAGCAGCTTCTTGCAACAGCCCCAGCCAAGTGGCAGGTCTCTGTGCTGGGGAGGGCACACAGCAGCTTGAAGCTTTCTTTCCAAGTCCTCTGGCTGTCTGCCCACCCGTCCACAGGAAACAAAGCTTGTGCTTTTCCCTTCTATTTTGCCAACATTACTGAAGATACTTTAGCCAAAGGCAAGAGAAAAGAACCTCTTTCTTCTGTAGAAATGTATCTTTTTTCTCTCTTCCTTTTTTTTCCCCCCTCACACAAAAATGATAACTGGAGCTCAAGGACACACCAGAACAAGGATTTCCAGTAATGTTAACAATAGTAACAGCCATCACATCTGTGAGCTGCCTAGACATTTCTTTGACTACACCTTACTACAACCTCCAGACTTTCTCCAAGAAGTAACCTATCCATCACCCCCACTGTATCAGATCCTTAGTTGTAGGATCTCCCAAGCACACACGTGCTCAGTGATGGTCACCAGACCAGCAGTCCATGCATTCACCTTATGATACCCTTGATGTACCACCAACTGTGAAGCAAGTGCCTGGTGTGGCTTTGCACTGTCTCTGATCAAACCTCAGCTGTGTGGCTCTTGGGAAAGATGCTGGGTGTCCTACATGGCATGGATTAAGGGAGAAGATCTAGATGGGGATAGCATCGATTCTTGTTAACACAACTGATTCCTATAGAGGTTGTCGGCCAATTGGTGCACTGAGGACATCAGTAAGACAAAACCAGTGATGGCATCTCCAGGTCCCGAGGCCTGAATAGGACAAAGAAATCACTCCATACCCTCCAGAATACATCTCTTCATATTACAGAAGCAAGTTCTGTTGCCAGCATTGCACTCCTGCCTACATCGGCAGCTCTGCTGTTTTGCCACAGAGCAACTGGAGAAAACTGCCTAGCTATAATCAAGATATTTTTCATGCAACTCCAATCACTAAATAGATGTGAAGGTCACGGGGTTGTTTTCCCCCTTCCTTCTCTTTGTAAAATCCATTTTGATACAGATCAATATCTGTGAAGACTGAAGGAGAAAACAGCTTTGGGAAGCAAACCTCTGCTACCTGGAAGCAGGGCAGGAACGCTGCTCCCCAGCTGTGTGTTATTAGGAAACAAAGTTATCATTGCAGGCCAGGGCTGACACCCCTTCTAAAGACATCTCTTCCCTTTCGGCAACTCATTTCTTCTCATTACAACAAGGAGGAGAGCGGTGAATAAAGCTCAGCACCTGGCACGTCCAATTCACACATTCCAAAAGGATTTTCCCTTTGCACAGTGCAGAACTGAGCTTCCATCCCTTCCCCCCTCCCCATCCCAGCTGGATTAGGCTGCTTTCTGATTACTGGAAATCTTGGAAGTGAAAGGAATGGGAAAAGTTCTTGCTTGCTTTTTTTCCTTCATCATGTCTCCTGTCTTATAGCAAAGATGGTGAAGAGCCCATTTAAGATTTACTCTTTGAAAGCCATTACACAGCAGATGAAATTCCCAGGCTCTGCTCGCAATCCAGCACGTGGCTCTTTTTATCCCCCTTCTTTGTGCCACACAGTGCTCAGAGCCTCCCCACATCCCTGTGCTGTTCCCAGGCTCCAGCACAAGCTCGTGGAATGCTCTGCAGCTGGAGGAGGCAGCCTGAGCGCTGTGCAGGAGTGGGGGAAATGGGTTTGCTGAAGGTATTCTGCAGAAGGAGGACAAGTGGCATTTACATCTTGGCAGGTCCCCAGCCTGTCGCAGTTGTTTCTTTGATATTTCAGATAAAGCAGCTTCATACCCAGTTGGTACCTTAGAAACATGCAGAAAATTGATCCTTCAGCTCTTTTCTAAGCCATGCCATTCCTCTCTCAAACACCGTATCGATACCCACCGCACAGCATCCCTCTCAAAGACCACCTCCAGCCATTCCAACCCTCTCTTCATCAGGAAGAAATGAAGTAAATAAGCTCTCAGGCAGCCCCGGCAGCTCCCACCCTGCGGTGGGAGATAAATTGCATCGTTGCCTTTTATGACTGATGCAGAGTAATCGCACAAAGACTTTACAAAGTGCCATACATCTTCGGAGAGCTTCATGTCCATTAGCTAAATAGCATTGCTCAATGCAAGCAAGCAATAATGCAAGATGGGGGTAACAGCACAGTTCAGGGGGAGGAAAACAGATAACTGAAGCTATGAGAGGGTTTCATTCCCTTTTCCCAGCGCTGTGTCAGATCTCTGTGTACATATAAAATAGGGACAGCCCCCGTTCTTTGCAGCAACGCGAGTGGGAGCAGACAGGACCAGTTCACCACCAGCACAGCGATAAATCTCCCCAATGAGCCCAGCCACGGGCTGCGGGCTCTGGAAATGAAACTCCTGCACCCTCTGCTGGGAGCAGCCCGTGGGCGCACAGCCGAGCACAGGCTGCCCGTCCGCAGGAGGTTCATGGAAAAGCACTTCTTACACCACGGCAATACACCAACCTGCCACGGAATTCACATCTGGGAGGCTGAAGGCAGCGGTTTCTGAGTGCCGCAGCAAAACCAGGCGTGACATTCACCTGCGGGTGAGGATACAGGGCTGCAGCTGCCCACTGCCTTCCCTGCAGAGCACTGAGAAGGGAGCTTTGCATGACGTTCCCAGTAGTACCAATGAACCACAGCATGAGACAAAAATGCCATTCCACTCCAGCTTTCACCCTCAGCTTGAAGGGCAAGAGGCCTGCAGATGCTCATGCCCGAGTCTTGGCTGGTTTCCCCCTCCTTCAGTTACAAGAATACATTTTTCCCCTATAGGAAACCACTCCTATGGATGTTTTTAATCTTTCCTGTTACTGCTCTGCAAACAACAGAGAAGCTGGGAGACCTCTTAGATCGGGGCACGAGCCCAGACATTCCCCATGCAGAAATTTAGTGGGCAGAGCAGTGCAGCTTCAAGGTGTGTGCTGCTAAAAGGTGCTTCCCCGGGAACCCCTGCCAACTCCTCTGCGTTTGTCCAATTAGCACTTAATTACCTTAACTGAACAGCGGTCAGCGGGTCTCCGGACTCTGAGGGACCCAGAAGCTCAGCTGGAAAAGACAGCAAATTAGTCCGCTCCCAATTAGGCGAGGAGCTCCGCTGCTTGTTCCGAACACTCCGGAGGGATTCCCCGAGGAAATCCACACCGCCCGCTCACCGCAGAGCACTAATGTAATTTTTTCTGGCTGTTAAAATAAACAAGCAAAAGAGGCTCATTAGCAGCACTTCATCACGTTGTCAGCCCCTGGAAGCAGAGAGGCTCCGCTCCAGCAGCGGGACGGGAGCACCGCGCTGCAGTGGGCTCGCTCTGCCATCTAGGGGTCCACACGGGGCATGGAAACTCCAGCCTGGAGCACACAGCGCCTGCGATAAATGCAACGTGAGCAATACACGCATGCATGCTCAGGGATGAGTTAATGCAGGTGGGCTTGAAGCAGTGCTGCTGCCTGACCTGCTGGCATCACCAGCTCCAGCGGTGCAGGAGCTGTTTCATCTCCGGCAGCTTTTTATCTGTTATCTCAGTGCTTTCCCACCAAGAACGACCTACCTCCGTGTGCTCGCTCTGACAAAGCCCCAGCTGTGCATGGCAGGGAGCTGGGGCTGCTCCACCGAGCCTTGGTGGATGTTGTTAATTGTTTAACGGCTTTTAATTAAAGCTGCCCTAATTGATGTATATTAGCTGACTCCTTCATGCTCTGATTTTAGTACAAGCTTCAGCTGAGTCAGAAAAAAAACCCAAAAAACACCACTCAATACACTTAAGATTTGTCTTTTAAAGGAGAAACCAAGACTTGAGATGTGGGAACCATGTCTGTGCCTCAGCAGGGACAGCCAGCCCTCAAAACATTGCTTTTTGTGATGAAAAATGCAACTGAAGAGAAACCTGAGAATGTGAAACAAGTGCCAGGCCAACAGAGACTCCCAGCAGTGCTGCAGGAGAGGGACACAAAGGAAGGGGGACACAAAGGAAGGGGGAATATTCCTTCTCAGCTGTGGCACTGAACAGTCGGGGCGATGAAGTGTGTCAGTGCAGCCAAAGCCTCCGTTCCCTACAGCATCAGGAGAGGTGTCGTTAAGGGGGCTGCTCCTGGGGGAGCACCTGGTGTTCTGTCCAGAACGGGGCTGACTCAGCTGACAGATCCAAAGGGGGAAGAGATGGGGCAACTGCTTGTTTTCTTTAACGTGCACGTTTGTGGGTTTGAAGTATAACCTCACTGGTTTTCAGTTACAGCCTCCTGTTCAGAGTCTATCGAGGGCAAGGAGAGGAAAAAAAAAGCTGCTCCTGTGTTTTATGTGAAAAATCACATGTTCTGTAACCCCTGAATCCCCTATTCATGCCAAGTTACGTTATCCTTTAAAATATGTCCCTTGTGCTCTTCCTAATGCTCTGGTGTCTGTCTTCCTGTTTAGCTATGCATTATTAACTTGCTTATAGTACAGTGCAGGTAAAAAGAAAACAGCAGCAGCCTTTGCTCAGAAGGTTTCTCTTTCCGGAGAGACACTTTGTGTCCAAAACCACCATTAGATTATTATTGATGGCAAAAGAGATTGCTGCCAAGAAGTCAATAGAGGGAAGCTGTGCTCCGGAGCAGTGGTGGAGCAGCATTAAAGGGATGAGGGACTTCATTCATAGCTCTGCTGCTGAGTTATTGCACGGTTTTGGAGAGGAAAATGGAGTCCATTAGTAGTACTACTGTTTCTGTCTGGGCTGGAAATTGAAGTGCTGGACTCAGGTGTGTTAGTGGGGTCAGAGCCTGCAGCTGCTCCTTGGGCAGAGAAACTGCAGGTGTCTTCAGCTGCCTGCCTGAAATCAGAACCGACATCTTACAGCCTGAGTGCTTGTGAGGACTCATGCTTAGCCAGCGAGCAAGGAGGAAATCTGTCTTTAATTGTCAAGGACAGTGGATGGTTTAATTAGTCAGTGAATGAGGCACTGAGATACCGGCATTGGGATCCTGTTAGGAACAGAGCTTAAACGTTGCCAGAGGTTTCTGTTGCTGCATATATATCTCCGACCCCAAATAATCATGCTTCATTAGGAAAACAGCTTCTACTTAACTTCCTAAAACAGCTGCTTTTGGAGTCAGTGGGCTGTAAACCCACGTAGGTGTGCCTCTGGGCTACCCCAGTGCCTTTGTGCTTTCGGAGCTGCGAGAGGACCATGCACATGTGTTCATACAACTGCCAGAACGACTGCAGTCCTAAGGATGGGAGCACACACCAGCAGGCAGGCTTTTGACCAGTGCATGTGATGAACAGCTATGGGTCCTCCTTGGTAATTTAAAGGGAAGATATACACAGCCCATTGGCACTTATTATCTGTGTGAGCATGCAATAAGCACGCTGTATCTGCATCAGCAAAGAGCCTGGCACTAAGCCTATTTGGATGGCAGGGGAATGTGATCGAGGAAGCTGAGCGTTTTCCTGCTTACCTCACCAGCAAAAAACATAATGAGGTAAAATATAATGATGCTATTTAAGTGCACCTTAATTTGCCACATCCATCCAGGAAAGGCTCACACCTGGGCTCCTGTAATAGCTTCTGGGAGGATGGGCACTGCTGGCAGCTCGCAGCCAAGTCATCTGCTGTGTCTAAAATGAGCCACTCCTCCTGCTGAGCTCATGTCACAGCCTTGTCCTGTGATGGGAGGCTTTCTAAAATCCAAGCACTCAATTCTCCCTGTTTATCTCTTCGGAAAAACCATCCATGTGGAGGGATGGGTTTTGCTTTTCTCTTTTTTCTTGCAACCCAAAACTGCTGTTTCATCGCTCAGCCTTGCTATGGAAAATACCATCAGTCCATTCACTTTAATCCTCGAGAGTGCTCTCCAAAATCCAGCGTGTGCTTTCTTAATGTAGGACTGACGCCTGGTAAGCAAGATAACGCGTGGGACAGATAAAGGTGCAGTTCCTTGGCTGTGAGCCTGCTTTGATGACACCAGCCTCTATGTGAGCACGGTGATAAGAAGCTGGCATGGGGGCAAACAGCTGCAGGAACAACCCTTTATCTGCCAGGACGTGGCTGATGCCAGACCGTAAGAAAATCAATATGTTCCAAGGTCTCCAAATGGATGGTGTCCTTGCAGCTAAGGGCTCTTGAGATTTCTGAGCTTGAGTTTAGACGTCAGAAAGAAGAGAGCTGTCTGAAGTCAGAAACCAGAGGAGACGTGAAGGTTTGATGCCAGGCCCCTCAGCAACCATCTCATACCTCCTCAGTACATCCCATATTAAGCACGTCCCCAAAGCACTGAGAAATCACCAAAAGCAAAGAAACAGACAAAGCACACTCGAGAAGTGCAAAGAAAAATAAATGTGTATTTCATCTCATGAAGGTTAAATCTCTGGTAATTTTACTGAATGCAAATTTTCCATTCTGATGCTTCGAGGCTTAAATTAATGAGTGTGATTATTTAATTCTCCTCCATTTCCCTTCTGATTGCAACCATCGCTGCTGATTCTAATATCACACGTAGACAGTCGTGCTCAATGCTAAAAGCCTGGGCTATGTTGCTCTTCTGCAGTGCTAATGTGAAACCATCTGTGTCTGTGTCGTTCTGCTCCTAGCGGTTCCCTTAGAAAACTACAGGTCGTTCCCTTGGCATCTGTCCCTAGAAAATGTACATTGCAAAAAGTCATGGTGGAAATGTACAGTGGAAATTACACATTCACCAAAAAAAGGCTGATTGCTATATTACAAGTGTGTACCATTCAATTACATACAAAACGTTCGAAAGTTGTACAGAAGTACCAAAGGCATTATGAGAGATTCTTTGGAGATGAAACAAAAGTGCAAAAAAGCCAAGGCAACAGAGCAAATGAAAGGAAGCAAAGCAGCAGCTGCCTTTGCTTTCTGAAGGACAACCAAACTTCAGTGCTCAACGGAGCCTGAGATTATGATGGGCGGGAGGTGAGCGCGTGCAGCACCTTCTCCCTGCAACGCGAGAGCAGCCCATCCCAGCACAACGTTCAGCTCTCTGCTCATCCTCAGGACAAGTGCACGAACCATTTCTGGCCCGGTTAAGGCCAAAGGAGCCAGATCCTGCTGTAAACTGTGATAGCTTCAAGGTATCTCAGGGAAATGGTGACACGCTCCAGCAGTGAGCGTACCTTTGGTGCGGTACCTTTAAATGGCTCTTATAACTGATAATTTCGGGACCAGAGGTGGATTTCAGGCTCAAGTGAAAATTTAGTTATGAGTTTTTCAATGGCATCCAGCAACATTTAACTGGAAAAGTTTTAGCTCTTCGTGCTTTGGGTTCTTTTTTTTTACATTAAACACAGAAGAATGAGTTCTATCCAATCTCTTATCATTTGTGAAAACATGGGCAAAATTAAACCCTAGAGGGGAAATTGTTTAAGGTCATTGAAATCTCACTATAGGGACAATTGGAGACTTAAATTTTGATAGGAATGCTATCAAAATGGCCTCTTATTTTGGTTTTACCTACTCTCCTGCCACTGAAGAAAGAACTTCTCTTTTTTCCCCGTGCATCTTAGATGCGAATGTTTCTGCCTTAAAGTTTATATGTGCATGTGTCTGCATACACACACGTACAGCAAGATGTGCATGTGTGCAAACAACACACACCAGCTGCAGCCAAAGTCGTGTTGTCCTTCTATCTCGCAGGTCATGACAGACTGCGAACCTCATTCAATCTGTACAGAATTTACAGTTCGGATGAACAGCAGTGAAGAACAGATAGAAATACAGCAGTGAAGTATTCCAGAGCTGTGTGGTTTTGTTCCGCTGTCTTTAAGTAACATTGCAGAAACAATCTCCCTTCATTTGGCTTCCTGGTAAAATCTGGTTAAAGAAGCATTCGAATGCGGTGTATTTCCTAACGAAACAGGACCTTTGTTTTCCCCTTGTCCCACTTACACTGAATTACACCACTAACCAGGCAGGTAACGCTTTGTTTGGAACCTGTTCAACACACACACGCCTATTACATGTAAGGACAGCTATCAGCCAAGTGCATGTAATGTGCAATCCGTGTGCAGTCCATGTGGGTACTGTGCCAAGGTGACACGAAGCAAGATAAATTTCATACATACAATGGCTATAGTGGAGAAAGAGTACAGTTTGAGCGTATGGGGCATTGCTGTGTAAGAGCAGTAGCACCCACCTATACAAATTACTGATCAAAGAATAAAACATTTATGAGAATAATTTATTGAATCTCCTAAAGCATTTGATATACCACGCAGCAACTGCAACTATGCTTAAATTCTGCTCTTGGTTTAAAATAACAAAATCCCTGTAATTATCAGCTGTACCTTGTTTTGCCCCCGGCATCCTGAAGGTCTCAGGTTTTCTCATCTGGTGTCAATTTTGGGGGGAAAAAAATAAAATCTTAGTTTGAATTTTAGGGCTTGGGGTCAGGTAGTGGGGAAGAGTAACCAACACAGGATGGTCCATGTCCCGCCCACAGACAGGAGCAGCTTCAGCTCTAGGGGAGATGCTGGACCAGCATGGATAACCAGGCAGGACAGAAGAGATCTGCCACCAGCATTGATGAGTTTTCCACCAGCAAGAACTGAACTCAGTGTCTACAAAGATGCTAGAGGAAAGAGCCCTCTATACCCACATCTGTAATAAATCCCTTTCATGAGCATCACTGCACATGTGAAATACTGGGTGATGCTCACTGTGATGGTCAAATTCAAGAGGTTACAGTGAAACTCCGCTTCTGCCTTAATGGGAGGTGCTCACAGCATGCTGAAATGCAGAGGCATTGTCTCATCTCGGCTTACAAGGTTTGTGCCAAGATTTCCTTGTGCAGAGTGGGAAGGAGGCAGCAATTCCTCAGGGCCACACTCAGCAGTGTCACATGGAGCTGAAATCCCAGGGCAGGCTTCACCGGCAGCATGACATTCAGCCTTGGTTTTGGGCCAGAACCACCGCAGCTGGAGAGCTTAGCATGGCTTCTACCTGAAACCACTGCCCTAAAATAACAGGTGTAGCTGCAGGTGAAATCTAGCCTGAGCTTGGCAACGAGTTTTGGAAAACTTTGTAGCTGCAGTTAGCTCAAGTTTCTCAGGACCAGGCAAACAGATGCTGCTCGAACAATTCATCTGAGGCTGTATTTGCAGAAATGAGGAGAGAGGAAGAAGCTTCAAGTTTCCCCGGCAGCTTTGGAAATAGCACAGCTTGGACTAGCTGCTTTCAGAGTCTCCCTGTTACCAAGCTGAAGGCTGGCATGCAAAGCCACATACGCGCACTGCTGAAGGGGGCTGGGGAAAGCAGCTCTTGCTTCAGGGGGCAAAAGTGTCAATGCTGTTGGAATCTGTGAGCTCTTCTCTGAGACCTTCAATTTGGTACAAAAACCAGACCTCAACCCCCATTCCCATTTCCCCGCAGTCAGCTCTCACCAAGGGGACAAACCCTCATAGGGTGCTGCATGAAAGGGCAAAGCAGACCCATCCATCCCTGCACTGGAGGCTTCAGCAGAATAAACCACAGATGTGCTGAAGCCATGGCAGCTCAACAAGGAAGCAAATAAATGACCAAGAAAAAGCAAAACTGTTGTGTTAACAGGACATAAAGGCTCCTTGGGGCATCTAGAGATGCTCCAAGACGCCAGAAGAAAGTCTCAGAGCAGAATTCTGGCACTGCATGTTCACTTGTATGTGGTCTGGACAAGGAATGCAAAGACACAATGGCAAACCTGATTGCAGCAGCATCACAAGAGATACAAGAGACTTCAAACATCAGCAACGTGGGCAAATCCTGAAGGCCTTGTGAGTCTGCTATCATGGCAGGTGATAGCAGTGGCAAATCTTTTATGGCGATATGAAGGCAGCTCAGTGCCCCTCCATAAGGAGAGTAAGAAATGCTTACGTGAAATATTAATATGGCACAGCTGCAGGGTTCCCAGGATCCCCAAGTGCTGTCAATTAAATCTCCAAAGAGGGTTTCCAAAGTCTGGGAGCTGCATTCTCCCCTGCCCCTTGGGCTTGGCTGCAGGCACAATGCAGGTGTACACCAGAGAGCCTTATGGGAATGAGAAATATGGCAAGTCCCACACATGTGGGATCAAATGGCATCTCTTAAATGACAGCCAGGGCTCTGCCCTTGGCATTGCCTGCCCTGCTCTGCCTGCTCCTCCATGCTCTCAGGAAGAGCTATCTGGGATGCTCTTCTTCAGAGGCATTTGGGTGGAAAGGAGCTTGTTAACCACAGCCGATAAAATTTACATATTTTTCCTTATTTTCTCCCCATATACACATTTCAATGGCCCACAGGTTACAAATGTGTGTTTTTTACCCCTTATTAACAAGTAGAAGAAGGGGAGTTTGTGCGTGCTGTATCGGAGGGATGAAGCAATGATCAGTTGCAGCGTGAAAGACACTTGGTATATCAGTGTTACCTACAGAAGCACCGCAGCACCCTACGTGATGGGTCTCTGGGAGGATGGCCTCTCCCCAGACTGACACTTTTAGCTATGTCACCCCCCTCCAGGTACTACAGCAATCTGGGAGTGCAGATACAGCTGGAGCGTGTTGCTGTCTACTCATCTCAGGCTGCATGCAGTAGCAGGCAAAATTGAGACTACAGTCAGTGAGATAGGCTGGAAAGCACATTCATACATTAAAAAGGACCCGGCTGCTCCTCCTGCAGCAGCCGCTCCTTGGGGCTGCCTAAATTACAAGCGTGATTAATACGGTATCAAAACGTGTGTAGTCCCTCTCCCTCTAGACACTAATATAAGGCAAGCAGTATTGTGTCACTGGGGCATCAAACACTAAAGGTATGCTAAAGAAGATTCCTATGTATTATTATTACCATATTATTATTTTAAAAACCCTATTATTGTTAAAAAAAAAAAAAAAAAAGACACCAACCAACCAACCCACAGCCCTTGCCCTAAGCAGCTTTTGTGCCGTGGGACAGAAAGGTTTGTGTGCTAAAAGCAAGACTTTGCTTTTACACCCCAGGGCCGCATCCTTCCACATCGCAGCCTCAAATGTTACATGCAGGTGAAGGAGCTTTTGTATCTGATTTCCTTGTTCCTCATTCATGGAAAGGAAGCTGATCAAAACAGAAAGGGACAAGGGTGTGCAGTTGTGGCTCAGAGCACTGCTGGCTCAGGGGCAGTGTTCAGGAAGGAAGGGATGGGGGCTTGGTGGCTCTCCCAACCTGAAGGCTTGCATGAGTGTGGATGGAGAAACAGAAAGACTTACTCATTTCCTGGGCTTTTTAACATTCCCATTGTAATTCTCAGTGCTACGGGCCTTTATATGGGATAACTCATATATATTCCTTAGGAATTTCTTATAAGGGGAGTCCTGAAGCAAGCCAGTATCATTTTCCGGTCTCCCATAAGATGAATTTTTCACAAAGCTATAGCAGTTGCTATTCAGGCAAGAGGAAGACCTTCTGGGTGAGAAACAAGAAAACCCCTCCTTGGTGCTACCAACCGAGTGCCCACCCGGCCCCAGCGAGGTGGCTGAACCTGACCCCACGCTTCCTCCTCTGGCCTTGGCAGGACAGAAACCTCAGTTTCTCTTTTAACACTTCCAATTTGTGTTTCATAATAATGTTGCTGTGACCACAATGGTCTGAGGATATAAAGGAAATGAGGCTTGCAGTAGCTCCCTCCTGAGAAAAGGATGAAGAAATACTTCTTTCCTTTCTCTTGGGTAACAGTTGGGAAGGGGAGCACTCACATCTGCAGCAGTGCTCTGGCTTTGCAGGTAGATTATACAAACCTGTTCTAAAAATTCAATTTAAAATTTTAAAAATCAATTAAAAATGTAAAAAAACACCTATTTATCTGTAAATAGCAATGGCCCCGCAGAATTTGTTTGGGTCTATTAAGCAGCATTTGAAACAAAATACATTTTTAGAAAACCTGATCTATCTCATAGTCTGACTACAGAACTGTAATGGCTTTCTGAGCTGAACAAGATTTGGTTTATTTTTTCAGTGAGTTCCTTGATATTCTTGTTCTAAAAATTATTAATAAGAAAATGAGTCAACAAGGAAATTCACATACAAAATCTGCACTGGAGTAACATTAAAGTCTCTTCCCAAATGTTGGGAAATGAGACTTATGGCTAGTGCTCTGTTCTTATGTCTCAGGGTCACGTTAGGAAAGGCCACCTGCATGGAGCTTGCAGCATCTCCGGCCGCATCTCTTGTCATAGATATCTCAGGCAACTCGACTCCCTCTTGGGAGGGAGTTTGTCAGGGATTACCCCATCCCACAGGTGCAGTCATCTGTAGAATGTGTGTCCACACGGGCACGGGCAGCTCTGGAGCAGTTCAAGATGGCCTGCTGGAAACTGGGCCTTCGAGTGCTCTTCAGCTCTCCTGTGTTCACCCTTAGCATGGCCTGAAGCTTCTCTCAGTCCTTCGGGGTCTGACAAAAAACAGGGAACCAAACATGGGAGGAACAGAGGAGCAAAGACAGCCCAAGAGAAGCTCAGCAATAGGACAAAGTTGGCCTGCACGTGGTTTTAAGAATTTTTATCACTGGGACTGCCTTACGAGTGAAGTAAAACCAACGTATTCCTTTTAACCCAGTGGTTAAGGCTTTTGGGGGGAGATTATTACCAGGAATGTGTGATACGAGGCTGGGGAAACCGAGGGAAGGCTTTGCAAGGAGCTTTGCTGATAAAGAATGAAACCTTTAGTTAGAGCAGGCTCCGTTCCCATTCACACAGCCACAAATCATTTCTTTGAAATAAGAGCATTATTTGGAGTCAATTCTGGCATAAGTTAACCCAAAAATCCAGGTCAAGCCTTTTTGCTGGGATGAGCAAGAAGTGCTGATTTATGGGATGGCTGTGGACGAGGGGGTCAGAAGTTCTTTGAAATGATGCTATGGATCAGAATGCAATATTGCTTATCTCTTCCAAACCATTCTCGACAAAATTTGTAGCAGTAAGATACAATCCATGCTGTACTGATATAAAACTTGTTTTCTGTGGTTGTGGGACAGAAATAACACCTTTTAAAGCTACAAGTCAGGAAATCTTTATAGACTTTGGTGTAGTAATTGAGTTGAAAAAGGAAACCTAATTCTTCCTATGCAGTCCCTAAGGAGGTAAAGGACTGCAATGTGGAAAACCTACAGTGGACACAGTGGAACTATTTCTGCTCAGGACACACTGGCATTACCTGTGTTTGAGGGTACAACATCAACTGGGCAAGAGAAAGGGGTTTTGCACTAATGGGAAATGCACATTCAAAACAGAGCCAATAGAGCTTTCAAATTTAGGACATGGTGAAAATTACATTCCACTTGATTTGTGCCTTGAAGTACTATTGGCTTTTTCACCTATATTTAAGACCAGGCAAGTACCTTTGCTGTAATAGGACCACACATCATCACCCTCATCCTTATCTGGAGCACTCTGTGCCAAATTTCCAGCAGGCCTCAGAAAGTAGTTGCAAAAAAAAAAATAAGAAAAAAAAGATTGCAAATGTCTATTATCTCTGATTTGGTGAAAATCTTGCACTACCTGAAGGAATCTAACCTTGCAACACAGCAGGCCCAAGTCTGCTCAATTTACTGCCATTTTATACTCATATTACTCCCCTACTCCTCGATCCCATGTGGAGCCCTGCATGTTAGTCCGAGCACTAGCAAAAGGATGGTTTTACCTCCTGTCTGTAAGCTCACAGACTGCACCCACATCTTCCTAAGGGCCAAAACAGCTTGGGTCTCACCTGACTGCTGCCAAGCAAACGGCGAGAGGAAGCCGTGATTCTCCCTTCAACCCAAACAAGTCAATGTTCAACCTCTCAAAGGCCACACAGAAATTAAGCTGTCACCTAAATATCCTCAGAAGCTGTTGGTACAACATGGGGAGATAGTGGAGAGATGGGGTTTAAAATCAGAGATACAGCCCTGGCTATTGCAAAAGACACACAGAGGATTTGGGCTGTAGGTACACAGGAGGCACCAGAGGCACAACACTCTTTGTGGTGTCCTAGCCTAGGAGATGGACCCCAAAGCACACTTTGTCTGATCCATTCTCTTGCCAAAAAATCTCTCTGTCCATGTAAAAGATAACTTCGTGGCTTTTTTTTTTTTGGTCCCAAAAGAAACACTGAGCATCACTTTTCCCCTCTCCTTCCCCCAGCTGAATACACTGCTGGGGTTCCTGATAACAACACGATGATCTTTCCAAGACAAACAAGAACAACAAAACGGGGCAGACTTGGATTGGCACAACTTGTGGGCACGCACAGTTAAGAGGCTTCTGAAAGTTCATGAAGAAACAAAGAAGTACCTCTTAATTCAGCTCAAGAGATCCAAACAAGCCAAAGGATGTCCAGAGGACAGGGGTGTGAGATTCTTGCCAGGGCAGAAGAAGAAAGGGAGTATTTTCATGGGGCATAGTGTGTGCAAAAGTGTTCAGGCACAATGCAAACTGTAAGAAAAGGGCCTGCTCTGACCAACAGGAATTCAAAAGGATGGAGCTCAGCACTTAGCTTGCAGCAATGCGGGAACTGCAGCGTCTTGCATATCCAGCTCTCCCTTTGGACTGCTGTTGCTGTGACTCCACAACAGTCCCGCTGGCCGTAAGAACAGTTTCACAACATGGCAGCCCTACAGAGGGGTTGCCTTTGGTTTGCCTTTGCTTCCAAAGCACCTCCAGCTCATGTCAATGGGAGGAGAGATAATTAAAGATAATACATGGTTTAAAATATAAAATTCCAACCATACTGTCACTTGTTCTCCTTCTCTGTCTTATTTCTGTGCTCCCTGGGTTGTCTCAGCTCTTGCATGCAAGTTCATATTTATGAGTTTTTCATCTTCCTAAGCTGTTGGACAAGGACAATTTCCAAACCATGCTGGTTCAGAGCATTCCCCTAGCCTGTCCCACTCGGAGGCCATAACTTCCGTTTGTACAAATATTCCAGCCACTGTCCCTCTCCTCCAGGGACCCATACAGAATTTCCATGTATTATTTTGGAACTCTCCCATCTTCCTGATTGTTAATGAGGAACCACAGAGTAACATCCCCCCAGCCATTTTCATGTGACCTGAAATCTAAGCTAGAAACTGACACATGTTCATTCCGAGACTCCAAAATACCCAAAGGTGTAATCACCAGTGCCACGGTATGGCAACTGCCACGTGACACTGCTCACTACCACTTGATGTGACCTCAAAAAGCCCTGGCTGGGTGATTTATTCTTGCCCCACATCTCTGAACATTCCCAAGAAATGCAAATTGCCTATCCTGCACCATGAAAGAATTTCACCTAAGGATCTTAGAAAGAGAGTATGAAAGAAATCCGGACTTCACGGCTCCAGTTCGCTCACCACCGTGACCTCTTCCTCTCCTGCAGGCTTGGGCCTGCTCATTGCCCCCCAGAGTAAGCTGCAAGAAAACATCCGGCAGCTAAGGATGTCCTAGATGGAGGAAACCCTTAGCTGTCCATCTCCTTGAGAAGTTCGACACGAGGACAGCTGGAGCAGGCAGCTGCCGGGGCTCGGCCATGGCTTGAGGCTGCACGGGGCCCTCACTGCCGGGGGGCCGACCAGCCCATGTCACTGAAGGGTCCCTCGCCCGTGGCCGACCTGGGAGGAGGGCCGCAGGGCGTGCAGAGGTCAGAATCGGTGTCCGATTCCCCTTCCGCAATGTAGGGTCTGATTTTGGCCACGGCTGCATAGCAACCGTTGTTAAGGATGTCCAAATTCTCTTTGGACTGGGAAATGCTAAAGCCGCTGAAAGAGCGCTCCAGTTCCTCGTGGTCTACCGAGGGGATGGAGATGGACGTGTCGCTGTCTCTCAGGGCACTCTCGTGGTGTTTGGTGGTAATGTCTTCGTTCCGCAGGTACTCCGCGCTCGCCCTGTGCCCGCCGCTGTAGGCTGACAGGGAGCGCTCGTGGGAGGGTGGAGGTGGGATGCGGACGAGCGAGCCGGGGTCTCCGACGGGCGAGGAGCCGTGGCTCTGCCGCTGGTAGGGCTGCTGCTGGCACGACGTCGAAGGTGGGCACGAGTTGGTCGGGGCCGGCGGAGCTGAGAAGTTCTTCTGGCCCATGGAGCTGGTGGACCTGATGATCTTGATGATGCAGCCGTTCTTGTCGATGTGCTCCCTGCTGTCCTCGGGGCTGTGGTAGGGAGGGGCTGGGTCTGGTTCTTTGGACCCGAAGTAGGCCTCCGTCTCTGTCGGTGGGATGCCCATCCTCTGCATGTAGATGTTCACCAGGAAGTCCAGCTTCTTCTCCATCGATTGAACCTGCAAAACACCACAGTTCTAGCACTACATCCTGAGGATGAGCAGCTTCCAATCCACCTAGGCACAAACGTGGGCCGGCACTTTGCTGCCTACACCGACCTACGCCAAAGTGGAACTTCCAGTACATATTTGTCATATTCTGAAACAACCTTTAATTCTCCTCCTCATTAGCAGGTCTCCTTAAGCTCCCATGACCTTTCTGACATGCACCAAATCCAGGAAAGCTGGAGGACACTCGAATCCTTCCAACATCTTTTAGCTCCTTGCTGCATCTGGCCCTTGCCTGGGCCCAGGTGTTCAGCAGGATTTCTGGGTCTCATTCTCTGTGAGGATTTCCATGTTCAGCAAGGCTGGCAGCTGCACCAGCCAGACTCATGGGCTCATTCGAAACACATCTAACAGAGTGGCACCGTGCCGTCTTCAAAAATAGACTTCTGGTAGACTCATCAAAAAAGAAACAGAAAGCCTGTAACAAACAGACTTTCAAGTGCCTAAATCTGTCCTGAGGCTTTGAAGACATTTCGTGCCCTTTCATAAAATCCATCATTTCCTTTGCAAAATGTTGTTTGCTCTTAGTTTTGTTTCCAAATGATTAGCATAGAATCATAGAATGGCTGGGGTTGAAAAGGACCACAATGATCATGGAGTTTCAACCCCCCTGCTATATGCAGGGTCGTCAACCACCACACCAGGCTGCCCAGAGCCACATCCAGCCTGGCCTTGAATGCCTCCAGGGATGGGGCATCCACAACCTCCTTGGGCAACCTATTCCAGTGCGTCACCATTCTCTGGGTGAAAAACTTCTTCCTAATTATATCCAGTTGGAATAAATCAAACCAACCAACAAACAAACCCAACCCCAAACAACCCCACAACGCAGGTAATACCCATGGACAGGAACCCCTCAAACCCCAACGTACCTGTTTTTCAACTTTCCCAAGCCTGCCCATCATGCTGGGGTCTTCAGGCAGCTCCCCCTCGGCTGGGCCTTTGGTCCGATCCTTGTCGGTCATGGAGGATCCTCTCCCAACAATCTGGTCAACTCTACCAAGGATCAGAAAATCCCCCCACCCCCGGAAAAGGACTGGAGTCAGTCGGAGGCAGCAGGCGAGGGGGCTTTGCTCATCGCGCCTCGGGGGGATAAAGCAGCAGCCTCTCTCCCCGCTAGCACTCCAAATTACTCACAGACACGCAGTGGCACTGAAGTGTTAATTCAGATGCAAAATTTAGAGCAGTATTAGCAGAGTTTGAAATTATCCGTTTCTGTTTATACAGATAAAATCTGGCACATTATGCACAGTAAATTTACCCGCTGCAATGAATCGCTGTAACTGGCTTTCTTCCAAATCAATTAGCTTTTTATTTGCACTGAGGCTGTATTATTTTGGGGGAAGATCAAGTTTTCTGTCTAGCATATGTTGGTGGGATTTTCTTTTTTTCAGTCTTTGCAGCAGTCTCCCCTCCATGCAAATGTAGGCGTGTAATTCTCATGTCCATGAAAATGAGCCCCTTGCCCTCAGATCCAAACAAACAGCTGTGGTGCTGTGTTAGTGGAATTATGCTGAATTTGGTCATAACTCACCAAACAAGACCAAATTGCCTCCACCTCAGCGCTGCTGCAGCTCTCACCTGTATCATTAGATGTTCTCTATTAGCAGGGCTCCAAGCTGTTAACATCAGAGAATGTTCTTGCGGTATGTGCAGCTACTGGGCACGCTGTTTGGCGACAAGTTATTTGCACACATTACATCTGCACTTCCTCCTTCCCAGTGCAAAAATAACTGGGTTCGTAAGCACCTCAGGAAAGAGGAGGTCAGAGCCAGTCTGGGAGCTGGAAGTCAATTATTTTATCCCTCTAAAGCCAGGGAAGCAACCCAGTTTTGGAATAGGTTCTTAATGGCAGCCCAGTTCATAACCCAATTCTACACCAGGCAAACTTTACTCTTGCATAATGCACCAAAAGTAAGGGTGGCAAGGGAAAAGAAGGGTTAATTAATCTGACTGAAATCAAGTTGAGGTATCTTGAGCGGAAAACTCAAAATGCTTCTTACGCAGTTCTGCTGTGTGGGCCATGGGTCCATGCACCAGGAGGAGGAAAAGGAAGGAGCTGAACACAGACAGACAGGGGAAAATGAACAAACAAAAAACAAGGAAAGGAATGAGACGTGAGGCTATTTCCAACACAAGAGCCATCTGTTTTCTTCACATGTGACAGGGACTTTGTATGTATGTTAGCTGTTGACATAAAGGGACAGATATCAGTGGGTATAGACCAACGCAGCTCCCTTGGGTTATATCAAAGCGACAGCAGTTTGCAGCACCAGAAGATCTGGCTCAAAGGGATGAAGTGGGTGAGCACATCACACCAAAGACAGAAAATACAAGCCAACCATTGTTTTGGAGTTTATCTTCGATAGCAGAACATACTTCATCTGGGCAAGGATGTGACAAAATACCATTCAATTTTAAAAGTCATGATCCTTTGATCCTTTGCTTAGCAGCATAAGCACAGGAGTACAAGGAGCACCAAGTGCTATAATTACAAGTGTGAGGAATATGCATGCCTTATTTCTGTCTTGTAATGGGAGAAGCAAATTATTGACATGTACAGGAACTCCCCACAAGGGATGCAACTACTGACATGACATACAGCACAAGAAATCCTATGACAGTGTTGCTACCATGTAAGCAAAGAGGTATTAAATCAGATACCTCGGGCTACCTTGGTTTGGAATCACAAGTCAAGGCGTAGTACAGCCACTGTACGAACTCCTCTCCTGTATGCACAAGCAAGTAAACTAGTAAAGCAACGAACATGCATTTTAAGAGGCTCAAAGCCTAATTGCTACTGAATACTGGGGAAGGTCAAGAAAAATCAGGGTACTCTGCCGCATCTAGCACAACGCTAACACCAACATGTGTGCACTAGTGAAAATGAGATGTCCCTCAACAGTTGTGGAGTAGAGCAGGGAGGCAGAACGGTAACAGAGAGAAAAACCAAACACGGCCATGTTACTGTATATTGTAATAGCAGAGAGAGTCTCTTGCAACCTTATTTCTAATCTTGCAGAATTTGAGGAAGGACTTCTGCCTTCTTCCACGTCTTTAAAAGAAAAGCTATCCAGTAAGTGAGCCTCACAGGACCCATGGGAAGCACAGGTTGGGTGTATTTCACAGATGGAGTGATCAACCACCCCACACAGAGAAGCACTGACTTCTTCCTCCACCGTCAGTATCAGGTAGGACACAACTTCCTATAGACCTACTGTGATTTATAAGCAGAGCTTCACAGAGCTCATCCATAAGGCATTCAGAAGCCCTTGCTCATAAGTCCTTGATAGCAAAGCCTGACAGAACTCCTGTCAGGATCATTCCCTTCCAAGCTATGCCACGATCCAGCCTTGACATCTTCTGCAGCTCTGATAAACCAGAGCCTGATGTCACCTTGGTCTCATGGACCTTAGGGTACTGGAAGCTGTGGGGCACTGGCTTCAGTGCAGAAGGTGAAACAAGCCCTTCTCCTGGCACCTGGGTAAGAGAAACCAGGCTCAAGATCTCTCATCCCTTCGCTCCTCGTGGCAGAAGCTAGAAACCTGGGGAGAGTGTTCCTACCCTCAGCAAAACGTGGAGCTTTCCTTCTGCCTTGTCTGATAAAAGATAAAAGAGGGATTTCCTCTTGAGAACCCAACGGTGCTAAGGCAATCTCACCTGAGCACTGCAAAGGCACAGCCATCAGCAAAGGGCAGGTGGCCCTTTTAGCCACTCTGAAACAGTCTGTCCTACCCAAACCAGGCAACAAAGCTCAGAAGATGAAGAATGGATACATTTCACCCTTGCAAAGATTGGGGAATAGTGTATATTCTTATGGCATGACAAGGGACCACGAATCTTCCCAGAGATGCCAAATCCCCCTTCTGCACTACGTCTCGTGGGCAGCCTTGCGCATTCCCAACATTACCTCAGCTGTGCTGAAGACAAATGTGTGGAGGGAAGCCCTCAGCTGGGGCTTCGGAAGAGGCAGACCCACACTCTTCCCTTGACAGCAGAAGAAGATCCCAAGATTTCTAGCGATGCATGACAAGCTGTGCCATCTGCTGCCTGTGACACGCTCTGCTGGGCCTTAGTTCGGGAGGGGGAGAGAAGGGCGGTTGCTCTTTGAAGTGAACATTGATATCTTTCCTTCTTTCTCATGATACAAAAAAATGTAAATTCTTGCATCAGCCACAGTGCAGGTTTTCTCATGCTTCATTATGCTCCATGCTGACAGTACATGCAAAGAGGTGTAATATGTCGCCCTCGGGCCAGAAGCAGACATCAAAAGGTCAAACGGCTCAAATGAGATAAAAATGAAGTGTTTGGGAATATATATTCAATTACTTTCTGTTTTCTTTATCTGTTTTACTTTTTTTTTTTTAACACAATCCAGGCATTGAAGCCAAACCCCCTTCATCCATGTCACGTGACTGCTCCTTACCTCCCCATTTTTCAATCAAGTTTGCTCTAGACGTATTTTGACCAATATCTGTTGCCTACGAATTCCAGCTGAGGTTGCAACTATTTCAGAACAGGTTTACATTAAATCAGCCTCCTGGGGGAATTAATCCCAATTCTCTGCATGGGCAACATTTGGCTAAACCAGGGATGTGCTAAAAAGGAAGAGCATCGCAGCAGCTAAGCCTGACCCAGAGTTTGGACCTCCCTCCCTACTGCCCATACTGTGTGCAGGGCATTCGTTTCCACGTGGAGATCTTGCCCAGCCCTTGAAGGCTGACTGCATCTAAAAGGTAAACGGAGTAAAACCCAGTTGAATCCCTATTTTTAATTTCATATCAAAACGTTGGCCCAGATAAAAGATATATTTTGTTTTCAAAGACTAGTTTGGGCCTCGTCATTCGAGGGAGGGAGAATTGGGGAAAAAAAGCTTTTCTGAAAGCATCTTTTTCCAAGCATCAATTCTGGGGCTTCTGGAAAATTCTCTACTTTTTGAATTTAATCTTTGAACCTGCTGAGTGGGAAAGGTAAGCTTTCAGTATTCTCTTTACTCACATCCCGCTAGTGAAGATTACTCAGAGCAGCTTAAATAAACTTCAAGAGATTTGTCATGTATTTGCACTTTGGGAGGGCAAGTATATTTAGAAAAAAAAATGCTTGAGGCTAAGCTTGCTGTGTTTGAAAATCACCTACTGTTTGCACATGGAAAATGGCTTTCTAGCAAATATTTCTACCTGCCCGGCTCTAGGTCTCAATACATGGTGAAAATGCAGCTATCTGCTGCCCTGACATCAGAATGCCCCAAAATGAGCGGCTTGGTGGAAAGATGCTCCTCACAGCATCAGCTATGAGCGTAACTCTACCTAATGTGAGAACTTAATAAGGGCAACAAGGAAGTATCTCACTGAGTGGCTATAGGCTGGGTTGGGCTCTTTTTGCAGGCTAGAGCAGGACCTGTTTCTGAATGAGTCCTATGGTGATAACACTGCAATGGAACTTTTACCTCCATGGTCAGTAGAGCTACATCAGCAAAAAGAGATTGCTGCATTTCTCAGCATGAAACACTCCATTCTTAATTTGCCCACCAAGATCAACTCATTTCACAGTCCAAAGGGACGCAAACAGAGGCTCCTCTGCTTGTGTAGGGGTGTTTGATCTTTCAGAAAGTAGATGGTTTGGGTTGCACCAGCTTTGTGGGTCAATATTCCACCTGTTACATTTGAAGATAGTCTGATAAAATATGAGATTTTAAAAAGCTAAATTTCAACACCAACTTGGAGAATCATCATAGAATCATAGAACAGCTTGGGTTGGAAGGGACCTCAAGGATCATGAAGCACCAACCCCCCTGCCGCAGGCAGGGCCACCAACCTCCATATCTAATACTAGACCAGGCTGCCCAGGGCACCATCCAACCTGGCCTTGAATACTTCCAGGGACGGGGCATCCACAACCCCTCTGGGCAGCTGTTCCAGCACCTCACCTCTCTCTCGGTAAAGAACTTCCCCCTGACATCCGATCTAAATCTTCCCTCCTCCAACTTAAAACCATTTCTCCTTGTCCTGCCATTATCTATTTGAGTTGACTCCCTTCCTGTTTGTAGGCTCCCTTTAGGCCCTGGAAGGCTGCAATGAGGTCACCCCATAGCCTTCTCTTCTCCAGGCTGAACAAGCCCAGCTCCCTCAGCCTGTCTTCACAGGGGAGGTGCTCCAGCCCTCTCATCATCTTTGTGGCCCTCCTCTGGACCTTCTCTAACAGCTCCCTGTCTTTCTTGTATTGGGAGAAGACTGACAATAGGCTAGCTGAAGAAACTGACGGTTACTAATGATGGTAGGAATGCTCTTTTTTTTTTTTCCTTTGGCTTCCATAGTGTGAAAGCTCATTACTGCGAGTAAATCAGATCATACCCAGAGTAGCAAGCCCTTCTGAGTCACGATTTAGCAAGCTGCTAAGTGATAAATGCCGTCATATAACTGGCATGAAAGGGGTTTGACATTAAGCAAATGAAAAGTCCAGAGAAAGCGGCATTTTGGTGAATCCTAACCTAGGCGAGTATTGGGGAGATTCTTTGGAAGAATACATGGGTCCTTTGGTTGGATACTTCTTATGCCGGGGAGTTGAAGGGGGCGGGGGACCGACAATCATATCTATCCTGGCAAAGTAAATAAGAAAAAAGACACCAGCAAAACGCATAATGAAGCAACACGTAGAGAAAAGTTGGTCAGAAAGTTGCAGAAAGAAACAACTGAAAAACAGAACGACAGAAAGAGAGAGAAATTGAAAATATATTCCGCTAGAAACAGAAGTTTCTCTCCTACCGCCTGGTTGTCGGTGAAACCTTACCCACCCTGGGGTAAGATTTGGCGATTCGGGCATCACTGCTGTTTAGGAGAACACCTCCCCGCCCCCACCCACCCCAGATTTAACAGATAGCATGCTTTACCCTCTGGAATATATTTGCAGCGCTATTCCATCGAGACGGTTGAACATGAAACAACATCAACATACATTCATTCTCCTTTCAGTTACACTGCCAGATGACGCACCCTCAGCTAGCTCAGAAATACACGAGCTGTTGGAGTCGGTGAGATACACTGTGGGACTGTGGAACTCAATGAATGGGGGACATCCGTGGTTGGCAAGGGATGAGACACGAGACAGCGTGAACACAACGTTGAAAAGAGCACATTACAGACACGACACAGTGACAGAGACATTCGTGAATAAAGAGGAAAGTGCAGGTAAACCCCCCGGAGAAGTGCCTGAATGTGCTTTAATCCCCAGCCCTGGCTGTGGGACAACACAGCCAAACCCATAGAGCTGAGCAGGCAGGAGTGCACAGCACTTTGCAGGACAGGAGAGCAAAAAACAAAGTTCTCCTCCAAGCCACCCCAGGACAGCCTCCCTGGGCTCCACCTATGGGCACAATGCACTCCTAGCTCCAGCTCACGTCCCAGTGCTGGCCATGGCCACCCAGGCACATGCCCCAGCTACAGGGTGTCCCTTCCAGTTGGACTGGCAGGTCATAGATAGGGCATCTCTAGGTGTCCTAAGGGGCTCTGCTGCCATCACCATCACTGATCTTCTTGGTGGGGACAGGGAAACCAGTGAAGCTACTCATCAGCCCTAGATCCCAAATCCAGGTACTTCACACGTGGCTTTAAAGCAGATTCTGGTCCTCCTGACTTCCCTGCAGTGGGGTGGATGGCAGTCCTAGGGACTGCAGCCTCACTGTCCCACTGGTGAAGTTAAGGGGACAATTCAGTTTCATCTTTAAAAGCTTCAGTTCCTTACCTCAAACTCCCTAAAAAACAACCAACCAACCAACTTTGCTTTGGCAGCACATCAGGGAATGCCAATAGGACTGGTGGGGACAGTTGGCACTGTTCTGTGGGCTGAGCACTCAGGTGTCCCACCTGGAGCCAGCAGAGATGCCAACCCACTGGCTCACTCCTCACTGCAGAGGCAGCCTGGAGGTTTCATGCTCCAGCTTATTCACATTGGGAAATATCAATCCCTTCCTCCTCCTCTTCCCCCTCCAGATTCAGCTGCACATCTCAGATTCATAATCACTGAATTTGTACTGAGTGGGGGTGAGAAGCTCAGAGAGAGGAAATTCTCTGGGATATTTTAGTTTTCATTGCAAGGGAGAATTTACCTTCTGACAGCAGAACTGGAAATGGGAAATGCACAGCATGCAGCAACACTGAGAAAGTTAGCTCCGCTGCCTGAGCATCAAAAATAGCAGAGTTAAAGGGTCTTTGAGAGATGAGGGTGAGAGAGATTCCTCCTTTACATAAGATAAATTTCCTATTCCATCCCTGCATGCATACCTAAAAACGCTGCTTTTTTTTTTTTTTTTTTTTTTTTTTTGCAGGTTTTCATGACCGAAATGGGCTGGAAATTAAAGGAACATTTCCCCAAGTGGCTTCCAGTGGAAGCTGGGCTGCTGCAGTCAACAAGGGAAACACTCTCATTATCCAAGTGTTTAAGTAAATGGTAAATGATTCTGACCACAGACAGCCCAAGGCCAAACCCTTCCTCCTGCTCTGGGTGTCCTTGTGCTCAGCAGAGCTGTGACCACTTCTGCTCAGCCAACAGAGCTGCCTGGGCTGGGGGTCTGATCATTGGCATGGGATACAGGGGCCATGGAAGGCACAAATGGATGAAACTCCTAAAGAAAAACCTGTGGGGAGGTGAGCTGCAGATGTCATGGGTTTTGTGCGTGGGAGAAGAGAGAAATCAGAGCTGTCAGAGCTGTCCTGAGGTGGGCAGGAGGCAGATTTAATGGCATAATCCCAGTGCTTGCTCTGCGTGTGCTCCCTGTCCTGAGCATCCCCGTGGGCTCCAGCCACATGCAGCGATGCTTCCTCTGAACTTTCTCTTAAGGAGAAAAAGATTAAAGTGTAGCTGCAAGGGAAAGTGTCTCTCATGGCAACATCTGTGAGATGAACAAAAAGCAGGGGCAAAGTGAAGCAAGCAGAGGGGTCTCTTGCCTGGACTGGAGGTTTTTAATCCGGGAGAGCATGTCCAGGTGGCCAGCTGAGTACTGCTCAATGACGTCCATCACATCGTAGGGCCGAAGGCTCTCCTTAAACTTGCGCTTGGAGACAAGAAATCGCATAATGCTGCAAGAGAGGGAAGGAAAAATAAAGTCCCTGACTTGCCTGGTGGCAGCTAAAACCCATAGGGAGCTGGAAGGGAACCGCAGCAAATCCACACCCTGCACCCAACATGGCAATAGGAGAGGGGAAGGGGCTGGTGGGGGCTCGCAGCTGAAGTCCTGTGAGCACCAGGGGACACCGATGACCTCTGGACTATCAGCTGGGCACGTCTCCGCTCCACACTGCTTTTATAAATGTCAGCATTAAATCTCAGAGCGAGTGAGAGCGACTGCTTGGATGCATCCCTGCAGGGGATTTTCC
Organism: Gallus gallus; assembly: GCF_016699485.2. NCBI lineage: Eukaryota > Metazoa > Chordata > Aves > Galliformes > Phasianidae > Gallus > Gallus gallus. The sequence goes on from NC_052551.1 coordinate 9,285,303, forward strand.
TGTTCCTGCATTTTTAACTTCCCTCAGCAAAAAATTCCCTTTCTGGCAGAATTTTCTGTGAAGGAGGGCAGGCCACCCAGGGGAAAAGCAACCTGCAACACAGGCATTTCAGCATTTGTTTGGACCTTGTATTTCATTTTATTCCATCGCTTATTTTTCCAAATCGCTTTCCCCTTCTCCCTCTCTTACCACACTGCCCTGATGCTGACTTTCAGTCCTGGCGTTAAATCTTCCGTCACAAACTCACAGTTGCAGCTTTTGTTCTCATCGGGAATGTCTTCTCCAGGCAGGCTTGCTTCTGTGTTGGGAAAAGCAGGAATAGAAAGCAGTGTGTTAGCATTCTCCAGCCAGGTCAGGCAGGGAAAAGACCACTAAAATCAAGTCCAACTGCTGACCCATTTCCACCACGTCCTCAGGTGCCACATCTCCACATTTCCTGAACACTTCTAGGAATGGTGACCCCACCACCTCTCTGTGCAGCCTGTGCTACTGCATCCCTGCTCTTTTGGAGAAGAAATTTCCCCGAACACCCAACCTGGCCCTCCCCTGGTGCAACTCAAGTCCATCACCTCTCGTTCTGTTGCTGTTACCCAGGAGCAGAGGCCGAACCCCAACCTCCTTTCAGTCACTGTAGGGAGCTATGAGGTCCCCCTGAGCCTCCTCTGCTCTGGACTGAATCATCCCAGTTCTCTCAGCCCACTGATCCAGCCTGTCCAGATCCCTCTGTAGGACCTTCCTACCCTTGTGCAGATCAACACTTCATCCCAACTCAGTGTCATTTGCAAACCGACTGAGGGTGCATTCAATCTCCTCATTCAAATCATCAATAAAGATATTAAACAGAGCTGGCCCCAACACCAACCCCTGGGGAACACCACTAGCGTCAGGTCGCCAGCTGGACTTAACTCTGTTCGCCACCAAATAGTTCTGCTTAACAGGATTGCTTAACCTGCAGTGGTGAGGGAGAGGGATGGAGTTTGGGGTTCCCACAGAGCACCCCAAGGCCACACCTTCGGAGTTCTGCCGCGAAGCAGCTCCCTTGATGCGGAAAGCCTGCCGGGCTCTGCTGCGGTCTCCGAAGCTCCAGCTCTTGGGCACCTTGCTGGGGCTGTCCTCGATGCTCTGGTCAGCGCTGGGGGACCTCCGGATGCCCTGAGCCTGTGGAGAGCCTTTCCCTTTGGTGCCAGCACCGCGGGGACTGGAGAAGACACGATCTTTCAAACTGACCTTCTGACTGTTCAGAGAAACACGTTGAAACAAAGACAAAAAGGAGACAGCAGGAGGAGTCATTCTGGAAACCACGCAGTCCTTCCCCACCAGCCATTAGAAACCAAGAGCACTTCCAAGCAGCAGTGAGATGTAGTTTTGCTGTTGGCTTTTTAAAAATATATATATTTATTTCACTTCATCATTGCTTATATATTTTTTTATTTTTTTATTTTTTAAATAAAGCGTTGTAGAAATGTTTCCGCCGTAATGAGTGAAATGGGAATGATTTGTAAGAGAGAAAAAATAATGTGGACTTAAACAGAAGCCCCTCGTGGGATGCCAGGGCTGGCGGGACAGAATGACGTTAACGATGAGGTCATGAGTCCTTAAATCACTGATCGGCTCCGATCATGAGCGAGGAAGCTTCTCTTTCAAAACTGCCTTTCAAAGCCCTACGTCCAATAAGAGAACACCAAGAAAAAAGCCTTGGCCTTCAGTGTTTAACTTTACTTGGAAACACTCCATTCCTGGTGCTCAGACCTGCCCCTCCCCCTTCACTAGACTCTGTCTTTCCCCCTCCCAAAATAGGAGGTGCCCCTTCTATATCTTACAAAGAGTTCATCTCTGCCCAGTCACATATTTAAATACTGGAACACGCAACTCCTTTATAGCCTATGAAGATTCCATCTACAAGCTAACTACCACCTAGCTGCAGGTCTGCTATAGGCACCACCACCAGGAAAACGTACAGCCTCAAAATATGGCACCTAACTGCTGTTTTTCTATCAGAGCCCCATTCTGTTAACAAAGCAGAAAGATCACTCTGGAAGAAGAGATGATCTCACCGAGAAGCAGTCTGCTGAGCCAGCTTTCATTATGTTACACATTCTGAAATCGGTAATTAAAAGCTTCCATCCAAATGAAGAGGGCAAAATTCTCACACCAAAACTTCAAACCAAAAAGCGAGGATGAATCCTTATGAAAAGGCTTCAAGACAGCCTTGGGGGAGCCAAACTGCAAAGTTTGGGATGATCTGATATTCTCTGAATAGCAATTGCTTATTCAAGTATACAAATAGAGGTCGGACAACCAGTGCAAGGCATTTGTGCATGGAGCTCATATTTCATAAAGAGGCAGTGCAAAACTGAATGAAACCAAGGATAGCTTTTTCCAATACCACTGCAGCAGCCACTTACTGTGCTGCAAACGCTCGGCCTCCGTTTGCAGGCAGAACACTGCTGGAATTTTGATTTCCACACTGGGTTTCCAGGGCACCAACCAAAGGTCTGTTTTTCTCCTGTCTCTCCGCAGCACCACCTTGAAACTCAGAAGCAAACAGCCCTACTTTTCCTTCACACCCAGCACGAGGTCCTTTAACCAGAGCTTCTTTAACCAGAACTTCGCTGCTGATGTTTGAAGCAAAGCAAACCCCAGCTCCCTCCCCAGCTGCAGCACGAGACACGTGGCTTTGTCAGAAAAGGAAGAAGATGCGACTTCAAGACACGCAGGGAGCGGATTTGTTGAATAAGAAGGTGCTATTTTTACAAAGTCACTTCACATTGTGAGACACAGAACACAGACCTGGGCAGAAAGGTGCTCGGGCAGCAGTGCCCTGTGCAGGACGGGGCTGCAATCTCAGGTCGAGAGATGGAAACAAAACACATTCACGTCAAGTTTCAAGTAGAAAAGGCAGAATTAACCCAATTAATGAAAACCCAACATTTTTAAGTGAGTGAAACTGCATAGATCAGTAGAGGGGAATTCACGTCCAGCATGCGGCCCACCTGCAAAGTGCACCTGAAAGCCAGGGGCCCACAGATGCTCAGTGCAGCTGAAAGTCAGAGCAGAGCTGCGACCCCTCTGGGAGAAAGCGTGTGCCCCAACACCTTTCTGTTTGAAAGCCTCAATCCCCGATGCTACCAATGTCATCGTACACAGCCAAACGTCAAAAGCCAATTCCATGTTTCGTGCATGAGAAGCCAGATTGAAATGCTATTTGCCATTCGATCCTAAAAAGGCCAACTGGATTTTTGTTTCTGCACTGTAGCTGATTTTACAGAGGAACATTCCTGGGATCTACTGTGTTTCAGAAGTACCAATGCTTCGAACTACGTGGTCCTTTTTAAAAGAAGTTTTACACAAATGAGTCAGCAAAGCACCAACATTCAGCACTCAAAGCACCTCACTGAGCCGAGCAGGGCCTTTGCTTTGGGGCTCCTCTTCTGTACCCACGAAACAGTGTGAATGACTGAATGAAGTCCTCCTTCTGCCATGCAGTTTCGTGACTGGGAACAACCCCTGCAATCTGCATGCAAGCACAATCCCTGCAGAGCGGTGGGAAAGAGCCCAGGAGATACACACCCACACAGAGAGCTGCGAGCTGCCAGCCAGCCCAAGATCATGATCTTCAACCAGAAAGTCATGCACAGTGACACAGCATCCCAGAGAAGTGCTATTCAGGTGGAACTCAGGCAGATGGCAAATAGCTTCAGTTCAGCGGCCAGTGTGACATGAACATGGTGAAGCAGGAATCCAGCCCTACACAACACGAACCAGAGCTTGCAGGGACGATGGCTAAGAGCAGTGTGAGCACACAGCACTGCTTGTTCCAGGGGGAAGGGAGAGAAAATTGAGGCTTTCTGATAAGGGACTGCAGAAAGCCGTAACAGCAGCACAAGATGTGCTTTAATTCCAGGATCTTCACCGTAACTTTAGGTTGGCATTCATTAAAAGTGTATTCAATGTCCAAAAATAAATAAATAAAAAGGTTCCATTCTATCTCCAGGGAAGGTTTGCAAGACTTTCAGCTTTTGGCTTGAATTAAACAAAAGATACGAATGGAACTGACTTTTTCCCTGCTGCCAGATAGAAAAATGAGAGCCCATGCTGGATGAACATGTAAGGACCCACCCCAGGGGCAGGACCCACCGCAGCCCCAGCAGCCAACAGGAGGATGCTCAATGTTTTGGTGGGCTTTGTATTTAGGCTCAGTTGTGTCCAAAACCCTCAGCAAGAAAATGCATGAGAAGTGACCTTCAGATGAGCTGCCATCCATCCTCCAGGGGATGCTGGGGGCAGGAGCTCCTGCCCAAAACTCTCTGCCAGCAGGTTCAATCCACAGTCTTCTATGGTACTAAATCAGTAGCTTTCGAAATGTGGGTTATAACAATAGCAGTAATTTTGGATCAATGTAAATGATCACCTATAACTTCTTGCCATTGATTTTAAGCTATCCTTGGGCAATAGTTTCATTCTCTTGTTCCATTCTGCAGGAAGCAAACACTAGCCAAGCTAAGTTAGGCTGCCGTGGGCTCAGATCCATCACTGCATACAAGCTCAACCAGTAATTGGGCTCATTCTCCTGAAAAAGCTATGGCGAGGAGAAAGAGGCCATCTCTTGCTGGGAAATGAGGCTGTTTGTCAACCCAGAGCTTGTGCTGAGCTCATGGTATCTGAGAAGAGCCTGTTAAAAGCAGGCAGCAGAGCCCAGAGTGAATGATAGCCTTTGCAGATCACCGGGGGCTCCAGCAAGGAACACGTCTGTGTGTGCAATGCTTGCCACGGCTTGAGCAGAAATACCAGAGGAGCAGGCTCAAGCCTGACTCACACCTAGCAGTATCAGAAAAGCCATGGCAAAGGTGAATTCAGCTCCAAGAATGGAGTTTCTAGAAGCAGAGCACAAGGAAAACAGAACAAAACAAATGTCCAATGTCACGATGAGTAATAGAATAGAATTGAATCATTAAGGTTGGAAGAGACCTCTAAGATCACTTAAGTCCAACCGTCCACTTACCACCAATATTGCCCACTAAGCCATGTTGCTAAGTACAACATCTACCCTTTCCTTAGAGGCCTCCAAGGACAGTGACTGCCACTTCCCTAGGCAGGCTGTCCCAGTGCCTGACCACTCTTTCTGAGAAGAAATTCTTCTTAATATCCAATTTAAACATCCTCTGGCACAACTTGAGGCCATTCCCTCTTGTCCTATCAAAAAAAGGACTTAATCCCTCCTGTCTTCCTCATACAAAACCACAGTGTTAGACTCGGGTTGCAGGAGGTCACTGAAATGACAGCTGGGAAGGCTGGAACCACCACAAAGGGACATCAGCTCCAGCCACACGCCATTAACCTTGGAGCTGGCATTCTGCAGCATCTGCTGTACTGTCACCCCTCTCTTTCTAAAACAGGAAGGGTTTTTTCCCAAACTGATGCTGAGCACTGGCAAAAGCTGAACTGCACATGTCCTGTGCCTGCCAACAATTTGCCAGCTCAGCTGCTTTGCATTTCAGGAGCAGAGCAAAACAGCTAGATTGCATCTTTGAACCTGGCTGATTGCTTCTTATATAAGACTTTAAGAAACACTGCACCAGACCCACAGTCCGGCCAAAGGCTCTGCAGACTCCTTCCCTTCCCATCAGTGCATTTATTGACTAAAATCCTTGGTTCAGCACATTACAATGCCCCAGCTCCTGAGTTTTCTATTAATTTACCTACACTGAGAGTTCCCATGACTGTATTGCTGTTCGCTGCTATTTTGTTATGTGTATCCCAGGTTAAGGCTCCTTAGCACTCAGCCTTAGATGCACCAAAGCACCAGCATCTGCCCCTAGCAGTGTGCAGCCCCAGGGCTGAGCAATCCAGACATGAGAATTATTTTTACATCCCTCCAGGGTTAACCTATAGTCTTACTAAAGCACAGAGCGCACAACGCTATACTCAGGATGGATGCAGGCAGTAAAGATGCCCTTGTGGCTACTCCAAAATTCAAGACTCCTTTGGGACTGGAAGAAGCACAGTCCGTAATCCCCCTCTGCAGGGTGTTCAATAGATTGGGAAGATCCTGAGGTAACAATTTGTTTCATCCTCCCTTTCCCTCGCAGAACTCAAGATGGGGGAGATGAAATGAGGACCACAGCAGGAAAGAATTCAGTAGAAAATGGAGAAAAAACATATACTGGCTTTACCAATTCAAAATTCATGCCTAGAAAGACGTGCAAGGAAGACATGAAGATCAGAGTGGCTGATTTTCCAGAAAACAGAACCGGACACAGACAGGTGAGAGGACAGCATTACGAATATCACTGCTTGTTTTAACCATTGCCAAAACCAACCTGAGCGCTGAGCAATGGAAGGAGCCCTTCTCTGGGGGCAGTCCCTGCCTTACAGTTCGTCCTCCAAGGATAAAGCAACCTTACCTGGCAAATGCAAGCAGTATGGAAGGTAGGGTACATTTTCCAGCTGGACTATTAAGCAAATCTTTGCCTGTTTGTGCATCTGATGATCACCCAATACTGAAACCAGCCTTTTCAAGGATAAGCTTCGAGGAGTGCTGAAGTACCAACCAAACACACAGTGAGGCTAACTCAGAGATGCAGGCTGTTTACCCAGGAACTGCTATCATGAAACTAAACCATGCCCCCTGACTCTTCATTACCCATTCAGAGATGGGATTTACCGTGCTACTCCTGAGCTCCTGGTACACGCAAGGCTGAGGCATGCGTCTCACTTAGCCTCTAGTCTGACACAAAAGAAGAATAGCCAGCAAGGAAAAAAAAAAACACAGTAAGGAAGGAAAAGATACAAGTTGGAACAATCAATGGAGAAAATCAGAGATACACGTATTTTGTTTTTGTTTTTTTTTTAACTGTAGTTTGTTGGCTTTCTGAAGGAGACAGAGACTGGTGATTTTGAGAATTAAAATGGACTCCAAAAATAGCATGCAAAAATCCAGTTTCACAAACATGCTGCATCACTCAGTGCCACTCCTGGGCTTCCACCTGCCTGGCCTGGGGGGAAGAGCTGAGGGGGTTCCCCTGCCAGCATTCAAAGCATGCAAACTCTGGGCAATGGTAACTCGAGATGGTGCACGTTTGCTGCCAAAAGCAGTGTCTGGGACAGGGAGAGAGACTCCTCCAGTGCAGGTGTGAAAGTAGATCTATTGATACATGAGGAATATAATACAGATATCTGCGTGCCCTCATGGCTATCAGACAGGTGTACTAAGGGATGCTCGTTGGGAATTCTCTGAAGCCGCCTAGCACTTGTCAACTGGATGGAAACAATGAAATCACTGCTTGTACCAAATGCTCTGCTCTAGCTGTCTGTTCCCCACTGGATCTAGAAACAGAACCATTCACAAGGCCAACGTCAACACTAAGGAGAACTCGTATCCCTACATCTGGTGGGACAGGCTGAGATTAGTCCTCTAGCTGCGTAGTAGAGGTGCTAGATAGGCAAGCCATGGCTTCCAAAGGCCACATGACTAGGCAAGGTCAATTTGCAGTGTTCAGAGAGCCAAAGGAATGGTGATCAACTGAAGGTGGGAAGCTGGTATTTCTCATGCTAACATATTGCCGTTCAGTGCAATGTAATTTGCAAGGATTCTCTGGACGCTGAGGAGGGATGAAGCGATAGGGAGGAAGGGGTCTCAGCATTTTTTTTCTTAATTAATTTTGTTGTTGGTGTTGTTAAACTTCAGTTCCCGGCCTTCATCATTGCTGAGCAGCCACTGGCTTGCTAGCCCCGACCAAATTCCCCATCCTCATCTCTTTTTGCTCTGCACAGTGCGCAGACAAGGAAGCCTCTGATTTCTGAGCGGGCAATGGGGAGGCTCCTCCACCTTATTTTACTCATCTAGTACCTCTATTAAGCAGAGAAGTGATCAGAACGGGTGGTAGCAGGGTAGAGGGAGAATGAGCCGTGCAGCTTTTGATTAGTTCCGTGCGACGCATTTCCCGTGGTACCTAGAGTTTCCTGAGCAGCATCCGCATAGTGACTCTCTGCACGGTTTGCTTTTACTGGAAATGAGGGGAGAGTAAAAATTAGACCTAGAAGCAAATGCCAGACAGGAAACTTTTGATTACTGACTCTGGGTTTAAAGACAGGTGATCTGAGGGCCAGGTCCATGACAGGATTGTTATGCTTGAGCATTACATTAAAAAAAGAAACCAAGGGCATTTCTGGAATTTGCCTTGCTGTGGTCAGTAAATGCCATTATCAGACGTGACACATTCTGCATTGAATTGGTGGCATCAGTTCATCTGCAATTGAATGAATCCTGCAGGAAGACCTTTTTCAACTGCATTGGAAACAAAAAGCACTCTCCTCTTCCTCTAAATAGATTTTTTAAAAATACCATATTTGGATTATCTAAAGCATGGAGAGCCAAAAATTTAACTGGTTTTCGCCAGCAGCATCTGAAAGATTTGAATATATTTCTTTTTTTGTTTTTAATATATATATGTATCACCAAGAGCACTAATTAATCTGTGAATTATTTGCATTTCTCATACAGCTAATAGTATAAGGTTTAAGCCTGGCATTAAAAAAAAAATACACAGATTAAAACAGAGGGCGGTGCAGTCCCATATGGGAAGGCATCCGAACGTCAGCGCTCAGCACTGAGTTTTGCCCACTCCTTGGATGTCCCCTATCACTTCTGGGGAGCTCCTGGCTCCGTGGACCCATCCCAGTGCTGCCCACTGATCCCCCCCACCGCCATGGGGGTATTCATGCCATGGAGCAGCCCTCTGCCTGCGGCAGGGTGACGAGGTGGCCCTGCACACAGCCAAAGCTGATGTCCTGGCTGAGCTCATGGGCAGGCTGAGGGAGGGAAGGGCACAAAGCCCCACGCTCACATCAGCCTTGAGCTCAGCAGTGGGCACAGAAGGGACGTGCAGGAATTCCTCCCGCATCCCGCGCGAGCTCAGCCCTCTCCTTGTTGAGGGCTCACAATAGGACCCCCTGTCCCCAGGATGCCCCAGGAGCTCACAATGGGTCACCATGTCCCCATGGAGTGGTGGTGACAGTGGGGGCTGAGCATCGCGGCACGGCTGTGGGGCGCTGAGCATGCAGAGCCTCGGGGTCCCTACGGAAAGATGCAGTCCCTTCTGTGCAAATAATCCGCTCCCTGAAAGGCAACTGATTATTTCCAGATTACTGTCAGTCCCAGCATGAGTCTCTGCCACCAGTTTAACAGGTTAAAGTCAGCAACCCTGGGGTTGGCAAGAGCAGGGGTCCCCTGAGTCAACCAAAGGCATCCTCTAGTGCGTCCTAAAGCCTGAATCATAGCCCTGAGCAGAGCTATGGATGTAGTGTGTATCTCAGACAGACACGTACATACATTGATATAGAGAGATATACGCACAGATATACATACACATTACAGAGTGGCCCAGTCCAGCGTTCACTCAATACGATGGCCAAGATCTTGCTGAGTTCATCGGAGCTGGGGACAAACCACCTCTGAGGACAACCTTTGAAAGAGGTTCCTCTCATTGCCTACAGAACTTAACTCATGCTGGACAAAGTAATCTGACTTTCAGCTTCTCAGCTCCCTGGAATCCTTCTGTTTCTTTTTCTCTAATATTAACAGACTATTGTGATTATCCTGTTCATTCATTTTGAATTTCTTGCCCAACAAATCTGGTCATAGATGCTTTCAGATGTGTACCAAACCATCTGGAGCACACCTCTTCCACAAAAGCCTCTGCAGCCCTGACTAACCACCCGTCTGCCTTTTGAACGTTACAATCAGATGACAAAATCAACAGTGAATTTTCAACCTGACTAGCAGAGGAGCAATCAAATTCCCCCTTGCATGGCATTGGAGGGCTTGGATTTGTGACCCAGACCCTGTGGACTCAGAGGTGCCATTGGTGCAGAGCCCGAAGCGACTCTCAGTGGAGGAGGCTCTGTAAGCAGTTTTTTGTTTTTTGGTTTTTTTAAATAGGGAGGAAAATAGAAAGGTCAAAGGGGCCCATGGCATGTAGCAAAAGGCCAGCATCTGCTCTGTTCCTGGCAGCCCAACTCTGTGCCATGGGAGCTGAGCTCCTGTCCACTGCAGCAGGTCAGCATGTGGCTGCCCTGCGCTCGGAGACAGATGCAGAAAAGCTCATGGTGGAGAACAAAACAGAGATGACAGAGAAAGATCATAACCTGTCTCCCTGATGGCTGTCCCACTGTACGCCAAGACCCAACCAAAGGCCACTAGAATCATTCCAGGCGACCCCAATTCCCCGCCTCGCTGACCTGCTCACATCCCTGCACCCCCCCAGCTCAGGCTGCCGCTCTCCCAGTGCCATCTCAACAGAAATCAGCACAGCCACAGCAGCACTGAGGGCAGAAGGCAGAACTGTGAGACCCCAGGGGCTGGCCAGTCCTGCACAGCACATTCCCGCAAGCTGGGCCAGTATCTCCACTCTGACTTCAAATGCTGGAAGATGCAACACAGCAGAAAAGCCATTTCTGTGCTACTTGATCTAAGGATGTCCTGGTACTCTACTGGTTATGGATATAGGAAATCAGCCACTCCTACAAAGAGCTGCAATAGGAAGAAGATCCAGCTGTGCCCAGATCGGAGACTGGACATTTCGTTACTTCAATGGAAATGGAAAAGGGAAAATGCTTCACTTGCCAAAGCAGTAACAGAACAGTGCTGGGATCTGCTAGGAGAAGTGACTCAGCCAGGGAGTTTATAAAGTCATGATCACCAATGACAAAGCAGAGCTAGGGATACACCATTGGGTGGAATGGCAGAGGAGATGAGATTACTCCTGTAAGGACAGGGTGACGCACTGTGAATCAATGGGGCTGCTGGAAATCAAAGCAGGTGGGAGATTTGGGATGTCACGGTGAAAGTCCCAGAGACTTTCATTTGGGAAGCAGCTGATTTGGGGTCCCCTGAATATAGGGACTTCTGTGCAAAATGCCTTCCTGAGGTCTGAGATGTTATCAGAAGGAAAAGCGGGAGCAGGTAGAAGTGGTATTGTCCTAATAAAACAGAGATGGAAAGAGCTTCGACTCTGCCCTGGCAACTGAACTGAGAAAGTCCTCCACATATATGGCAGCCACAGACCCTCAGCTTTAGCACACCTGGGTTCAAAGTTTAGCATCTTCCATGGAAGAGCAATAACACACAGCACTGTTGAAGGAAATGGACACAGGAGCAGGAAAACAGCATTCGGAAATGACCCTGATGAAGGAGCCATATATATATATAGTAAGAACTACTTTCGATAAGGACAGTGAAAGGCTATTTTTACTTCTTTGTGTGGCATAAGGTTAAGAAAGCATTGTAGGAATTGAACAGGAAAAAACCTGCAACCTCTGTGAAGAAATACTCTATCATTTAACTTATTGTGCTAACTGGTGAAAATGAGGGCTGCAAGAGGACAGAGATGGCTGCAGAAGGAAGACCAGTACCTGGGACCACATGAAGGACAGTGGTCCTCGCAGTTCTCCAGCTATGGAGCTGCTGGGGTTGAGCAGGGATTTCTTGTGACAATGCAGTCCCAGATACCAAGGGCAGGTGGCCAAGATTTCAGCCTTGCTCTGCTCCCAGAGAGCATTTCCCTGCTTTAATCAAGTTGAAGGGAGGCTGCCTTTGTTCTCACTGCACCAACTGGGGCCCTGAGTAGGAAAAAAGAGAAATTCTGGCTCGTTGAAACATGATCTTGATGATTTGATTTATTTGGCAGGGAGTGGATGGAGTGCTATGGAGGTTCTGCTTGCAAAGAAAAAGCTCAAATGAAAGACAGGAAAAAAAAGAGGAGCGGGGGGATAAAGGAAGGAAGGATGAAATTTCTTTCCTTTAGTTGGCACTATATCTGCACAGACATCTTTGGTTGGATTTTGTGCTGGGAGAAAATTAGTTTCTGGCCTCTGATAAGCTAAAAGGCACTGCAGAAAGTTCCATCTGCAAAATGCCAGGCTCTAGTCATACTACTAAAATGCATTTTCCAGTATTTACAATATTTAAGCTAAGTTTTGAGATATGGGATGGAAGACCTGAAAGCCAAGCAGATGATCTCCACAGATCACCAGTTTTCCATTCTGCTCCTTAAGAAAAATTAAATAAATATGGAGATTCAGTCCCAAAATTACTTCTGTAAGAACTAGGGGAAAAAAAAAAAAAAAAAAAAAAAAAAAAAGGAAAAATCTCCAGAATTCAATAGTCTGAGAAGGACGAAAAGTCTCCCAAAAGCATCCCAAACACCAGCCCCATTGCTTTCCCTGGGACATAGGAAGCGATAGAAACTTTCCCTCAGGTCAGATTTTTGGCTGGCCTTGGAAGGTGCTCACCACGTCCAGAGGGCACCCAGCGGAGCACGCTCTGCACGTGAAGGGAAGCAGGGCAGGGACTGGGCATCATTCAGAGGGCAAGGCAGGGCTGGGCTGTTTCTGCCATGCAGCTCAGTGCCGTGCCAGAGAGCCCTTCCATGCCTGGGAGATGCCACCTCGGTGACACGGCGATGGCTTTGTGCCCAAAGTCACCTCCATGTTGGATGGTGGCGGCACAGACAAAGCAACACCACCATTGGCACACCTCAAGCCCCTCTCACACCATTCCAGCTACAACTCCAGCAACGAAAGGAAAAAAAAAAAGCAGCGTCAACCAAAGCCCTGCTGTCACCCCAAATTAAGGTCTGCAGCCCTACCCACTGCTGTCCCTCTGCCCTACAGCCTCACTATCCTCATAGCCACCCAGGCAGACTGCAAGGAAGAGATGATTTAAGGTCCAGCATTACACGTAGATACATTGGACTGCCACAGCACAGAAAAAGCACGCTAATACCTAGGATGCTTCCCTCGATGGCGCCACGACATGGTACACACACATACACACACACAGATCTACAGGTAATGCATGGGGATGGTGTGTTGGCAGTGATACAGACCTTGGCGATGGTTCGGGCTGCTGCTCTTTCCTTTAAACAGAAGCAATAGTACATTAGCATGGTGTCAGGTGGCAACAGATGTTGCTGCTTCACTGTTAAAACATAACGAAAAGACAATACCAAACAGTACAACTAAGTGGAAGTTGTGGACAGAAGAGAGGGAAAGGAGCACTTAATTCCTGGAGTTTCTGTCCTGAACAGGAGATCACTGGAGACTCACACGACCTCAGAGAAGACACATACAACGCACAGGGCTGAAGAACTGCTCCCAACCCATCCTTGTGCCTATGCATGACTCAGACACCCCAGGGCCGTGTGATGTGGGTGAGCACAAAGGAGGACTTCTGTGTGCTCAGGGTGCAGCTCCTCCTTCCTTTGGAATTGCACATCCCCGAGTGATTTCTGTACACAGGGGAAGGTTTGGAGTGTCTCCTGGGTGCCTGGGGTACCTGCTTTTCTACCCTGGCCAGTGGGAAAAAACTGGGAAGGGGTACAGACCCCTCCTCCATCTCAGTCATCCTTTCTGCCATTGGCAAAAGCTCTATGGAAGGAGTGGGGACCACACTTCTTGCATGCAGTTTCCCACTGAGACCTCAAACCACTTGGCTGCACTGAAAAAAACATGGACCTTGAGGACAAAGTAAGGTGAGCACTTGCAAAAGGACAGGCACAACAGCACAAGCCAATCTATGGCCACACTAGAGAAGTTTCCCTTTTACTGACCAACAGCTTGGTGGCATTTCCCTGCAGCAACAAGGAAAACTTATCCTGCCTTCAGCTATTCACACCTTCTTCACACCAGGCTGAATGAACAGCCTCACCCATGCAGATCCAGAAGAGAGTGAGCAGACAGTGAATATCAGCAGCATAAAGGTCTGCATCCCCTGGCACCAGGCACCAGCTGGATGTTGGGGGTGGGGGGCAAACTGGATCGAAGAGGCTAAAAAAACGCCTTCAGCCTCTTGCTCTGTGCTCAGCCCAGCCCCAGCCTCAGACATTCACACTCAATCTGCAGTCTGACCCACCCATGGGTCTCCAGATCCCTGTGCTCTGCGGGGTCACAGTCCAGGCAGGTGCCGTCCCACCCACCACTCACCAGCTCAGCATCCCCAGGGCTCTGCACTGCCCCTGTCACCAAACGGGGTGGCCTACCTTGCTTGAAATACATGAAATGACCCCTCCTGAATACAGACTGAAGCTGCAGGATGCCTGGCCTTCTAGGGCAATAGTTGCTATCTCACCAGAGCAAATTTAGCAGGCGTGAGGTGGTGCTTCTGGCTGACTGAGAGCCTCACCCAGAGGATAAGCAGAGCTGTGCTAAGCAGGATGGCTTCCAAACAGCAGGATGCTCACAGCAACGCTGCAAGTCTGACCCACCACTGCCACGTGCTGTGCTCCAGCTCAGCAGGATCTGTGATCTTTGTAACCTGTTCATGGAGCTACGGGAATCTGGGACATGGTGCTTCAATCAGGGGCGAGAGCAAAAGGGAGCGTCCTTTTGCTTTTTCTCACCACTAAATCCTGCCTGCTCTCAGGGAAAGATGGAGGGTAGGGAATGAATTAGCACATCGTGGGCCCGAGCGTCCCCTGAGGGCGGTGAGGAACAGGAAGGTCAGAGGCAAACCGGGAACACCACCTTGAGCTGACCCTCTGAAAGTACCACTTTGCATTCTCAGCCAAGCGCTGTAACATTACTCCAGAGACAAATTAGGCTGAAGAAATGCATGGGCAGCATGGAAGAGGGGCGGGAAGGAGATTGCTGAGCAACCCGTGGGGATCGGCTGCCAACACCTCTCACATCTTCAAGGTTGCCGACACGCAAAAGGCAGGAATGGGGGGGAAAAAAAAACACAAGAAAATAAAATATGCAGTGAAGAAGTGTGAGCTTTCCGAGCTCTCCTAACTCTGTTGCTAACCTGAATGTCAGTCCCGACTTGCTCTTCAGGTTCCTCAGGAGCTCCAGCTGGTTCAGAGGTGGGATGAGTCTACAGGGAGAGAAAAGAAGAGTGTTAACGTTTGGGCAGAGCTGACCCCAGAGCCTCCTCTCCCGGAAGCTTTGCCTGCTGTCTCCTCATTTCACCATAGCTCAATGCCACTGACTGCAATGGGGACAGCTGGGGCAGGAAGGGGGCATCACCCACTGCTCCCAAAATGACCCATAGCAGGGTGGTGGGAAAAGACTGGGACAGCAAGAGAGAGAGAAACTGTCTGCTTCACCGCACTCCTGACCATCAGAGCCTGGCAGCGTTTCTGGGCAGCACGGGGGTGTTGTGGCAGGAGGTTTGCTGGGTGGCAGGTGGAGAGATGCTCCTGTGCTGAAGACAAATGGAGAAACTCAGCCCTGCTGCTCTCAGGCTGTGTGAGATGTATGCAGGGAGCAGCAATCCAGGAAAGGCAGAGTGCTGCTGGGTGAAGATCCCAACGTTCCCTACTGCCTGCAGATGATTTTGCCCCCAGAAGAGGCATAGCCCTGTATGATGGCCTTCTGGATCAGGTAGGAACCAGGGCTTTCCTTTGTTTCTCAGGCTCACTCCATGGCTTGCTGCAAGCTCTGTTCTTGGCCACCAGCACGTATTGCTGAAGGGCTACATGTCATGGCTGTGCTATAGGGTGCAAAGTGAGCACATAAGCTGTTTCCAGTTGTGCTTTTGACAAGGATAGGGCCATAGCCCAAAGAGGCACAGCTCGCAGGAGGGGTCTGGTCATTCATACTGGGAAAGGAGCCACAGGGGCTTTGATGGAAGCAGAATCTGCTCAAACTGCCCTAAACTGCAGCTGAAGACTGGAAGGTAAAGGGAAGGAATAGGGCTGTTGACGGATTTTAAGCCATTAAGAGACCAATAGGCTCACAGTTTTCCTCTAACTGAAATAAAGAACAACTGGAAAAGCCCTTCCTCTGCACGCACAAATCCCATACTCAGAAACATGGCTGATCAGCAGAACAGATTCAGCGTTCACAAAACTGAGGCAATCAAAAAATGTTCCAATCTTAAAGACGGAGGAAAGAGTAAAAATAGGGCTGAAAAATTTGGCTCTGCTCCCCAGTGCAGCTCTGCTCACTTCCACCCGGAGGAAGAGCATGTCCTGAGTAGGTGAATTAATGATCTTCCTCATTTGAGGCGTCAGGTTGAGGCTGACCTTGGTGCACTGGAGCAGTGTGCAAGTGCTGGGCTGTCACCTCCGTGCAAACCCACCACAGCATTTGCAGATTGATGCCAAGACAGGAGAAAGAGGTGCATAAAATCAAGCACAAAGTGTATTGCTAAATGAAAAGTGTATTCAGCACTTAATGCTGAGTGCTCAACTGTTCTTTAGAATCATGGAATATCCCAAGTTGAAAGGGACCCATAAGGATCATAGAACCCAACTCCTCCTCCTTCATGGAGGTCTCCTCTTCAAAGAGCTCCACAGGGAAACAACCCCAATTTCTCCAGCCAGGATCACAAATGCAAGGCTCTGATGCAAGTCACAGAGCCGAAGACTTCATCAGCTCACTGAGTGGAAGGATTTTGGGTCCCTGTTCACTAAATGGCAGGATTCAAGGCCTCAGGAGGACCCTTCCCTTTGCATTAGCCCACTACCCACAGTCTGCACTGTGCTGAAGGTGACAACCTCGTGGGGCAGCAGAGATGCTGACATAAGCAACCACCCACAGAGATTCACTGCTGCTGCAGTAGGTGTGGGCACAGTGCACGTGTGGTGGAGAAAAGAATGCTGTGCTGAAAAGACGGTTAATAAAAATGGGCATCAACTCAGTCCCATATAGACCCCAAAAGTGATCCAAACTGACTGCTCAGTCTAACCTGCCCTTACAAAAGCAGCCTGGGAAACTGCTCTGTGTCGCATCACTTCACCAGGACCTCAAAGGGAAGCCTGCTGCCTCAAGGCTCATGTGTGCTTTTCTCTCTCTCCTCCAGGTCCTCATGCCACTTGGTTGGCAAGGGAAGTGTGTTTTGGAGAAGGGGAGCTGGGTGAGGTCAGCAGCCCATACCACCACCATAACACCCAACTGCAACCCATCACCTCCCAGTACCACACATAGAAACACCACACTGACTCCATTCCCCAAGCCAAAGGGAAGGTCCAATTGCTTTTCCTGGTAGCACAGACAACATTCAAGCATTTGGGGGACAGTGGGGACATCATGCCTCCGGCCAGGACATCACTGAGACCCCACAGTACGAGGAGGGGGGGCAGCAGCACACAACAGAGCACAGGAGCACACACACGCACACACACACACACAGATAGTGATGATTTGTTTGAACAGCCCCAGTATGAGCAATGAGGGAGGGGGTGATGAGGAGATGGATAACGTGATGAGGACTAAAATGAGTCTCCATGCTGTGCTGGAGTTCTACAAGGAGCTGGTTATCACGCTCACCATGACTTTGTCTCCAGTCTAAGTCATTCCTCATAACAGGGAATACTTATGAGACTTATGAAATATGTTATGATAAGAGCTGGAGTGGAAGCATCGTGTTCTTATTTCACTTCCAGCAGTAGAAAAATGCCCAGCTCTTAAAGCAGGCTGCTGCACTGCACAGCACTAACGTGCACTCAATCACACACTTCCAATCACGGATGCAATTTGCTGTAAATTAACCACACAAAGTGGTAAGTGTGATTTAGTAAGGCAGCAAAACTCTCATCCATGAGAACTGGAACCAGATTTGCAAATCGGGCACTAAATCACACCTGTGTTAATGCACCTAGTGAGGATTTAAACTGTTCTAAGAACAGAGCTTGGCCCACAGTCTCCAAACGTAAGCCATTAATTCCACATCTTCAAATATTGACTTTACTGCACCTTCAGGTACCCATCTCATATAAAATATGCCTATCATCTGAAAAACCTGCTCTCTTCTGCAGAACCTGAGATAATATTGTTTGTAATAAATCTCACTCCAGCCACATGCACGTCTGTTTGATTGGATTGAAAGGTCAGCTCTCAGAAGGAACAACTGGGACTAATAACTGCTTGGCTCCGGGTCAGTTACAGAAGGAAAAAAAAAACAAGCCGTAATTACCCTGATGAGATGGGACACTCATTTTCCAAGCATCACACTGAATTACTGAGAGAAATCGTGAGCGATCACTTTGGCTTAGCACACTGCATTTGATATCCCATTCTCCTTAAAAAACAGGCACAGCCACTGCTGCAATTTTATTCTGCACTACCACCAATGTGTCCCGTGGTGCCACCAACACCACTCACACCAGCAAGGACAGCAGGCTCAGTGATACCCACGGGGCACAGCTCCTACAGCACTGAGATAACAGATATACTGATGGATGGGAAAAGAGGAATGGGGAAAGGGCAACACACACGAGTGATGGGAGAGGGGAAATGGAAGCATGAATGGGGAGGTATTCTTGCTAAGGGTTGTATGATTGGGAGGAAGTTGGTAAGACCATCAAGAAATCATTGTTAATAAAGCAAGCTTATCAAGCACTCTCCCATTCTCCTTCCTTAAATCATCATTTTGGCGGACAGTTTCCCAACACTTGTGCAAACCAATAGCTAAAACATGTATGGAGGCACACGGAGTTAGTTGGCAGGCAGCGGGATGGGAGGTCTGGTTTGGGCTTTTGCTCATTCCTTTGAAAAAAAAAAACAGCCTAATCTTCAGAGCTTTCTGGGTTTGTTTGTTTTTTTTTTTTTTAGTTAAAGGCTTTGCATGTTACAGTCCCAAACGAAGAACAAGGAGTGACATGACACATGGTTCAGAGTCACATGCACGTCATACCTGGAGGCACCGTACGTTTGCGTTTGCGTGCTTTTCAAGAGTTTTCACCAAAGAAAACCAAAGGGATAAGAGAAAGGAAAAAAAAAAATGGAGGGAGGGAGAAAAGAAACAGAACAAAGAAAATTAGCACATGAACCAAGTGCACTCTGGGAGCAGGTGTGCTGGGACCAGGCTGCGGCTGAGCACCAGTGCGGGCTGAGCTCGCTCCCTGCTCCTTGCACCACTGCCACCCATGAGACAGGCTGCTGGCGCCTCACTCCCAAAGCAAACGGGCACTGTGGGGCAGGGAAAACGCAGGGGGGTTCTGAGAGATCTTCAAGGAGGAATCCACAGCCCTCAGTGCCACCAGCCAGAGGCTCCTTGGACCTGGAGGATGGCTTCAAGGAGCTCCAGTGCCTACTGAAATGTGACATTTCAGTAGACATTGGTCTACTTTTTAGTGCAAATATATGAACATAGCTGAGAACAATATCCTGTTCTCTTGAGTGATAATAGAGTAATTTGGGGGGTTTTGTTGTTGTTTGGTTTGGGTTGTTGGTTTTTTGTTACTGTTGTTGTTGGTTTTGTTTTTTATAGAGGTGCCAGATCTACATTGTGGATTTGCTTTACCACATTTTGAATTTCAACATCCAAGCTGAGACGCTCTCAGAGCCCACCTTATTTTCTCCAGCAGAGAGAAACCAGCATTCCTGCAGTGCTCTGAGTGATGCTCTGGGCACACACATGCTCCTTCAAGTCATGGCTACCAATTTTCCCCACCAAACAGCCCCTCTTTTCAAAGGTGCCTTGGGAAGAGACGTAAGCTCAAGTCATGGGGCTCCTGCTAGGAGGAACAAGAAACCCAATGTTGAGCAGAAAAGGTGCTCAGGCAGCAGTGACTGCAGCTCACCTCTGGCAGAGGGGATGCTGTGTCCCCCTACCCAGTTCCCAACCACAGCGTGCAGCTCAGCTGCATGCAGCAGCCAACACCATGGCAATGGGCTCAGGGTGCAGCTGTTGATGCACACCAGTTGGCTTGGAGAAGTGGGTAGGAAGGGTAGATGGGCAGAGTGAGAGATGGAAGCGGCAGCCAGAACATACAGTTACCCCCTTTTTAAATTAGGGGACAAGTATTTCGAATGATTTCAGTTGAACACATCCAAACCAGACTCAAAAAGAAGTTCACCACTTGCTTGGTAAAAAACAAAGAGCTGAAGCCATCAGGGCTCACCTCCCAGGTGATGATCAGGTTGCCTGTGCATGGACAGCAATTGGAGTTTTAGGGTGAAGCTGAGAGAGCACAGAGCCCTGTGCCCAAGGAAGTGCTGGATGCTCTCATCATGCCAAAGGGTGCCCCTGTATGTCTGGCTGTATGCTAAGTTTGGGATTTCCAAGAGCAGTATAACCATGACCAAGCCCACTGAAGCCAACGTCAGCGTTGTGTACTTTGCAGAGGGCTTTGGGCCAGGTCCTCCTCCCCTCGGCAGCTGGTCCCAACCAATGCAGAGGTGGGACAGAGAGAGTTGGATGAGTGGGTTTTAATGCTATTGGGAAACAGTTTGGTTCTGTTTCATTGAGTTGTTGTTTTGTTTTTTTTCTTAAAGCAGTTCATAAGTATCTTTAGGGAACAACCGATCAGGCACACACTGGGAATGAATCCAACGACAACTTACTGACCATGACAACGTGAATTCCAACAGGCTTCTAAGATGGATTAACGGGCTGGCTAACACTTCAAACACGGACTAATGCTTGCCCTGAGAAATGCATTAGAATGGCTAAGAGGCACCAGTAACACAGAAAACACAGAGGGATTTTGCATCAGCATTGGCACAACCCAGAGCTGGACAACAGCTCTGCACCACAAGGAGTGAGAGCACAAGGAGCCCTATCGTGCCCCAAAAAACCCTCACAAAGCTGCAGGAATATCCAACCAACACCACCCAGAGAGATCTGGGCAGTCTCAAAACACACCAGAGAGGGAATACACAGCACTGCCCAGGAAGGAAAAGGAAAGGGGAAGGGAGAAAGGAGAACAGGGAAGAGGAAAGGGAAATTGGAACCAAGGCCAAATGCACCTGGGGACAGCACCAGGGCAGCCCAGAGGGACAGAAGAGTGCTGAAAGGCAGAAGGACCATTAGAGCCCGGCAAGAGCAGCATGAATTGCTGCACACAGGGCAAGGCAGCATTTACCTAGGTCCAGGGCAGCTTGGAGTCTTCACACCTGGGCACGGCACTGTCACAACACAACGCAACTACCCCGGGCGTGGAGAAATAAAGGTGAAAAGAAGAGCACGTACATACACACAGAGATGAAAAGAAAAAAAAAAATAACAGGGAAATTAAAATTGAGTCCAAAAGAAACACAAAATGAAACATAGCAAAAACAAATGAACTTTGAAAGAAAAGACACGTTCTGGCTCTTAAATGCGGAAATCAATATATTTTTTTTAAACTTAAATAAATAAAAAGTTTAAATGAATAAAAACTGAAAAGAACAATAAAACTCTACATCCAGGTAGCAAACACGGAGCATTGGCACCACGAGGCAGGCAGCACAAGGAGGAGGTACCTGTACATGGGGACGGTGACGGTGCGCTCGTAGTACTGCCACGTGGAGTGCAGGTCTGTGCGGGACAGGTTGGTGGCATAGAACCTCCATGCAGCCTAGGAGAAGACAGGGTGGGATGGAGATGCAGGCTGGGTTTCATAAACCTCTACCAACACCAATTCTCTGGTATCTGTGGGTCTGACGTTTTGCCTTCTCCTTGATGAGAGACAGATTTGGGGCGCTACCATGATGCCACCGACCCATTTGGCATGTGACGCATTTGGGGTGTGACCATGGTGCCAACGATCCACTTGACATGTGACACATTTGGGGTGCTACCATGATGCTACCGACCCATTTGGCATGTGACACATTTGGGGTGTGACCACAGAGCCAATGATCCATTTGACATGTGACACATTTGGGGTGCTACCATGATGCCAGTGATCCATTTGGCACATGACACATTGGGGCTACTACATGATGCCACTGATCACAGCTAAAGATGCTGCAGGTACCAGGCACTCTCTGTCAGGAGCGCTGCTGCTGTGCATTGGGGAGCTACAAAATTTGGAGAGAAGGGAGCAGGGGAGTGTAAAACCACTCTAACTGCAAATCTCCAAGCTACCCACCAAGGCCAGCCTTCTGTGCAGACATCTGTTAGCATGAAGAAAATGCTCCCAATTGTAACTTGGTATCAGTATAAATATTCTCTTTGGAAAAGAACATATAATTGGTGAAACAGACTGTCCCAGTGTATTTGTCTCACTGTGCTGGGCTGAGTTTTGTTCCTTTTCTCCCCCATACTGCCTTTCACATATGCTGCATCCCTATGGCTGCCTTCCTGGCATTTGTTCCCAGACAAGCCCAGCCACCAGCTGCTGTCTCACACTTCAGGCATGCAGCACTGTTTTTCTCCTCCCCTGCTCCTAGAAGTCCATTTAGACCTCAGCATCAGGAGGATGCAGCCCAGAGGCTCCCAGCTCCTAACCTGAATCAGGCCTGCTGCTGGGTTGCGTCTCTTCTCAAAGTGCTTTTGCCGATGCTGCTCCTGAACCTTCAGAGCAAATCCCGAACCTAAAATGCCCTGGGGAAAAGAATGAAATTGTGCAGTTAGCAGGTGTTAGGCAAGCTTTGAGAGGTTGCAGCCAGCTTTCCTTCCAAAGCTTTGTTCTGTCTCATTTTTGCTTCAAACGCATGAGGAAAGGAGCAAAGAGCCCTCAACCAAGGCAGCCCCAAATGTGGGCTTTGCTGGTGCTTCCTGCTTTGTTAAAAGTAGCTGATAAAATACAGAACATCCATATCACACAAGCGTGCAGCACATTATCCCTATGGGGGAAAATCAGATGCGTGCAATGCTGCAATAGGGAGCAGGGTGATTTACTGAAATGGCACAGCCACCCCTAGGAACAGCAGCAGGAATATGGTTTCACTTCAATAAACATTTTCCATCCCATTTGTGAAGAACTACATCCACATTTTCGATCCTGTTTGTTCACGTGCACCATGGCTGTCCACGTGGGGATTCCCCTCCACTATTTTGTTGTTCTTTGGTTATTTTTTTGGATTCAGAAGCAGCCTAGCAGTTGAAGTTGGCAGTTCCTCAGGCACACGAAACCACAGGTTGGCCACAAGGTAATTGTTCAGCCCCCCCCACTGCCCACCCAGCCCACACTCACGGCAGGGAGAGCGAAGAAGGAAACACCGATGAGCGTGAAGGTTGCAGCCAGCAGCCGCCCATTCCAGGTCTGGGGGTACTTGTCCCCATAGCCGATGGTGGTCAGGGTGATCTGCAAGAGGAAAGCCCTGGCCCTCAGTCACACAGCTTTCTACTGGAAATCACGTGGCTTGGGTTGGAAAAGACCTTAAAGCCCACCCAGCTCCAACCACTACCATGCGCGGGGACACCTCCCATAGAGCAGGCTGCACAGGGCCCATTCATGACCATGGGCACCTCCAGGGATGGGGCACCCAAAACTCTCTGGGCAGCAATGCCACAGCCTCACCACCCTCCAGGTAAAGAATTTTCTTCTACCATCTGATCCAACTCTCCTCTATTTTAGTTTAAAATCATCCCCGCACGCCTTGTCCTATCACTATCTCCCCATGTAAAAACTGCTCTCCATCATTTTTTTAATAAGTACTAAAATAAAACACTAAAATAAATAAATAAATAAAATGAAGTAAAGCAATGTCACCACAATTCCCTGAGCAGATGGTGGGGAGCGGACAAGCTCAGGAACCATCCCACCTTCAACACATCTCAAAAGAAATCAAGGTTATTTGCACACATAAAGAGCCGATGCCGTTTATTGCCCATTTTCCCAGCAGTGCTTATTAGCCAGCCTCCCTTCCTACTTAAAAACAGCACATTAGCCCAACAGGCTGCTTTGTACAACCTAATTTAGAGGTATTTTTCCCCTCCTCAGTATTAATGTAATGCACCAAGAGAGGCTGGCAAGCTGTCATGTGTGTTTTGGGGAAGGAGCTGAGAGATTTGCTGGAAACAAAGAACCCTTGAGATTTAAACTGCAGTAAAAGGTGATTTTTCCTGCTTCAGTCCATGAACCTCACAAATGGGGAATGCTGGGCACTCCATCAAGAACTGGGGAAGAGTTTGGAAAGCCTGGGACACACAGGACAGGGAGGACTGGCATGATGGGGACATCCTCATGGAGACTTCTGCCCAAAGGACCCACGGTCCCTGACTCACAGCCCCAAGGACAGAGCTGTGGAGGAGTCCCTGTATCACAGACATGCTGTCAGAAACCTAACGCCTTCAGTCTGGAGCAAAGCTGTTTTAATCAAATGGAAGCCCAATCCCAAAGCACCGTTTAATAGCACCCACTAAAAGCCCTATCAATTAGCTGCCATTTTGACAAAGCATTTAGTAAAATGCGTCTAGGTGGCTATTCCATGCTGAAACACTGAGCTGAAGCAACATTCACTCCTTAATCACTGCAAAGTTGGGTTATAATTTATTACGATTTATGGAGACAACTGCAAGGATCTGGAGCCACCAAGGCGAAATCAGGATACAAACTCCTGAAACCAACAGCTGATTTGTTCTGCTCATTTCTTAGCACGTCTGTATCGGACATGTGAGCTGGACAATGACAAAATCTGCTCATTTTAAGGAGGCTGAAATGTCACTGTCAGATGGACAGGAGCAACACTGTGTGCTGCACCAACACGTCCTGAAATGGGGAACGAGGTGGGAAGCTCTGCACGTGGCTCTCCAGCCTGGGAAGGGACAGCTCTGCCCATGGCTTTCCCCATGCTGAGCTCTGATCGGGGCCACCAGCTTTCCCCCATTGTTTATTTCCCAGTTATGTCAAATTGGGCTTTGTTTTTATTTTCTGTCATAACCAAGGGGCTTGAAAAGTAATTCACTGCCTTAACAGCGTTTCATTCCCTTTATTGAAGAAGAGGAGCTGCTTGATCAGCCGATTCCTCCCCAAGCCTGTTATTGGGATTTGATCAGATCTGGGATTTTCATTACATGCTCTGTAATCAAGGCCAAACCAGCGCTGCAGTGCCAGAGCAGAAGAACAATAATGCAAGGAGATTAGAACGTCATTAATTCTCCCTTTGTTAATCGAGTAATCCAATAATTCCCACGCACACACGGAGCAAACTGAAAGTATTGCCCTTTCTTCTTTTGTCAGCAAAGGTTTGCAAAGGGAATGCTTTCAGAACTGAACTTTTCTTGGTACTTTGAATGCATTAATGTTATGAAATATAGTCCAGTGCATTTAACAGCTCAAGTATGATGATAAATGATGGAGAGGTGGCAATACTTGTCACAGTGATGACCATGGGGCCCTTATTAGACCTGCCACAACGGAGCCAAGTCCCACAGCTGAGCAGCATATGAGCTCCCACTTGCTGTGCTGCCCCAGGTAGCTCAAGAAATGCAATCCCACAGCATCTCCTACAAGCCTTATTTAAGAAACCTAGCTAAATGGAATAGTCCAAAACCATTTAATAAAAATGTTAACTAAGCAGCCTGTAAGCTGATTCCTCACATAAGTGATAGAAGATGGAGGGTTAATGGACATTTTATTTTAATAACCAGCAGCTGCTCTACGAAAATTACTTACCAGACCCCACCAGAGTGCATCTGCGTATGTATCAAAGTGCTCATTTTCTCCTTTCTCGGCCAAGTATACCAGGAAAGAGGCCAGGATGAGGCAGAGGAAGCCAATATACCAGGCAGTAATCAGCTCCTGCAAGATCATTAAGGGACAAAATAGAATAATTGCAATCCTGGTGTGCATCTCCGAAAGCTGAGCCGCTTGCTTGCGGTTGGCCTCAGAGCTGAACTTGCTCTGCATTTGTGCATGTTTGGGCTTTGGGTTTCGGCTGGAGATCAGAAGTGCTGATTTTCAATGTAGTGCAGAGAGGGGACATCTGAGACGGGCCCACGTGCTGGTGGTGCCCTGCAGTACTCACAGGGTGACTCCCTCCCTGCAGAGCACATCACCTTAAACGCCTCAGCAAGTGGAAAGGGAGCAGTCACAGCTCCAGTATTTAAAGATGTGGAATAGAAATGAAAACATAATTACTTCTCCAGCCCACACATAAGTTAAAACTGAAACATGAGCCCCCAAATCTGCTGGCTAATTGCTAACTCTTGGAAATGAGCTCAGTGTGCAGGTGGTCACTATGTTCAAGGTATTCCCTGCAAACATCCCAATGTCCCTCCCATTTCTCTTCTGCTGGGCTGGAGGGCTCCACGGGACCTTGCATTCCAGCTCTGCATGTCACCACCTAGGGAGCCTGGGAGATGTCTGGGGTGGGAAACCAGACCTAGGCAATGAAAAGAGCGGCTCCATGTCCCTGCTTGGGGCTTGCTCACCTTGCTGTGCGCGTAGACCACGGAGCCCAACAGCTTCCAGGTGCCACCCCGCCGGTCCATGCGGATCATGCGCAGGATCTGCAGGAAGCGCAAGCTCCTGAGCGCCGAGGTGGCAAAGACGTTGCCCTGGGAGCCCGCTGCCAGCACGGCAATGGACGCGATCAGCACCATGATGTCTGCATGAACAAAGGGCATTGAAAGCTGGAGACGTGCTGTTGGAGCACCACCAAAGGGGATGGCACTCCCACCGCCACCAGCAGCAGAAGGATGTGTGTGGAAGTGGTATTGTAATACCCGGTGCTGGAGGGACACAGCAGAAGCCTTAAGTGGACAAATGTAGCAGCTACACACCCCAAAAAAAACATTTTAGTTTTCTTCTCCAGACCCACTGTTCCCAAGAAAATGTGCCCAATACCACACGACTGCATTCTGACCCACGGCTAAGCTGGGCTAAGTCCTTGCCGGGCCCTTTTTTAGCTGCTGTGACTCTGTGCTGCCCAGAGGTATGAGCTTCCCTGTCTAAACAGTGA
Source organism: Gallus gallus (assembly GCF_016699485.2). Taxonomy (NCBI): domain Eukaryota; kingdom Metazoa; phylum Chordata; class Aves; order Galliformes; family Phasianidae; genus Gallus; species Gallus gallus. The sequence goes on from NC_052551.1 coordinate 9,311,862, forward strand.
GTGAAACCCAGAGGTTCACCAAAGCAACCCCAGGGTTGCTTTGAAGGAAGGGTTGCTTTCAAGGAAAGAGAAAATCCAAGCAAGAGTCCAAGAAAAGAAGCCTTATGCTATAAATCCCAAACCCAAGGATCAGAGAAGCACAGATTGGCTTGGGTTGAAAGAGAACTCAAAGACTATCCAGTTCTAGCCCTCTGCCATGGACAGGGTTGCCAACCACCAAATCAGGCACTAGGTCAGGTTGTCCAGGGCCCCATCCAACCTGGCCTTGAGTACCTCCAGGGCTGGGACAGGATCCTGAAACCCTCCCTCTTTCTTGCTTTTCTATGCAATAAGCTTAAATTCCACGTGTGGACCTTGCTAGTTCCTGGACACCTGAAAGCAGGCTCCATGGGGCATGGCATGGCTCACCTGCCATGCCTGACCCCAAACAAAGCACCTACTGTGCCCGGATGGCCCCCTGCACAACAGGAGCACCGAGTGCTTTACAAGCAGGAATTAAGTCTCACAATCCCCTTGTGATGCAGCTCCTCAGCACTAACTGCAAGCAAGAAATCGAAGCACTGTGCAAGCAAGCTCTTCAACAGCCATCTTAGGTTGGGAAACCCCATGTGGGAAGCAGGTCTTACCGATGACACAGAAAGGCTTGCGGGCAAATTTCAACCTTCCTCTCCAGCCCCGGTACCGACAGCAGCAGCCGGCTGCCCAGATCCGCACAAAATACTCCACCCCAAACACCACGATGGTGACGATTTCCTAGGGGAGACAACACGCTGTCAGCCTAAAAGGAAACGTGGTGAGGAGCATGCTCCAGAATTAGAGACCAAGTCCAACAGCCTAAATCCTGCACTCCTACACAAAGCAGAGCTGCCCCACAGGACCATATGGTGGAAAGCCCTGTTTTGAGTGATGCTCAGACCTTTGCTGCTGGGTTTTCCCTTTCCTGGGTAGGGAAATGAGACAGTGGAACAAAGCAAAAACAAAGGAAAAAGGTCAGGAAAAAGGTTTTAAAATATTTCATCAGAGCAAATATTGTGCTCAGATTACCCCTGAGTGCCCTGATGCAGATTTCTCCTTTCCTTACTGTGGATCCCAATAGACACTGACTCACAAGTGATGGTTCAAGTTCTTGCCTGAGTTAAATATCCCCAGTCTTAGGGGTTGTTTTTTTTTGTGTGTGTATGTGTGTATATCATTTTCATTTTGATGTGATATTGGTCTCTTCATTTGCAAATCCCAACTCACCAGAATGTAAAGGGCCCCTTCAGAGCTGTTCTGATACTCATCGATGGTTGAGAAGACAGACAGCACCAGGCAGGAGAAAACAAGTAGAAAACTACAGAACACAAAAAATAAAAACAAAAAATACAGAGGGACAGAACGTCAGTCTTCAGAGCAAGAACTTTCCACACTTTGCCACACGTTTTGACATTTACACATAGGAGCATTCACCATGCTGCTGCTTTAACACTGTCCCTTTACAAGGATACCTCTCACTGGCGATGAGGGGATAAGAAGTGACAGCAACGAGGCCACCAGGCCCATGCAATCACACTTGGGATCACTCTGGGACTGCACTCTGCTGATCAGTCACAGGGCTCACGTCTAACAGTGGAGGAGAACCAACCTGCAAAAGGGAACATGGATCCCCAGTGCTATGAACAGGAAGGGTTGGTCCCAGTTTGGCCAGTGCCAAAACACCTCCATTCCCAGCACGTGGCTGTGATAGCTTCTGAGATAGCCTCCATGGTATGTCAGCTCCAACAAGCATGGAAACGCTCCTTTGCTACCTCCTCACTGCCAAGAAAACTTGTGAACTCTTCAGATCTAATTCCACCGACCGCTTTCCCAGCATCCCTTGTCCACAGATTACCAGGATGGGGATTTAACAGAGGTGGGGTTTGGCTTTTGGGTGATGCTGTGTGAAGCCAGGAGGTGAACACAATGATCCCCAAAGGTCCCTTCCAACTTGGGATATTCTACAGTTCTATGATAAAACGCACACAGAGGCCGTCCCCATTGAGTGTCCTCTCCACATGAGCATTGGATGCACCAGTGCCAATCCAAAGGCACTGATGGGTGGCAGCAGCTCCACTCTCTTCTGACATTTGATGCCAGCTCTGCAGACATGGGGGTGTCCTGGCACCTGCTCGTGGTCGGAGCAATCCCCACCACCCTGCCCTGCCCGCTGCTTACTCAAACAAAAGAAGGGAAATTAATTTGCTGCAGATCAATTTACTGAAACAATGAAGTAGGCCAGCACAGGGAGGAACTAGAAGCTGCATTCTTTCAAAGCATTAAATAATTCATCTGTCTGGCTTTGTCTCACATTCCTACAAACTGACTTTCAAATATTTATAAGGCACGGTCGGGCTGCCGGGTGCAGCTCCTTGGTGCTGTGTAAAGAGAGGCACCGCAGGGCTGCGCCTGCGGCTTTGCAATGGTCATTATTGTCACAGTGCTCAGGTATAGTGGGGGGATTGGCAGTATTTATTCTGACCACAGGCAGTGCTGAATCTCCTGGAGGTAAGGGACCTTAAGAGCCACTCCACAAGGGCTGAGCTTTGCCAGCAGCAAGTCCCATTCAACACAGAACAGCTCGGGACAATCCCCTCATTTCTCCCTTTCTGGTACTCAGGGATCTGGAACAACCCCAGAAAGCAAGGAATTGCCCCTTGCAATCCCACTCACCATCGCTCTCACCCAACGTGGTTTCTGCAGGCTGTGAAGTGAGAGGGAGCTGCAAATGGGTCAGGCAGCCCCGCTCCCAGGGTGGCCCAGATTTTGGTGCACACTCCCACGCTGGAGTGAGAAACAAATGAATAATCGATGAAAGAAGAAAGAGGAGAGGGGGAAAAAATAGATCATGGGAAAGGATGGGGGAAAAGAAAATCCTACATGTTCTGATTGAAGAAGTAGGGCGTGGGTTGTGTCTCTGGGACTGAATATCACAATAAAATGCTCAGACAGGTGCTGAAAGCAAAGTGCTGACATCACAGCGGACATGCACACCTTGTTTACTAAGGTGGATGCTTCCAATGGATCCAGAACAAAGCCATGCTGAAACAATGAGTCCTGCTGGGGATGAATGCCAGGAGAAAGAGGAGTCCTACATGTCACCTTTGTCATTAGAAATGTATTGATAGGGCAGAAAGAAAAAGGAAAAGACATTGCTTTATCATTTCAACATGAGCTGAAAGCATTTCCCAATAGATAAGGCTCTTCATACAGATGCGGTCCAACATGCCTGATAATGAACATCTTCCTTGTGCCCCTGTGCAAGCTGTGGCTGTGTGGGGTGAGCCAGGGCTGGTCCATGGGCAAAACCCCATAGGGCAGCAGCTCCCATCCCTCTGCTCTGTTTCCCCATGGGGATGCTCAGCGAGCATGTGAGGAATGGTCCTGTCACCATAGGATGTAGGCACTTCACAAGCATACCAAAATAGCTCCATGGTGATGCATGGCTGCTTTGCTCAAATCCAAGGTTCGCAAACCTTTGGGAGGCTGAAACACAGACTTCAAAAAAGAAACATTTTTTCTACTGGATTCATGGAGTTGGGATTTGCACAGCTCCTGTAAGGCTCTGAAGGCTCTGCAGCTCCCCTGTTTGCATGGGATGGAAGGAGAAAGCTGAGCCATGTCCACGTCGAGGTGGGGAGAACCCTCTGAGCTCCCATGGAGGGCAGGCAGTGGGAGGCTGACTCTGCTTTCATTACATCTAATCCACCCAGACAGTGCAGGACAGGGCTCCAGCTCATGATGGATAGCAAGGGAAAGGGAAACAGGCCAATAAACGGCATAGAGGTTGGGATGAATCTAATTTTTAAAGCTACATATCTAATCAAAGTAAATTATGTCTGCAGCCTGACTCTGGGTAATGTTAATGTGCAATAAGAACGTTAATTATGCCCCATCTAATCATTTTTACATTAAAGATGCCAATTCTGCTTACAGCTGGGCAGAAGACAACATCCTCCCTCCCTCCAAGCAGACAGGAGCTGGGCCCACGCAGCAGAGCTGGCAACACCCTCCCCAAACTGGGCCAGGATGCAAAGGACACCGAGTGCTGCTGCACCTCCATCCCCTCCACGGGTGACAGCAAGGACAGAGCTGGCAGCAGCCTGCGACCTGCTGGGGACAGACACTTCTCGAGTTGCTTCCACCTTTGTGCTCAACCAAGGCTCAGCTGTGCAAATCTGACTGCTGCTAACACCAAGAAACCCAAAGTCCTCCCAAGTTTGGCTTTCTGTCCAAAGGTTCATAGAATGGCTTGGGTTGGAAGGGACCTCAAGGATCATGAAGCACCAACCCCCCTGCCTCAGGCAGGGCCACCAACCTCCATATCTAATACTAGACCAGGCTGCCCAGGGCACCATCCAATCTGGCCTTGAACACCTCCAGGGACGGGGCATCCACAACCTCTCTGGGCAGCTGTTCCAGCAACTCACCACTCTCTCAGTAAAGAAAGGTTACGTCAACTTAAAACACCCATGGCAAGCTTCTTATTCTGGATTGCCAACCTTGGCACGAAACTTCCATATCCAGATTTCATCCCCACCGCATTTCACATTAGCAGTAGAAGAAGAAATGAGTGAGCTCCCACTCCAATAAACAAATAAGCAAATAATGAAATAAAATGACTTGAAACATAAAAGGCATTTTTTTTTTCCTCTCTCTCTCTTTTTGGTAGAAGTAAATAACAGAATCCTTATAAATCTTTTCAGGTTATTAATCCCATTTGCCTTCCAAAAGACACTCCCTCAGAACTCGCACACCCATTTACATGGAGCTCCAATGGGATCAGCAGCAGTGGGATAACGGGATGTGTTGGGGATGGATGTAATGCAAGGAAGTGGCACGAGGCAATGGGCTCATTACATGCTTTGCTGCCTTCCCATGGAAGTGGGGAAGGAATTAATGATTTGTTTAATTAGAACAAGCAAAACTGGAAAGGAGGGAGAATTTTACTCCAGGCATTTGAGAGCCACACAATAGAAAATAACTTAAAACACTTTAAAATGACTTTGGGGACATAAACAAGGCATTGATGATTGTGTTAAAATAAAACCAAAACGCTTATGGGCAATCCAGCTGGAATGCCAGCAATCCACTTGCAGCGGTCTCTGCAAGATGCTGTCTTTCAAGTTTCTGAAACTTGGGTGTAAATCAGAGGCCTCAAAATGCAGCAACGACAATAAACCAGAGTGAAAAAAAAGAACCAAACAAGGATAAACAGAGACTGTAAAAAGCCTTTTAGCACTCAGAACAGGCGCACTTACAGCTAAATTTGAATCTCCACTGAATCAGAAGCAGAACTCTGACCACGCCATGGCTGTCCAAGGGCTCACGGTGATGCACATTGTCCCTGCCCTAACCAGGAGCTTCCATCATGGTTTTCATACAAGGAATCCCACAGTCCAGCTACACATTTACAAGGCTCAGTGCCCCACTCCAGGTTTCCACATCCCTCAGCTTCAGCCAAAACCATCACCCAAGGTGACTTCTATCACTAGCAAAGCTGTGTGACAGCAACATGGCAAAACAGGAGATGGGTGCTCTCCAGCAGGCTGAGGTTTTTGGGGGTCTTCTCCAAGATGCCTGCACAACTACAGCCTGGGGAAATGAGGGGAAATAAGGTTTCCTTTGCAACGGAGATCATTTTCTGCTTTTATAGGCAGAAGAAGAATACTGCAAAGCCATCACATCAAACCAAAGAAAAAGGAATATGCAGCCAACAAGGACCAACCTAGAACAAAATTCCTGCTCTTCTGCCTCCCCTCTATCAAGACAAGTTAGTTCTCAAGTTAGAGAAAGGACAGGCTATGGACTGACATACATATTCTACCCCAATATCCACCATATTTAAAGAGTTCCTGCTTGAAGAGTTCCCCCAGCCTCTCCTTGTTTATAATGCAAAGAGCAGGAATGGCCTCATCTGCCACAACCTCCCCAAATCCTGGACCTCAGCACTGCAGGAATTTGAACAGAAATGGATTTTGCATGGCAACAAAGTCATATGTATCTCCACATTTACAAGCAAGACTGACCACAGAATCATACCATCATTAAGGCAGGAAAAGACCACTAAGATCACCAAGTCCAAGCATCAACCCATCCCACCACATCCACTAACCACATCTCCACCGTTCTTGTACACTGAAGAACACATAAGAGCTTTCCCGGATGGAATCCTCAAAGGACAAATGCCAGCTGGAAAAGATCAGTGATAGAGACCAGGAACTGAACATTCACAGCAGGAGAAAGGGTTACATTTCAGCAATCAGCAGCCTGTTTTATAGACTTGCCTGGCTCTAATTACTGAACTTACTCAAGACGCCTCAAACTCATAATAAAGACACATTGCTAATAACGAACACGCACCCAGATCGAGCTAAAACGTTCCCTTCTGTCCTCCTCCAGCATGAATCACTGGGAGATGTTTGTCTGCACGTCTCCCCAAGCTGTGCTGCAGCCTCGGAGCGGTCAGAGGTCTGGAGGAGAACCCGAAGCATTCATCCATCAGTGCACCTGCCCACGGGCTCTGTGCTGCAGGGCTGAGATCTGCTGCAAAAACCAGGTGGGGAGAAATACATCCATGCAACTCCAGGAATGCATCACAGGACGGAACCCTAAAGACCACGGTGCAATTATGGTGCGTGCAGAGGTAAATTAAGAGGATAAAACATCGGACATTTGAGTAATTCTTAAAATGCCTGCGCAGGCATTTACTCAGGGCACGTTCATTGATCTTAATGTGAGGGAAAGTTGCTGTCTCATGCAATACCAGTATTATTCAGATTGAAATCTGAGCACTGCCTGTGCTTCATCCCACAGGGTATTCCCTGAGAAGAACCTCTGCTTCCTCTCTACCTCTGAGAAATTATTAGTAGTAAGTACAGGCACACAAGCCTTCCAAATCTAACCTTTATCTGTATACAGAGATCAAGTTCTCTCTGCATCTTTAGTGCAAAGCCCTGCTTTTCGGCAATACCTCAAAGGGGAAAAAAGAAAGGAAATACATTTAAAAACCTAAAGGCTATGCTGCATGATCCGAGCATGAAGGCATAAAGAATCCTCTTGCTGACTTGTGCAAGTCACTTGACCTGACTTAACTGTGCTCTCAAATTGGGTTAAAAGCAAGATGTCCCTGCAAAATGTAATGCTGCATCTCATCTAAACATTCCTCGAGGGAATGGGATATACAAAAATAGGCTCTGGTCTAATTGCAGATAGGAAGATTGTCTTCAAAATGTGCAGGGCTGGTTCCTGCTGCAGACAGGAATAGTAGCCAGCTTTCCAAAGGTCTGTCCCAGAATCAGCTATTCAGCTCACGCCTGAGGTTCCCTGCACACCAAGGACAAGCTGCACCTCTTTAAGCATCCTTAGCTTTGTTTCCCTATTTCTGCCTTCGCACTGCTTTTTTTTACAGCCACAAGAATTAAAGCACCTCAAAGCTGAGCATCCTCACAGTGTGCCCTACAGGGAGCTGCAGGCACAGCTGCAGGGACCAGCCCAGAGCCTCGGCAGCGCCCCTTTGCTGCCTTTACCATCTCACTTTCACCATGCCCTAAGCCCATGGTTTATGCTTTCCCGGAGGTGGGACCCCAGAGCTGTGCTCTTGGGCTCCTTTTCAGTGTGACCACCAACAGCAAAGGATGGGCTGAGATTTCAGTGCCTGTTGAGGGCAGGTGGCCCAGGTCTGGCCCCCACTTTGTGCCTTGACAACAAAGACAAGAGAGCAGGGTCTTGGAGCAAGACTCATGGGTAAAGCCAAAGCAGGAAACATAAGCGTTACCAAAGCACTGCTAATTTCACTTGCTCATCAGTTTTAATTAACTGAGTCTCAGGGAAAAGAAGGACGCATTCACAGACTTGCACAGTATGTGCAATATGGCTTAGAGCTGGTGATTTCCCCACCTGCTCAATCTGCCTGCAGATAGAAGGGCCCGGAGCCCAGCAGCAGGAGCTGGTGGCTGCCAGGGGAGCCCAATCCCCAGGGGATGGTGACCACAGAGGTGAGAAAGTGCACCCATGGGAATAATGGAGCGTGCAGAGGAACACAGGTGGGCTGTGGGCAGCAGGAGCCCTGACCTGCCCCCATTCCCAAGGGAGCTGCAGGTACCAGGTCCTGTAAAATTTAACCACGCCACTCTTCGGCACTTTTTCAGCCTTCTATGCTCCTGGTTAAGTGATACAAGGCCAAGGGATTTGCATTGCTTCACACATTCGGCACAAGGGATTCACCACACCATGCAGCATCAGCGCAATAACAACAGCGCAGCACACCCCCTCCCCATTCCTGCAGTGCAGATGCTTGCAGGCCAGCACTCTGCTTCCATCCCATTTAGGGTCACCCTTCCTGAGCACTGAGCTCAGCACCCTCTGCTACTCTCATCCCTGCACCAGCCCCAGCACCACCCAGTCGTGTGAAAGGAGTTCTCTATTTTTATCCCAGTTCCTAAGGCAATGAGGCTCACGTGATTGCCCTGTCTGGCTGCTCCCCCTAATATTTGGCCACGTTGGCCCATTCTCATCCAATTTGCCAAAGCACAGAGAGCCTTCCTCTCTGATGGGCAGCAGCAAGGAGGAAGATTGCATGGGCTCAGCAAACCCGCAGAGCCCAGTCTGGCAAATGAGAGGTTTGTTCCCTCTCCTTATTTCCCAGCACCAGTAAACACAACAATAAATAGCAAGCTGCAAGAGGCAGATGATTGTGTGGTGAAAGGTGGAAAACATCTAAAAATGATTTAAAGCAGGGAGGAGAACAGGAAGAGAGGACTGCAGATGATGTTCCCTGAGGAGGAGCTCAGCTGGTGGAAGGCAGCAGGAACAGGGGATGTTTTCCTGCCCGCCCTACAGCTCTCTGCTTGGGGTGATGCTCGGGTGCTGCTCCCTACTTGCACAGGTCTCCAGGGTGTGGGGATCCTGCGAGCTCCATCTCAGGATGCTGGGAATGAGTCCAGCACTGCAAGGACCCGACCCAGGGGTCTTTAAAGCTCCCAAATAACAGGGACACCGGGCACGGACACATTAAAGCCGCAAAGGATTATCTAGCTGCCATTTCAACATGCCGGTAAATCAAAGTCGATGGAAGCCATATGCTCTGCTGGGAAGCATCCATCTCGTTGCCAAGGAAACATCCTTCCCATTTAAAATGGCAGGCAAAGGCTTGTGAAAACCTGCTTTAACCCGCTTCTCTAGGCACGAGCAGGTCCCCAGGCAGCTCCTGCAGCACTGCACCGGATGGCTGTTCTTGGGAGCTCAGCAGCTCAGGTAGAGAGCAGCACAGGGATGGTCCAGAGGGAATCAGACCCAGCCGGACAGCAGTGAGACCCCATTTCCACCATCCAACTTGTTCCCATAATGTATTCTTTGGCAATAAAAGGGAATTGCCTGCCTGGGTGCAATCAAACAGTGCTGCTCAGGGATGCTGTAGGGGCAGTGGGGCAAAGTGCTGCTCAAGCAAGAGGAAAAACAAACGAGAGAGAGAGACATGGGCTGGGCTGCTGCAGCTCCAAGCCAGCCTCTTCCAAAGCAGTAGGTACCATCCAACTTCCTACATGGAGCAGGCAAAAATCCGACCTTGGATAAGATAGCACTCTGCAGGCAGCGCTCCCAGAGACAATGAGAAACCCATACAAGTTGGCTTTGATTGAGAGAGATGATACAGATTAGTTACCAAAGGGACATCATGACAGAGAACAGCATATTGGTTTGGAAAGATGGTGCTTCTACACAGCTACTTCCAACCTCAGCCTCCCCACATGTCCTTCCTGTAAAATGCTCTTCCATTTATTGCAAGTCTCGCAAGTAGATGAAGTCAACTCTTAAAGCAGGGAAACAACTGTTTTCTCTCCTGATAAGTAGCCGTGTTCTACCAAACTCTGTGATGCATAACAGAGACATTATTTAATAATTCAAAGCCAAGGCAGGCCTGGCAGGACAAGGATACATACTGAAGTCTCCTCGTCTATGTTGGAAATGATCACTGCACCTGGAGGAGGGAGAGGCCACGGTGACAGCACGGGATGCTGAGCTCTGCTGCATGGGTCTTGTTTGTGGTGTGGGATTCCTCCACACTTGGGCACCCAAAGAGGGATGATTCTCCCCAGCATACAGCTAAGGTTAAGCCCACAGGTAAATCCAGACATGCCCGCAGCCTCATAAATCCTCCTGCAGGAGCACAAAGCCAGGCAAAGCACACCAGCAAGCAAGGTCTGCACAGATCAGAGCCAACAACAGCATCACACAACAGCTCAAAAGCCGAACAACACCCTGCAGCGTGACATGAGGGCATGGCCAACACCATGCAACGGTACAAGTCCCCCTGTACAGCATCTCCAGGCATTTGTTACAGCACTCCATCCCCTAAACCCAATGCCTCGTGAGCAGCATGCAGCTCCACCATCAGGGCACGCCGCTCCTGCCTGAACTGGGGATGATTCACCTTCACTTAGGTAGCACTGCCGTGTGACCATCAGCCAGCCCCAGGACACACTGGGGCCACCTGGGAACTGTGTCACCATCAATATCAAATGGCCCTTTTGCGGTCCTGCATGCTCCTCCCCTGCTGCCTTGGCTCGGAGCCTCGCGAGCGGTCTGTGCTGTGCGTAGAGGACACCAGCAACGATGAAAAGCAATGAATGGATAACAGCCAGGTAGTATTTTGAGTCACAGCCTCATCAGCCTGCTGCTAACACAGAGCAGGAGTAGCTCTCCGTCCTGGTTGTGTAACCCAGCCTCGCAGGACGCTCCCCATAATTACAGGGCCTTTCCCTGCAGTCCCACAGGGGCCATATTCTGCATTCATCAGAGGATGCTCAGAGTTTCGCTTCCTCTCTAGCACATTTTTTCAGCCTTCCCTAGAAACAGGGAGAGGAAGCAGGCAGAAAAAAAAAAAGAGATTTAATTAACTTTTATTTAATTTCTGCTGCACTTTCAGCAAACGAAAAATAACAGAGCTGCCCCAGCAGGTCCAGCTGAGCCAGCACTGTGCTGGGTGCACAACCCCTTGGTTTTGTCCCCATCCAGCAGGGCTGGGAGCACAGCGTGGGCTCAGGCTCAGCTCCAGCTCTTTCTGACCCACATCACGCCAAGGTATGGCTGTGGGAAAGATGGGCACTCCTGGCCATGGGTGGGGCTGCCAATGCATTGGCTCAATGAGTTTCCTTTGGGTGCTTTTAATAATATCCACTCCCACAACAAAGGCCAAAAGAGCGAGGTTGGGTAGGAATGCAGCTTGTTGGGAGGATTCGGTGCATTTCAGCTTCTCTGCAGGGAGCTGGGGTTCAGGTTTATTCACTCTGCAGAGGGTTCACAACGTAGGGTGGCAAAAATGGCCAGTTGGATGAAATGCTCCCCAAGGTACCCAAGGTCCTGCATGAGGACAGATGGAGCCAAGGCAGTGCCAGTCTCCCGGGTTGGGCCATTCCAAAGCATGGAGCAAAAACCTGAGCCTGGGACGTGTTTCACCCACTTGTGTGTGCCTACATCCCCACCCTCCCGCAGTGCCAGAGCAGAAACAGAGACATCTTTAGAGTCCTATCCATCTGCCCCATTCCAACGCTCTCATTTCCTTGCCATACAGTGAGACCTCAAATCATTCCTCCTGCACCAAGGCAGATGAATGGTTGGACTCAATGATCTTAAAGGTCATTTCCAGCCTTAATGACTCTATGAAGCCATTGCTGGCCTACAACCACGTCCCAGCCCTGCATGCTGTTATCTTTCCTGGCTCAGATGCTGCAACTACTGATCTGCAGTGAGCCCAGGGCCACCCAGCACCACTCATGATGCTCCCAGCACCCACCAGTGGTCAGAGCACAGCTCATGGAGGCTTCACATCAGATCTGATTTCTTTTGCAGAAGGGAAAAACAGCAGCAACAGAAGCTCAGTGCAAGAATCCTTCTTTCCCCTTATTAGCTGGCATGCTGAGACAGGAGCAGCCAAATAAGGATTACATTAAAAAACATTCAGATTCTAAAGCAGAAAATGTGAAAAGCAAGGAGAAAAAAAAAAATCAGTGCCAAATTCTAAATGGCTGCGTATCACGTCTGAGACACGACAGAGAAAATTTCCCAACCTCTTTCTCCCTAAGACTTTTTCCTTTTTAATAGAAAATGCCACAGCCGAAGAGCAACCACCAACCAAACAAAACAGACCACGGCGACGTGCACCCAGGAGCCCCCATGACCAAACCACGATGTCACAATTAACAAAGTTTCTTTAGCACTAATACAGATTAAATGCATCAGTCCCCCTGGCTACTGAGACAGAGCCCTCCTGAAGTGCCAGCAATTCAGTTAGACAACACAAGGACCGGTCCCCCTGGCTCAGCGTGATGCTTAATGGGGTGTGAAGCCAGCCCTGGTCCAACGCTGCCATCAGCTCTCGCTCAGATGGATGCTGCTCCCTACAGAGCTGCTGAGGAGGGGCTGGCCTGGCACCCAGACAGCCCTCTGCGAGGCCACCAGGACACAGAGGATGCCTTTCTCCACCCCAGGAGAAACGACACAGTGAAGTCCCTCTTGGTCTGGCAGCTCCTGTGCTGTCAGTGTCTCAGAGGAACCCATTGCCCATGGCACTTCCAAGTCTTCGCTCTGATACCAACAGAGAATTACAGCTGCTAGGGAATACCTCACCTCTCCTAAACTGGGAAAATAAAGCAGCCATCAAAAAGCCAAAAGCATCAGCAAATCAACCTGAGGGGTGAAAAGGAGTTACAAATCACGCTTCCCACTTGGTTGTGAGCCACCACAGAGCAAGAAGCGCTCCTGGACATCATCACACAGCGCCCTGTATCCCTACAAGCCATCTTAGCAACTGGGAGATGCCAAGGAGGACAAATATCCTATGCAAACTCCTACCAGTGCTCAGAACCGCCACGCTCCTTCAGCCAGGGACACAGGTCAGCAGCACACGTCTTCCACACAGCAGAGCCAGAGTTTTGCTGCTCATTCAAGCCTGGAGTCTTTATATAGAGTCAGGGCAGGATCCAAAAGCGGAAGAGAGACACCCACTCCCATGGAGTGTAACACACACGCTGCAATAAATAGCTCCCTGCCTAAGGAGATGACTCAGGAGTCTCACTAGTCCTCCAAATCAGTGCTAATAAACCCAGGAAACTTGGAGGAAGGCCCAGCAAGGGGTTTGCTTGGACAACATCCTCACACTTGCCATGCACAGGGCAAGAAGAAGGATGGGCAAACACAGGATAGAACCAGCAATCACAGCACGAGGAGCGGCTCCAGGAGCCATGCACGGCCCTCAGCACTGGGAGAGGTTTTGTTCTTCACTGTCCCTTCTGGATGTGTTCTGGTTTCATCCCCCTATGGCTTAGCATGGCAGGAGGCAGCGTAGCCTCACTCTCTATTTGCCCAGCTGTGATATAGAGAGATTCATATTCAACTCCTTTGCTCTTCTCTAAAGTAAGAGATGGATTGCTCTTACATCCCTTTCTACATTCCTCAGACCGAGTAACGAAGCTCCAAGCAAACATAAACTCAATTAATGGCCACTCTGAGACTCCACGTCGCACAAAATCCCATAAACATGCAGGAGAAAAACTCTCCCAGTGCTGCCATTTCACTGCCACACACAGCACTCCAACAACGAAGCTGCTGCAAGCACACACAGGCAGCACCTGCCTCAGCACAGGGAACATTGCCTGCTCAGAGATGCTTTCCTCCTCCCAGCACAGATGAGCTCTGCTGAGCTCCTGAGTCTGGTGGATGGCCCTGGACAGCCTGTCCTAACCAAAGCCAACCTGTTTTCCTTTTCAAGCCCAAGGGGCAGGAATAGCAATCAACCCATCAACTCAAAAGCAAAGCAACAGCCAGGCAAACACTCTTAAAAAGAAGACTGGAACAAAGCAGTTACCAGCGGTTCCCCAGCACCTACTTTAGGACTATCACCTGCCTTCTGCTCAGCACAGAAAGTCATAGAATCACAGAATCACTGAGGCTCTGAGATCCCCGAGCCCAATTCCAGCCCACCCCACTGCACCCACTGCCCACATCCCTCAGTACCACATCTGGAACACCTCCAGGGACGGTGACCCCACCACCTCCTGGGCAGCTGTGCCACTGCAGCACTGCTCTTCTGGAGAAGAAACTTCTCCTACTATCCAACCTGAAGTCTTTACAGCAGGGATTGGATCTTTCGGGCTTCACATATAGAACAGAAGCTCACAGACTTGATTTTCGTTACACACTGCTATAATATTAATACTGTTTTCCCCTCGGTGTTCACAATAACTACGATTTGACTGAAGTTTCTCTTTTCTCTTTTGCACCGCTCATTAATTTCCAACCACACCAAACAGAAGTTGCAACAAATGCTCACAGCAGGTGCCCAGACAGGAGCTCCCACACTCGCACACGCGATGGAGAAGAGGTGCATGTGAGTCACCTTTGAGTCAGGATCTCTGCTAGGTTTAATTCCTGGGCACCACAAGAGCTTTACAGGGAGTGACAGCGCGTCTGTGGGAGCTGCGCAAGGGATGCCCGTCCTGCTGCACTCATCCATTGCAACGTGTGACAGCAGCTCTGCAATTGCCTCGGACAGATTTTGCTCCCTGGGTTGGCAGAGCTGCAAAGCAGAAGGCGGGACGTGAGGCAGATTAGGGTCTGTTTGCAAAAGCAGCATCTGGGAATCCCTGGGAAAGTCCATCCTGAAGGCGTAACCTCTGCCTTGTGCAATCTCAGCCTAGGGGGGCTGAGTGCCTGCTGCATTGGATAGACACACAGATGCCATCCTCAGACTCCACCCAGTGAGGGCAGCTGCTCGCCAACACTGCTCATCCTCTCATTCCCTTGCCCTGTGCCCACTGCCTGGGATGCATTCAGTGTCAGAAGGAAGGTTGGCCATCCTTCCAGGCACTCTGCTCCCGGAGCCCAGACACAACCAGAGCTGCTTTGAACAATAATCAGTGTTAATAAGACTTGATTATCCTCTAATTTCCTCTGGGACTTAGGTTGCAGGTCCACGAGGTGATTGGGGTTTGCTGTAAAGGTTCCTTTCTCAAAACTGCTTCTTAACAGCTGCTGGCTAAGTGTGGAGCTCAGACTGTGATCATTCTGCTTCGGTGTGGATCAGACCCACCTCCCACCTTCATCTGTTGGGACATCCACAGTGGCTCCGAACATCACAGTTCCTAATGGCTGTGGTGGGAGGTGCTTAGCATTGCCTCAGCTCACTCCAGTTTTCAGTCTGCAAAGAGATGCCAGGCTCTGTCTTCTCACCTCATCGCTGGGACTCATCTCATCCAGCTTCCACCCAAGGTACACAAGGGAACTCAGGTTCCCTTCACCGTAAAGAGGGAAACAGGCATCTCCAGAAAGCAGATGTGCTCTGAGGATTATATAGGATATCTGGGAGGAACACAGGACACAGTGCTCCACCCAGCAGGCATCTGAGCATCACCGAGCCCAATGTCTGAGCATGGTCCCACGCTAACACAAACCAGGAAACTTCTGCTGCACCCAGCAGCCCTGCTGCCCCCATTTAGTTTAAAGCACGCCACTACAGCAGCAAGAGGGGTGAGGAGATATCACAGATCTCCCATTCCCTGTGCACTGGAAAAAGCTGCTCTCTGCCCAACACCCACAGAATCATTCAGGTTGGGAAAGACCTCCAACATCCCCAAGTCCAACCCCAGCCCATCCCACCATGCCCACTGACCACATCCCTCCGTGCCACATCTCCATCGTTCTTGAACACCTCCAGGGACAGTGATCCCACCGCCCCCCTGGGCAGCTGTGCCATGCTCCTAACATCCAACCTGAATCTCCCCTGGTGCAACTTAAGGCCAATCCACCCAAAAGAAGTCACCAGATGGACGTTAACCAACACCAGAGCTTTTCACATATTTAAAAAGCACGCTAGAGGTTGGAGCGATATTGCAGACGGATGAGAGACAGGCAGAGGAATGCTCCAGTTTCCCTCACTTATTGGCAGTCAGGAAGCCCAGAGGCTGCAATAAAGCAGCTCTCGTCATCCCAGCCAGTGACTTCTGCTCAAGATACTCCCCAGCAGACAGCTCTGCACATAATTAATTCAGTACTTTAGAACAGATGCACATGACCTCCCCAAACACCTTCAGTCTGCGTGTCACAGGCTGCTGCATTCACAGCTTGCCCAGAACAGGGCTGGGAGAAGCGCGTGGGAAGCTGAGGTCAGCAGGAGCTCCAGCTTCTTCTTTCTGTCTGTGTGGACGGGCACATCCACCAAAAGGCCCATTTAAATACCTGCTCCTGCAGCGTCAGCAGGGCCATCCTCTGCTCTAGATGATGTCAGAGGAGCCCAAGTGCTCTTGGCTTGCAGCCCAGCTAGGAACAGTTGGAACACATGGCAGTGATGGACCAGGTGTCCTCCTGCACTACCCAGGTCCTGCTGCCACATGCCTGCTGCTCAAACCACCTCACAGTACATGCATTCATCAAACTCAGCACAGAAAACCCCGATCAGCTGGTTTTTAAATGTAATTAATTCCTTTCTGATCATTCGGTGGCTAAAAGCCATTGCATTATCCCATAGCAACGCAAACCACCATGGGAAGAAGGGGCTTATCCAGCTCAGCGCTGAAGATCTTGTCTCTGTAGGGGATGTCTCACACGAACAGGCTCACATTTCCACAGAAGCATGCTGTAGTTTAAGCCTCTGTAGGAATCACCCTCCATCCTCCTCTGCTCCCCTGCTTCTTCTCCGCAGGAGATTACATGGCAGGAACTGCCACTGCAGTTTTAAAGAGGAATCGGTCCCTCAAGAGCCCACAGAGAAACCAGCTGTACGTTTGGGCTACCTTAAACAGGATTATGCAGGGCTGAGCTTTTGCTGCTTAAATCCCAAATGCCACATACAAAACTTCTGTGCTTTTTTATCCTGGTAAGCCCTGCAAAAGCCTGACAACAGCCCTCCATCCTGCTCTACCAACAAACTGCAGAGTCTCATCCCACCACGTCCCCCATGTCTGCCACCAAGCAAAAATATATATATATATTTAAAAAAAAAAAGTGGTTTTCACAAATTGCATTTCTTTGTTGAAACGACACCCATCTCCCCTTTAGCAGAGGATTTGGGATGTGCTTTGGGGGTCGTTCCTTCTTAAGAAAGATGGAGGCTCAGCTGGTTGAGGCGCATTGCGTTGCAGAAAGGAGGTCACCCGGGGGACCGGCTTGTTTTTCCCTTTCCTGAATGTCAGTGTGGGGTGAATACGACTGGAACGTGACACATTAAATCAGATTGCTCCCACCCAGCTCTGACTAAGCAGGAGCTGGTGAGGCATCGCCGCATGGAAGTCCCCAGGGAGGACAAACTGCACAGTGAGGGCATCGGTCTCCGGAGCCCAGCAGCTCCATTGTGCTCAGCACATGGGATTTGTGTTGGATCTTCACCCTACGCTCCCAACAGGATGTGGGGAGGTCCCCCTCCATCACTGGTGGGTTGGATGGGTCTGGAGTCGCTAAGGGCTCGCTGTGAGCAATGGGAGGAACACGTGTGAGGGTCAATCTGAATTTTCTCCTGATTAATCAATGCCATAAAATACAAAATTAACTGGGGAGAAAACCAAAACAAAACACACAAGCTTTCCGTCAGTAGAAAAATACCTAGGGGCTCCCAAAGGCATTATATCAAAAGCAAAAGATGATCTGAGAAAGACCCTGCATGCAATAACCACATCTTTCCTGGTCCCTGAGGGCGGGGAGGAGTCACAAAAGAGGCCACTTCTGCACCAAGAAACCCCACATCTCTAGGGAAGAAATTGCATTAACTCTTCATCCTCCCAATGCTCCATAGCTTCTGCCACTGCGGCCGTGCCAAGAGATGTGCTGGGGACAGGGGTGGCTTTGGAGGCTTAAAAGAGAACAATAAACAGAATGCAAGAATTACATTTGCTGTAGGCACACAGGTTTAAAAGTGGCTGAATATAGGTCCCAAACAAGAGCAGCTCAGCCAGGGGTCAGGAAATGCACCTGCAGACACAAAGGGCTGTGGGGTGCCCAGTCCAAGCACCTCGCCCAGGTTAGCACAGAGCACAGCATCCCTTCTGGAATAAGATGCACCACAGCACTTCAGGCTCAGCACCAGCAAGCATGGGACAGGTGATGATAAGCAAGGTAAGAGGATTAGGAGGGAAAAGATAATCTAAAGCACTGGAAAAGGAAAAAGGAAAACTGAACAGTTTTGCAAGCAAAATGCCTCTCTGTGCAGAGAGCTGCCATGAGATCCAGGTGCTGCCGTGTCCCTCTAAAGGCACGGCCTGCTGCTCAGACAGGGCTCAACTTTTCAAGTTTCAGCTCAACCTTGAACAGAATGAGGCCATGTGCTGCATTGTTATGGCTCTGCCAAAAAAGACAAGAGAAAAAAGAAGAGGGAGAGAGAGAGAGCTGAGAGGAGGAGGAGGAATACCAGGAAAATATGGGAGATGAGATACAGGAAGCCCAGAGTCCATCTCCAGCCACACTCCAAGATGGGATCCATGAGGCTCAGCTGTCCATAGAGCTGTGCAGAACATACATACCTATATAATATACACATACACACCATGAGTGGGTCACCCACTTGTGTCAGTGTGGGAAGAGCTGTTGTGCATAGAAATGAATCACAACACAGCAATATGAAATAGGGAGCACTGTTCTCACGGAGGGCACAGTGCTTTTACAGAGGCAATAGCTGAGGTGAGGCTGGAGGGGTGGAAGCTGCACTGAATTTCTCTGTCTTGTGATGCATTAAATGGTGCAAAAGGGAAAGGACAACAGCAGAAAGAGAAGGAAAATAGATCAGTGGATTGGAGCTGGGATGCAGCATGGGAAATACTGCAACTTGCATGGGGATCTCCAGGCAGCTCTCCCATACAAACTTCGTGACCTTGAGGCAGTCCCTTCGTCCTCACAGCCGTGCAGAAGCAGCCAGCAGCTTTGTGCTGTCCTTGTTGGATTACAGACTTTTAGCTACAAAAACCCAGAAAAGTCCCCACCTGCCCCATTCTGATATGCACAAAGCTGGCACTGGTGGGGCCCGGCTGCCAGGCAGCAAAGGGAGTAACTGATGCTGGGCTTTACCCCAGTGGCTTTGTGAGATGTTCATCATACCCTCCAGCCCTCTGAATAACACAGTACCGACCTGCTAAGGCCAGCCTTATGGTACGCATGGTTCAGAAGACTGGCATTCACAAAACATCCCAACACACCGTAAAAAATTAATCACATTGCTAATGCTTCACAGACCTCAGCGCAGCTCCCACCTCAGCGCTGAGCACTGCCCCCATTTCCCAGCAGTGCGGGTCAGGGGTGGTTTTGCAGTGTTTCCTACTCCGGCACAGCTCCTGGCACAGCCCCAGCCAGGTGACACACAGCAAGCAGAGCCGTGGGCCCAAAGCAAGATGCAGCTGCGGGGCTCTGGAGGGATGCATTGGAAATGGAGGCTTCAGGAGAAGGTGAACCCCAGGAGGAGGCAGCTCGGGATGCCTTACTCGTGCCCTGTGATGCTTACTGCCTGCCCAAACCAATGCCTCTGCAGAGAGCGACGTGGATTAGAAGTTAGGACAGCAAGAGAAGCTTACAGAGCCCTCCCAGGCAGGGCTACCCCTCGCTGGCCATTTGGCTTTCAGCCCCTTTCACTGCTGCCATTGCCAGCCCAAGCTGGGATTTCACCTGTATTTAAGAGTACACGGTGCATGCTGCACACAACAACCTCATCCTCACCGTAAAGCCAGACAATCCCCTCCATGAGACTTTGCAGCACCAAGCACATCGAATTCCTGGGCGCAGAGAATGCTCAGCACCTCACTCCCATCACAGCCGCCACTGAGCTCCAAGGGTGCTCCCAGGGACACTGAGCTCTCTGTGAGCCCCCAGCCCTCTGCAGTGCAGGGTGAAGCTTTCCCTTCCTCCCCAACAGCATTCTCCTTCCAAACAGCATCTCACCACCCGGACGCAACACACCTCCCCAGGAGGCCTCAAGGCACAAAATGGCTGAGGACCATAAAGCACATCCCAACATCTGATCTGAGAATGGCGTTAGCAGCAAAAGGAATGGGGGAAAATAACAAAAAGGCCCCGAAAATCTTCTCGATGGAGTTGATGGAGGCCCTGGCCACGATGAAGAACATGCAAACAAGAAAAAAATCCATCGGCTCTAAGGGAGCAGGCACCCAAACAGGGCTGTGCTGGAGCCCAGGACTGCAGAACAGCCCAGTGGGACTGTGGAAAGTCCCAGAGGGAAGGGAGTTGCAGTAACACAGCGACTTATCCCGACCCTCCCTTTGCGAACCTCCCAACAACGAGCAGCCGGCTCCAGACGGGGGCATTTTCTCCCCACCCAGCGTGGCCGTTCCTGCCTAAAATCGAGGCTGCCGAGGGGAAATGCGCACCCCGGGACCGCTCCTTTGTTCCATCCCCCCCCCCCCCCCCCCCCCGGGAAGCCCCGGACGCGGCTCAGCATTTCTTCGCAGACATTCCCACCCCTCTGCCTCCCACGGGGGCACAGGAGAACCCCCCCCGGCCCCACATCCTCCGCAGCACCCCGCAAAAGATGGGGCCGAAGGAGACGCGGGGGGGGGGGGGGAGGGAAAGAAGCCAGTGCCTGAGCAGCGCTTTGTGTTCCTCAGCTCACAGCATTGCTATGGTGATTTCAAGCAAGACGGAGGAGCGCTCCCTCCCCACCGCTCCCCTGCATGCACCCACCGCAGCCCCTTCCCCCGCAAGCGGGGAGGTAAAGGGGGGGGGGGGGGGGGGTTGAACAGGGCCGGTGCATTGCACCTCCCCGCCGGAGCCACCCCCAGTTCTGCAGGGACAGCTTCTGGTTTCCCCACCGCCACACACACACACACACACACTGCACACCCCCTCCCCAGGTGCACCGTGCCCGGACACTGTGGGGCTGCGGCAGCTCCGGGAGGGGCTCGCAGCACTCAGGTTCCCCAGCGAGCATCTTCCCCCCCCCCCCCTCCCCCACTCCCTGCCTTCCCTGCAGCCGTTCTGCAGCTGGAGCATCCCCCACCCACCCCGCACTCCGCGATTGGCGATGGGTGGCAAAGAGAAATTTGGGGCTGGGGGTAAAGGGAGGGGGCTGCGCTATTCCCCCCATCCCCCCACCACCTTTTTATTACTCACACGTATGCGTGGTAAATGAAAGCCCAGCCCCGCGGTCTCTCCAGCACATTGTAGAGAAAATTCTGCAGCTTGCGGTAAAAAGCATTCCTTTTGGGGGGCTTCCCGCTGCCCGACACCCCCGAGCGGGGTTTGCTGAGGATGCTGCCCCGCTTGGTGCTCTCGGAGCCGGCGATGAGCAGAGCCCCGTCCCGGCTGGAGTCCGGAGCTCCCGGGTCCAGCCCCACGAAGCCCACCTTCAGCTTCTTCTCGGCGGCGGGCCC
Organism: Gallus gallus; assembly: GCF_016699485.2. NCBI lineage: Eukaryota > Metazoa > Chordata > Aves > Galliformes > Phasianidae > Gallus > Gallus gallus. The sequence continues at coordinate 9,333,233 of NC_052551.1, forward strand.
CGGGTAAACGCCTCCGTTGCGGGATTTCTGCACCATGGTGGCGGCCGGGGGCGGCGGGGCCGCGGGAGGGGGGGGGGGGCTCCGCCCGCTCTCCCCTCCGCTGCTCCGCGCCCGGCGCTGGAGACGCCGCAGGAACGGAACGGAACGGAACAGAACCGGCCGCAATGGGCTCCGCCGGGCCGCGCCCCGCCCGCTCCGCCCGCCCCGTTAACCCTCAGCTGTGCGGGGGGCGGTTGCCGAAGTCCCGCAGAGAGCATCCTTCAGAATGGGGGTCTGAAGTGAGGGGTCCCCGCCCTCATAAAAAGGAAAAAAAAAAAAAAAAAAAATAGAAATAAAGAAGAAAAAAAAAAGAGAAAAAAAAAAGAGAAAAAAAAATGACAACACAAACACTACAAACCACACATACACTCTAATAGAAACAAGTACAAAAAAAGCAAGTTCTGGTGTCCCCCCACAAAGCAGGCTTCAGCATGCTCTCAAAAATTCTGGGTCTGACGTTCTCCCCACAAAAGCAAGCTCCAGCACCCTCTAAAATCAAGCTCTGGCACCTTCCCCTGGCGTCAAGTCACCCCCAGTGTCCCCCTGATTTGGCTTCCCCCCATAAAGTCACTGCAGGTTTTCTCCCACTGGGAAGGCCCCATGGTGTGAGCCGTTCTGCTGGGGGTGCCCTATGGTGGGGTGCCCATCCCTACAGCTCCGCCATAGTCTGGGTGGCAGCAGGCACAGGCAGTGCTGTGGGGTCACAGAGGGGAACCAGCTCCATACCCACTCAGCTTCTGTAACCTCACGACAAATCCACTTAAGCAAAGCCATTCCCTCTGTCCACGCTTCCCTGAGGTCAAACCTATCTTCTTCAGGCTCACAAACCCCTACACACCTTACTTCCCATGCTGACTTTTCACCATGACGTGGCTCTGAAGCTCCCACTGTAGGAAGCCCTTCTCTAAGCGTGCTGACCCAAACCACCTCTTTGTCACACCCTGTGATGATGACCTAGCTTTACCATTTTCCCCCATACAGCACATCAGCCTTCTGCCCCAAAGAATATTTCCTCCTGGTGGACAATTGCGGGACTCAGAACACGCAAAAGCCTGACATAAGGCAGATGTACCTTCCTTCACCATTATCCTCCATGGAAAACAGCTCTGCATGTTTTTCATAAGTAGGCAGTGCTTTAGGGCAAGGCTTGTTGTGTGAAAATAGAACTGTGAGCTCTGTTGAGCTGCTGCTTTCAGCACAGAGCACTTTGTCACAGTGAGGTCACTTTGGAAGCAGCGAAAGGGTTGCCCAAAGCTCCATGGTGTGCAGGAACCTGGCAGAGCTGCATTCCAGTTCCCTCTCCTGTGAGGGGCAGTAGCTGGAAAACCAAATTCTCCACTCTATTTTATGGCTTCCATATTTAAAAGAGGAAATCAGCCTAGCCTTCTGGATTGCATTTCCCAAGTTCTGGCTTTTTGTCCTCCTTTTATGCTTCAGGAGAATCCCAGCAGCAACGAATGCACCAGAGACTGACATCACTGCTGCTTGCTCTGCACATCCTATCACGTATGTGCTCCAGTGTGGAGCAGCCCTATGTCCCAATGAGCAGTGAGCTTCCTGTGACCTATATTATCTCCAACACATGGCTGAAAGGGGAGATGTCTCTGCAAGGCAGGCAGAGAGCTAAAGCTGGGTTAAATAATGGAAAAACAGATCTGCAAGTATGTCAGTGAATAAATTAGTCAATTCAGCGAGGGGCCATTCTATTCATTATTTGTGAACACTTGTAAGATCATTAGTGTTCTTTAATAGGGTAGCCAATTACAAATGTGCCTGGCACTAATGTACAAAGTGCATTATTATAGATCCAGCGACGCAGTCCAAAAGCAGGAAATATCCCCCTCCACCAAAAGGCCAACAACAAACAGAGGAAGCAATTTTCAATTAACAAATTCCAGATTACTAATAGTCTGTGAGCCCTAAAGAAGAATCTAAATTCGTCGCGCTCCTCTTTGCCTAATTAGTTGGTCATTCGAGGTGCCACACTGCAGCACAGCTTTGGGTGCCGTGCATCTCTGATATCATCAGAAAACAGCAGTGGGCTCAGGGAGGGGATGGGATTTCCCCATTCCCAAGCACTGGGTGTGAGTGAGATGCTGAGGAAGGTGTGTGGTGGTGCTGGTGGCTGTCAGGGGTTGCAGCTTCGTTTGGGAGGGAGATGGAACCTCAAAGGAAGACCAGCAGAGCCCCATAAGCAAGGACAGAGAGTCTGCAACAGGACATCCCAGGATGGCTTGGATGGCTCTCATTCCAACCCCTCTGCCATGCACAGGGTTGCCAGCCACTCAACCGGGCTGCCTATGTGATGTCAAAGATGAAGGCGGTCGTTGCTACTTCTGCTGTGGAGCAGGAGGACAGACAGCCACTAACGAGCCACTAACACTATGTGAATTAATGAAGTATGTAAAAGCAGTACTGGGAAGGTGCTTTTGTCTGATCCAAGGACATTATGTCTCCACAAACAGAATTACTGAGTCAGTTCTTTGCTTTCAACGCTACTGATGGCTTTAAACACAAACGCCGTGGCAGAGAGCTCAGACCCTGAAGGTAAGAGGCAATCTATCCAGCTATGTGATGATACAGAAAGTTCGTGTTCTGTCCCTTGGCACTTGGAGTAATAAGAGAAAAAGAAGACTGGTGTGAAATATGTGGAATGGCTCCAGGGATATGCTTCTGTTTGAGACGCTGAACTGGAGCCCTTTCTCCACACCCACCCAACAACTGGTGGTTTGCGTGCCCTGTGCTGCCCATAGCCTGGGTTTTGGCACCCTCAGTTTGCTCCCCGAGCTATTTTCAAATTCTAAAGCAGATGGCTCTATCTCTTCTTGTACAGGGCTTGGCTAACTGATGCTGCACCATCCAAGCAAAGCTAATCCAAGAGCAGAGTGGTGACTGATCTTTCAGCACCCTGCATCCACCCATCTCCCTCTTCTGCTGAGCCCCTTTCCTCTTCCAACCCCATCCTCTCCTCCAGGCAGCAACCAGCATCCTACAGCCCACATTTATTGATTAGAAATGTCTCTGCTTGGCCAATAGGGGCTCTTCCTAACACCGTTTTTTGCAAACCTTTTTGAGATTTAAACCACGAAACCTGAGAGACAGGTTGGTTCATGCAGATGCACCCAGCACTACAGCTCAAGCCCATAGGGGAAGACACAGCAAGAAAAATCCCTGTGCACAAGTGGAGAATTCGACAGATTTCCAAAGCAGAAAAAAGAATGTGAGTGTGACAAGGGGGGATCCTGGCTAGAACACAAGCCACCGTTCAGCAAAGGTTTCATTGTTTGGGATAAGAAGATTTGGGCATAAATGAGTGATGGAGAAGGAAGCACTAGACAAGGAAAATTGGAGGGAGCCTGCTTTTTGCTGTTCTTAATTGAGCCATAATTAAATGGGCCTTTAATGAGGGAGAAAATGGCTGAATAAGCTTAAATGAGGTTGAAGATTCATGCTCTGTTGATTGGATTGAGGAAGGGATTAATGCACTTAGTAAATGTGGAGCTGCTGCGGACACAAGGTGAGCAGCAGGTGGGGTGGTTTTGAGTTACCAGCCTGGAAATCCCATTCATGTCTTGGCCTGAGCCAACACAGGGTCTGCAAAACCTCCTGCTGCCATGGGAGGGGATGGGAACATCAGCCCTTGGGTCACCAAGTGGTGGAGACAACCCCAGTGCTGAGGGACCACCCTGAGAGTAAAGGGGCTTCAATGTGGGCATGGGGCAGAGAGCAAAAGCCTTTCTGGATGCCTGCATCCAACCACAGCACCACCACTGATACTCTTTAACAACTTAAAATGAAGAGACACCAGATGACTGTCCAGTTTCAATCAAATTTGACAGTCATGAGCCTTGAGGCTAATTAAGTTTGTGTCAATTTTCATGAGAACAAGAAGCCTAGAAAGACAGAGAGGTTCTCTGATGCTGCCTCCTTTCCCATTCAGAGGGGATCACGGTGTGTGATCTCTTCTGTGCTGGACACCAGAGAAGGTACCCATGCGGACATCACTCCCAACCACACAGCCACTGAAATGCCCCAGTCCAAATTTGCAGGCAGTGCGTTGATAAAAAGCCAGGCTGCCTTCCATCTGGTGCTGACGGAGCTACTTGTTTCATATTACATATTTAGCAGATGCAAAAAATTCTGTGCCATCATCATCCGTCTTTCCGTCCTGTTCCTTGACAGCACCTACCTCGTCAGGGCACCTACAGCAGAGCCCAGGGAAAGTCGTGTTGAAGGAGATGGGCCTGAGCTGCAGCATGGAGTGCTCACATGGAGAGAAACCTCTGAGTTGCACTGAAGTGTGCGTGCATTCTTCGCTCAGATAGGACTTTTTTGTTTCTCCTTCCTAAGGGAGATTAAAATTGGTGAAGTTTCAGTATTAGTTGAAGCTGTGCAGGCCCGACGGGAAAGAAAACCAGATCCCAGAGGAACAGCAAGCGGACCAGGCGTGTGAAGGGAGAAGCAATGGTGAAAAACAAAGTTGGGGTGAATTCTATTGAATTAAATGGGGTTACCTTCAGGTCACTGCACAAAGCTGAAAGGAAGAAGTTGGTCACACATGGATGTGATCACCTCGTTTCCCCCAGCACCCCATGGCCCTACTTCCCCCCAGCCCTCTCCCCTGGCAAATCCCCCCAGCCCGGTCTCCCTCCCCTCTGCTCTATGCATCTCCTTCATCAGCCTCCAGCTCTGGCTCTTGCCCTACCCTCCTTTGAGACGACACTCAATTCCCTTTCTTCATTTATACTGTTACCTTGAAGGTATTTATAGCCTGTGACCACGTTGCCCCTGAGTCTTCCTTTTCCCAGACTCTGTAAATTTAGCTCTCTGTCATTCCTCACGTCTACATCGCTCACATCACCCCTCCCAACCTCCTTGGCTTTCTGCCTCCCCCTGCACCCATGAGGACCAAAGCCACACAAATTAAATTGCTGCCACCTCCAGCACTTATCCCTCGGGATGAGACAGTGCCAAGACCTCATTTCCCCTCCATGGAGCCACCAGCAGCTCCGTGTGGGGCAGCCCCTTACAGACATGGCTTGGAAGGCTTCCCATGGGCAGCACCTTCCAGTTTCTCCCAGCCAACACACCACTCTTTGCAACTTGCAGCTTTATAACCAACAACAGAACCAACCAGCCCTACCAGATCCCATAGACTCAGGATCCAGCTCAGGACTGACTGAAGCACACCCCAGGGCTGTAACTGAACCTGGGACCACTCCCCCAGGGCCCCTGCAGTGCTTTGTTCCCATTTGAGCACCTGCCTCCCACCAACTTCAAAGCTGAATTGAAACCTGCATGAATATTTAGGACCTGGAGGTTGTCATCAGAAAGAAGAAGCCCATACTGAAATAGCTAACAAAGCTGACACGTCTGTCTCATCTCAGATGAGCGATACAGGAGCACGCTAGATTCCTCTTGTGGATCGTTCTGCAGTGATGAAAGAAGGAAAACAACACATCCAGCAAAAATAAATAGGCTCCAAATGGTACTGAGTTAAGAGAGGAGGGGCCTTTCTGGGCTCTGCCCCACCTTGGTGGGCTGCTGGGGGGATGGAAAGGGGCATGGGGGCTGGGAGAGGAGTACTCACCTGAGCCAAATGCCATTACTGCAACAGGGAGAAGTTATATAGCTTTTAATTTTTTTTTTTTTATATATCTTTTCATTACTGAGAGATAAGAGAACCTCCAAATGCAAAAACCTCCTCTCCAGTTTTCTCATCTAACCTTTCCCTTTAGAAAAAAAAATAAAGAAAGAAAAAAAAAAAACATATTGAAAAGCAGAATCTGGCTTTTCTCTTTAATTAATAGGGTCCCTTTTGATCCTAGTTCCAGGCAGGAGACCTGTCCTATAACAGCTGAAACCCATGTAAGCTGTTGGGAAACTCCCAGGCAGAGCTGGCTGTCACAGCACACAGCTGTCTGATGCAAGGACAAACAGGAGCTGAACTCAGAGTCTCTCTGCACCATGCTGCACTGCAAGCTGCTGCTTCCAGCCTGTGTGCTGGGGGAAGCAAGGGAACACGAAGGGAGGTGGGCTTGGGATTTATTCAGCTTTAAGCCAAGGTCCCAAGGAAAGCTGGCACATGCAGTTCCGCTCTGGATCTATCTGTCTCTTTAATAACTGTGGGCAATTTTTATCTTCATTTGTTAAAGATGAGTGAGATATTTCAGGTTGCTGCAAGTAAATATATGTGAACAGAGAGGATACAAATCCTCTCTGGTGATGCAGATGGCGACCCAGCCACAATCCCATTAGGTATCAGAAAATTCAGCCATGCTTTTTCATAGCAAACCCATAGGATATTGGATTCCTTTGGTCCTGCTACTTGAGAGCTTTTTCTCTGTGGGGCTTTCCTCTGGATGAAGCTGATACTGCATTTGCAGGATGGCTTTTCCTCGCTCCCAGCCTTATTTACATGCAGTCCCTGTTGTGTTCTTGCAACTTCATCCTGTGCTCTCTGGTCCAAAGGATGTTCCTGTCCTCTGGGCACCGGGCTGCGCATACAAAATGTCTCACTCAGCATCTCCCTGTGTGTGCTGACAGCGAGCAGAGCTGAGGGGACTCAGCAACCTGCAGCCGTGCTGCTAGCTGGGGCTCATCCTGCTCTCTTTGCCCTTCTTGCAGATGACCCCACCATGCCCTGTCCTGCAGGCTGGCTGCTTCCAGGTTCATCAAACCTAAGTGCTCCGCTGGCCAGCACTGCAAAGAGCATTTAGCAGATAGAAGGCATGAAAATAGTGCCAGACAAGGGGAGACTGGATATAATTTAGACTAAGCGAAAACAGGCCAGCCTAAATTTGCAGGCAGGCTGGTACATGGAAGGACTGCTTGTGAACAAAGCTGAAATAAATTATCTGAAGGTGCTGCAGCATCTCTGTGTGAAGCAATGAGTTTTGGCTGAATGGTTTCGGAGAGCTTGAGGGGGGATCACTGAAGGCAGGGGGGTGCATAGAAGGAGCTCAGCCCTGGGCTGTGCTGCAGCTTGGGTTTCTGCTTGAGGTCAGCAGTATCTGCACATGCAGTGAGAGCACAGGCCAAGAGAAGGACAGGGCATGGTGCAGAGCTCTGTGCCACCCCATCTGCAAAAACAGCCCATGCTCACGCTAAATGTGCAGCTCCAAATGCAGTGGGAGGAGGATGCAGAGGGAGGTGGTTAAAGGAAATGAGTAGAAAGTTCTGGAGACATGGGCCCAGGAGCAGAGCAGCTGCAGAATTCCAGCTACACCTGCATCATTCCCACATCTACCAGGGATGGGTCAGCACCGGCAGGCAATGGCAGGACCACTGATGGCTGCTGGGGATGCTGGAAGCATAACATGGCCTTCAAAGGAGGAGGAACGGGATGGAAGGTCCACCTGGAGGCCAGCAGCTCCCTGGTACTGTGCTAAACCCACAGGGAAGCAGTGGCTGCTGCTTGAACCCACTGCCAAGCATGGAAGGGCAGCGGGCAGCTCAAATTCACCCAGCTCAGCATCTGCAGCGTGGGTTCCACTTGCAGTCTTGCAGCTGCCTCATCAATATTTTAGAGCAGCCCAAATGCCTGCTGAGTCAGCCAATCAGCTCCAGCAGCTTAACGAAACTCACTTAAATAATTAACAGCGCACAGCCAGCCCGGTGGTTTCTCAAATACCTGATGGGCTGCACCATGGGTGAGCCAGCCCTGGTACTCTGACTTACCTGCAACCTCCAGTTGCTGTCATTTCCCTCCTGAGCTTTAAGTTTTGGGTAACACAATTGTGTTTGCAAACCCCAGCCCCCCGAGCAGCAGCAATAAGCGCTTTGCAGCTCCCTGCTCTTGCTGCAGATTTGCTGTCAGGCAGGGCTTTGCAGCAGTAGGGCCGTTGGTTTGCATCTCCCGTGCCTCATTATCTCTGCAGCAGGATTTCACGTCTGTTTCCACGAGATGGCATTGCTGAGGCTGGTAAGGAAGGGGAAGCAAGGAGGACAGGGATGGGAAACACCACCATTTAAAAATAAAATACAAATGAGTAGGTAGGAAGAAAACCTGAGCTTTCAGTGAGGTCCCAGCACACCTGAGCATGACGAGGAGGGGAAGTTGGTGTTTTCAAATGTGTTTCTCCAGCACAGCTCTGTAACCTCGTCATCATCATCATCATCATCACCACCTGACACAGGCAGCACCACACCTGCCTGCTTTATGCACAGTGCTGCTGGCTCACGAATCAGCTTCTGTTTGCTGCAAGGCTTGCTGAAAACCATCTGCGGCCCCATTCAGAGTCACGTTGGGTTGCTTATTGTTTCGGTAGAAGCCCAAAATGGGTCAGTCCCAGCCCAGAATAAGTGCACCATCCCCCTTGCCTCCTGGGGTTGGGCAGTGATTTGCACAGCAGTGACTGACCAGGTCTATGATGAGTCTTTGTGCCTGAGGTTTGGGTGGAGGCAGAACACGGTTTCGTTCTGCTCTGAGCTGAGACCCCCCAGAAGCTCAGCATGCCTGATTTTTCAGTCTTCTGCTTTGGAATGGGCCTACATCAGAACATTTCTGTTTATTTTGGCTCTCTGCAGAGCCCAGCCCAAACCTCCCAAGCCGGGCATCTCCCTTCAGGCCCCATATCTTCTTTCAAACCTTACAGATTATCCAGGGTACCAACTGCACAGAAGCAGAGCTGAAATCTCGAACCTGCTGTGAGCCATGAGCAAATCTGAGTTAAACCCTCCAGGTTTTCAATTTTCCCTTTATGCAGCTACACCGTTAATTACTGCACTGCTTGTGCATCGCTCCCAGAGCATCTTCACAGCTCCCCTGCTGTATTTCTATGGAAACATACCCGTGGCTTTGTCAAGCTTGTTTTTGCTTTTAAAATAGCTATAGAGGACCAGGTTTGGACCTTGTGTTTGATCATGTATCTCGTCTGACCCCAAGGTCCCTGCTGCTCCAGGACCGGTTCCTGTTGGGGCCAGGAGAGCTGGAGGCACTGCACAGAGCAGCAGGAATGTCCCTATGGGAGCTCCTGTCCCCACTGCTAAAGGATGGGGGAAAGCTGTGCGTGGGGTGAGGTTCTGCCATCCTCCTTGGAAACAGCAGTGGGTACAAAGAGGAACCCTGGTGCTCTGTGAGTGCAGTTTTGGGGAAGGCAGCACTGTGAGCTGGCCAGGGATTGTGGTGGCTTGGGGCTTTGCCTGGGGCATGCAGCACTGCAGAGCATGTTAATAAAGAGGTGCTCCTGCAACATAAACAGCAATGATCCTTTGTGCCTCTGGGGCCTCCTGGGAGGGAGCTGGTGTGGTGCTGTCTTTCACCCTGCATCCTCTGCCAGGTGGCTGTTACTTCTCCTAAGCATTGCTTTACAAGCACAGGATGATGCCCCGGTGTGCTGCCAGCCCCATCTTCAAGGGAGGTCCCCAGAGGTCTATGGAGGTCCCCAGAGCACTATGGCACAGTGCAAGCAGCCCCTTGCACCTCCTCCACCCTTGCACTCAGCATTATAGAATCATAAAGGTTGAAAAGACCTCTAAGATCATTTAGTCCAACCACCAACCCATCCCCACCATGCCCACTAATCCACATCCCACCCTTTGGTCAGTCCTAAGCACCTCCCAGCTGCAGCCTCTGTTGTTCAGGCATCCTGTGCTGTGTGGGTACACCTTCTCCTGCTCTACAAGTTTGCAGTGGGGCCAGGACACAGCCCCGAGTGGACACCCTGAATTGTGGGGCTCTGGGCAGCCATTGGGCACCTCTGCCCTCTGCTTATGGTTTCGTTTGGGTGAGAAAGGCTTCTGGGGGATCTGCTGTGGATGAGGGAAGGAAATATATGGAGGAGAGGCAGCTGTGGACACTTCTCCCAGAATTATTAAGTAGTATAAAAATGATATTGCTAGCTTTTCAAGGAGGCGCAGGTGTTATTTTTTCCCTTTAAGCGGAATAACATTAGGGAGTTAACTCAAGCCTATTCAGCATGGGAAAAATAATAATGAAGGGCCTGATAATTGATATTAGAGCTGAGCAGGTTAAGGAGAACACCAAAACTCCACTGCAAGAGCAGCCCCTGCTTTACATCAGGGAAATGAGCCCATAAACCTCAGGGTCCAGGGGTGAGAGCCAGGGAACGGCTGGCGTTGGGTGCCCATGGGTGCTCCCATCCTTGCCTGTGGCCATCCCAGCATCGACCCCACACAGAGCCAGAAAACCCGCCCCTCTCAATGACACACACACACACACACACACACACACACACACAGAGCTCCACACCTTTGGGGTTGGTTGGTTGGTTTGGTTTTTTTTGTTGTTGTTGTTATTGGTGGTGGTTGGTTTTTATGTTTGTTTTGTTTGTTATTTTTTTTTTTTTTCCACTGTGGATGTTGTACCAGTTTTATTGGTAAAATTAACATGAAGCCTCACAAACGCTGGAACATGCTTTTCCTTTTAAAGAATTTCCACTGGACCTTAATGGTGAGCATCCAGTCGTTGACATATAAACTCTTACAAGCTGATGTGCACACATGCGCCGGGGGGAGACGGTGGCAGCGTCCTGGTGTCAGGGATGGTTTCTGCGCTACGCACTGGGAGCCCACAATTCATTTGCCAGCCTTCTGGGCCTTCTGGGCAGACTTGGTGACTTTGCCGGCCCCGCCGCTCTTCTTCTCCACGTTCTTGATGACGCCCACGGCCACGGTCTGCCGCATGTCACGGACAGCAAAGCGGCCTGGGGAATGGAGGAGGATGTGAGTGATGTGGCTGTGCCACCCCCTGAAAGGTTCTGATTCTTCCCCCGATCAGTTTTGTGTCAGGGCAGAGATAGGGAAGCTGAGAAACGCTCCTGCACAGCGCCACTGTTGGGTTGCAGTGATTCCCAAAGGGAAAACCCAGCCCAGTAGGGAGCCTGTCCCACCTGCCCTAACCCTGCTCATGCATCAGATTTTGCAGATGGAGCAGCAATGGAATACATAAACCTCCCTCTGCTCCCCGTCTGACCAGTGGGAGGTTCAGCATGACCGCTGTGAGGTCTGCACCCAAGCAGCCTCCATGCTCCTCCACGGGACACCACGCAGGAGCCAATCCCTTACCAAGGGGTGGGTACTGGGAGAAGCTCTCCACACACATCGGCTTGCCAGGAATCATCTCCACGATGGCCGCATCACCCGATTTCAGGGATTTGGGGTTGTCCTCCAGCTTCTTGCCGGAGCGTCGGTCGATCTTCTCCTTCAGCTCAGCAAACTTGCAGGCGATGTGTGCGGTGTGGCAGTCGATGACAGGTGAGTATCCGGCGCTGATCTGCCCGGGGTGGTTCAGGATGATCACCTACGGGACACAACAAAGATCCAAAGGGACTTGGCTATGGGGTCTTGCACAGCTCAGTGCCAGCAAAGACCAGCAAGGTTGGGAAATCAACGCCATCTCGTGCCACACATAGAGAAGAGCTAATTGGCTTTCATGGCAGAATCCTTCCTTTGTTTAAAGCGTTACCTAAGCTATTACTTATTTATTCAGCACACAGGTTGCAGGCACCTCACTGTGAGAGGTGACCTAGTCCTGCTCTTCTCCAGAGCCAGCCGCATTTGGGAGAGGGAGCAGCCATTTTCATGTGCACCAGCATGCAAATTGCAAACCCAAGGCTTAAACCCCAGGCAACCTCTAAAATGTTCAGCTTTCCCTGTTGGGTATGCTGCTCCCCTAGGTGTTATCTCCTCAATGGCAGCTCTGCAAGGCTGTGAGCTGCTGGATGTTGGGGACAGAATGGAATGGAATGGAGTGGAATGGAATGGAGTGGAACAGCACAGAGTCCATCGGAATGGAATGGAGTGGAAGGGAGAAGAGTAGAGTGGAATGGAATGGAGTGGAACGGAGTAGAGTAAAAGTGTAACGGAACAAGAATAGAATTCTAATCAGCTGACCTGAGACGTGAACTGTGCTGCCTCCTGCGGCGGGTCTGACTTGCTGTCCCCACAGACATTCCCACGGCGGATGTCCTTGACGGAGACATTCTTCACGTTGAAGCCAACATTGTCTCCAGGCAGGGCCTCGCTCAGCGCCTCGTGGTGCATCTCCACTGACTTCACCTCAGTGGTGATATTCACAGGCGCAAAGGTGACCACCATGCCGGGTCGCAGGATGCCAGTCTCCACTCGGCCCACGGGAACTGTGCCAATTCCTGCAGGGGCAAGGAGAGATCAGAGCAGAATGTTACCCACAAAGCACGTGATGGGCAGCGGGTCATTTCCAATGGCTTTTATCAGAGACTGCATTTGTCTCTTGCCAAACCAAAAAATTAGTTATTAGCTGCAAGATCAACTTCAGGATCTTCAAAAATATCATTAATCAGCCCTTTCTACCCAATGTTTTGTAAAAAAAAAAAAAAAATTAAAAAAAAATATGGGATTGCATCACAGTTCAATGGCCATGAGCAACCATGTGCCCTGGAAATTTTTCCTTCACAGCAACCATTCCCTTCTGTGCAGAGGACCAGGAACATTGCAGTGTGTGTGCAACAACACACCCTGATGGACTCGTCATCCTCACTGCATCAGGGGACAGGATGGCTGATTAGACGAATGGGACATTCTGCACCTTGTGTCAACAGGAGATTTGAGGAAAACTCACCTTTAGACTGAGGTGATTAAGAGAAAAAACCTGGAAAAGAGGCTGGTGGGATCCATCCACTTTTCCACACCAGCTCTATTTCCCTCAGTTCCACCCCTCCCACAGTGTCCCTGTTCCCTAAGGACCTGCCTAATCCCTCGACAAAACCCTGTCTTTCCCCCAGCTGAGACAGAGGAGGATGCAGAGCTGCCCACCATCCCTCATCTCTATTGCAAACAAAAGCTTGCATTAAAATGCTCACTAAAAGCGAGGGAGCGACATTCAACGTAGCCAGTTTCTGCAATGCACGTGCTCTTTGGAAAGTATGGAAAGGGCTGGAAATGGCTCTGCAGGGATGCCCAGTGCTGCCAGCAGGACAGAGAGCAAAGGGATATTTAAAGCCCTGAGAAGTGCCCACGTCACTATCCATGTTCCCTAAAAGGCTGGTCCCGTGGTGCAGCTGGGCACATGGAGGTGCTGCTGATGGACACCAGCATTTGGGAGCATCAGTGACTACAGTCAAGCAGAATCTCATTCCTGGCTGGTCTCCACCTGGTTCTGCCAGCCGTGACCTCTGGGACACCCAAATCTGCAGCCATTTTGGCATCGTGTTCACTGAGGAGAGCTCACTGCTATCCTCTCACATCTCTGGGCATCTTCGGGCACGTCCGCCTCCAACCCAAAGTCTCACATGGGGTCTCTGCCCTGGAGCAAATACCCTTCTCCCCAGTATTATTTGAAGTTCAATAAGTCCAATCCCTCCAGCTTCCCAATACCTGGAAACATCATCCCCAGATCCCTGTGGAAGGAAGGCTACAGTTCCAAAGAGTCACGCTGATGGTAGCTCACCTCCAATCTTGTAGACATCCTGCAGGGGCAGGCGCAGGGGTTTGTCTGTGGGGCGGGTGGGGGGCAGGATGGTGTCCAGGGCCTCCAGGAGGGACACCCCGCTTGCGTTGCCTTCCTTGCGCTCCACCTTCCAGCCCTTGAACCAAGGCATCTGCAGACAGAACAGCAACAGTATGCACTGAGTGTGCCTGTCCTCAGCACCCTGAGATGGTCCCACTGAGGTGTCCTATTAGGACATGTCTGGAGCTGGTTTAGCTGCAGCCTGGATTTATTTGGGTTTGGTAAGGTCTTTGCATTCCACCACGTCTGCATGTTCACCTGCATCCCTTCATCCAGCTCCATCCCCATTCTCCCCTCTCCCCCAGAAACATGTGAAACATCCATGAGCCGAAGAAAAAGGATGAAAGTGGTTAAACCCAGCAAACCTGCAGCCTCCATTCCTAACCCAGAGGCGTTGCCTTCCCACACCAGCCACATGTACCCAGCGCTCAGCACAGGAACTGTAGAGCCAGTGAGTTTCCTCAAAGCTGCTAAGGGGCAGGATTGTTTGTCACAGATAATTCTGCCCAGCATTGGAGCCTTGGGTGCTACTTGTTGCCCAAAGCACACCATTGCACAACAAAACCTTGCTAGTGTTTGCCCCCAAATCCACTTCCCAAGAGCCATAACTATTCCACAGCTCCATGGCAGAAACAGGCTCTGACGTAACACAGTCTGACAGGTTGTGTGTTACAACTTGTGTTGTCAGCCATGGGTGCTGCAAGCTCAAGCTCCCATCATTAACAGCTGAGCTTTAATTCCTATTGCACTCCAACTTCATTTTATAAAGCAGTCACGTTTCTCCAGTTTTGCCCACTCTGTACCCCATGCATCCCAATCTTGCATCACAGATGAGGTGTATTTGGGCTGCAGTACCCCTCAGAGAAAAAGACTCCAAACCCATAAGTGGCCTCGTTCTGTCAGCTGTAGCAACAGAAAGCCAGCTTAATGCAAAACCCCATTTGCCAAAAAGCTAGAAAATGTCAAACTGTCATTTTTTCTGGTTAGCCTAGCAATGCTGTGCATCAGGGCCATGGGCTACATTCTCTCATGTAGGGCTCCAGCCCCATGACCATGCAGTCCAATGGGATGCAGCTGCTACACCACTGCACAAGCATAGAATCACAGAATGACTTAGATTGGTGGGGACCTTAAAGATCATCTAGTTCCAACCCCAACCCTGGCTGTCTGCCCCCTGATGCATGTACAAGTCACCTGGCTGCCTCTTCCTCTAGTGAAAGCTAGCTGGAAATATGCGAGTGAGAATAATCAGAGCTTTCCTGGAGGGTGAGGAGTAGGAAGAGAGAGATTTGCACTGGATTCCCACCCAAGCTTTCCTAGAAGCAATGCAGTGTGGGGAGGTGGACTCTGTCACTCTGTCCCCACAGAGGTAGGAGGGGACCCTGAGAACCACATCATGGGATACAGAATGTCCATGCATCCTTTCAGCAGAGCTTCCCTGGACCCCCAGCCCCGCAGCCAGTTCTTCCCCCCTGACTCTCCCAGCCTCCCATCAGAGGAACGAAGCCAGTGAGGCCCATCCTGCCCTGTGCCTCCCCTCTGCAGCCTATTAATAGCGAATTGTTCAGGATCATCTTCCCTGCCCAGCAGCTGCTGACATTTGGAGCCTGATTTGGAGGCACCCAGGAACTATGCAGCTGGGCTTGGCATGACCGCAGCTGACCTTATCCCAGCTCCACTCTACAGGGGAAAGGAATCTCCCAAAAACCCACTTGTTCCAAGCTAGCCCCAAGCTTCTCATGAGCTGTCTTTCCTGTGCAAGGCTATGAGCTACATGCCAAGTCGGTGTGAGGTTGCATTGCAGCACTCCTCTAGCTCAGGATCTCAATCCCAACCTCCCCTGGCTGTACTTGGACACGTTGCCTCCCTCCTTTTGGATTGCTGACCCCAAATCCACAAGTGAAGTCCTAAGTCTTCCTGAAGCGTTGAGTTTCCAGTTGGCTTCCCAAGGTACCACTGTGTTTCAGCACTGAGCAACTTGCTCAAGGTCACAAGACCTTCTTTAGTCTTTAGAAGACTGAAGCTGGGGGAGCTTTTTCTCCAAAAAAAAGATGTAACAACTGCTATTGGCATCTGGTCTGACAAAGAACCCCCACACCTCTTTAATCTCTTCTTTCTCCCCTGCCATTGTATGAAGAAATAGCGCCGTATCTTTGCATCATCAGCATTGATACACAAAGGGAGAGGCCAGTTTGGAATTGACTGGCCAAGGAAAAACCCCAAATGGATGTTCAAGGAAATCATGGTACCTTCCCATGCAAAAATAGCCTTAAAAATTGGAGTCCCAGCAGTGGAACATGGGTGCAGCTGATATGGCATCAATGCAAAGAAGCACCCAATATGCAGCATGTGTTAGCCAGGCTGTGTGGTGGGAACTGCTCCAACCCTGCAACCAGATCGTGTTGTTTGCCTGGGAAAACAATGCCCTAAAACCACTCATGCTGTTCCTGCTGAGCATGACAATTGCTGTGGACGGCTCTAACGTCAACACGGCTCTGACGAAGCAAAATTTTTAAATTAGATCCCAGAAGCACGGCCCTACAGATCATGTGAGGATGCTCACGGAGAGCCACTGGGATGTCTGGCCATGGTACAACAAGAAGCATGCACACTGCTCCCATTCATCCCAGCACAATCACAGCGACGTGACAAACATCTACACCGGCAACGTGGGTCGTTGCGCATGACGGGTGCATGAAGCGTGCCTGTGGCTTTCACGGCACCAAAGCCAACCTCAGCCTGGATGCAGATACTAAGAGTGGGAGAACAGCACGACACAACACACACTTACATTGGGGGATGGCTCCAGCATGTTGTCCCCGTGCCAGCCCGAGATGGGCACGAAGGGAACCGTGGCTGGGTTGTAGCCGATCTTCTTGATGTAGGCGCTGACCTCCTTGACGATCTCATCGTAGCGTTTCTCGCTGTATGCAGGCTCCGTGGAATCCATCTTGTTGATGCCCACAATGAGCTGCTTCACCCCCAGGGTGTAAGCCAGCAGGGCGTGCTCACGGGTCTGCCCGTTCTTGGAGATGCCGGCTTCAAACTCACCGACACCGGCAGCAACAATCAGTACGGCGCAGTCAGCCTGGGAGGAGAGAGATGATGAGCTGCTGCTGTCCCTGAGAATGCTGCTCCTGGGAGCTCTGAGTATGTCCCAAAGGGAACATTACTCAGAACGAACACGCCTTAGGCAGATGCCTTGCCAGCTGCTACCCAAAACCCTGCTGATCTACCTCAACCCTGACCCATGTTATTTTATTCTTGCCAATTGTGCATGCTTTTGCAATATGTTCGACAACAGGATGGATCATTCTAAGTTGTGTGGATCTAACCAGGCCCTCATCCTGACCACCCATGCATGCAGGGCCAAAGCCTTACCTAAAACCCCACTAAAGTCATTTTAGCAATCTCCATGGTTGATGGAGGAGCTCCCAGAGCTTACTCCTGTCCACAGTGTCAATGACAGAAGCTGTCTGCGTTTGGAAAAAGGCGTGCACTACCCAGCTGGCCTCAAGGGGCATGCAGCAAGGCTCACCCAGTGCCCATGAAGGGCTCTGGGATGCAGAAATGCCCTGCAGTGCAGTGCAGTGCAGCAGGGGGAAGCTACCTTACCCTGGAGACACAGACCGCAGTTTGGCATTGTGGCGTGATTTATGGAACAAAGATGGCTGTTTTGAGAAAGAGGAAAGACCCACAGAGTCTCATCTGGCCAATAAAACCCAATAGTCTGTGGGAAGCGTCTTGTATGTTTGAGTTGTCTGAGGCTAAAATAACATGGGAGACATTCTCACAAAAGACCTATAGCTCACAACATCCTGTTGCTTCTCAGAGTCCATATTCATCCCCAGCTCATACAAGCAAGGGAAGTGGTGTAGAGAAACCACTCCTTTTTGCCCAAGGAAACCCTTTCCTCAGCATCCAGAGAGGGACCTGGTGCCACCTCTTGCATGGACCCTGCTCACCACTGCTCACTGGTGCCACCTCAGCCTCCCACATCCAGCAGCTCCTGGCCTCCCGTGCTCACCTGGGATGTGCCAGTGATCATGTTCTTGATGAAGTCCCTGTGGCCGGGCGCATCGATGATGGTGATGTAGTACTTGGTGGTCTCAAATTTCCACAGTGAGATGTCAATGGTGATGCCACGCTCACGCTCGGCCTTCAGCTTGTCCAGCACCCAGGCGTATTTGAAGGACCCCTTCCCCATCTGTCCAAGACAAAGATGAGAGCTGGTCAGAGCCCCAAACCCAGGGCACCCCCCACTAATGGAGCACGTCCCATCTCCCATAGCCATGAAGGCAAAGGGTCACGTTGCCAACCCCCTGAAGTCAATGGCAGCCATCATCTATATGTCAGTATACACAGTGGAAAGGAGACATAGTCCTAAACACGTTCCCCGGTAGGATGGAGAAGAGGTTGGAAGCAGAGCTATGAAGAGGATTCGTGGTGGGACTGGATAAGAAGCTGGAGCCGGAGACCAGCAAGGTCTCCTCCACGAGATGCCACAACCCTGCAGGGCTGCTGTGAAATCACACTGATACAGAATTACACAGCAGTGCTGGGAAGCTTCTTGCTGCTGTATTTTAATCTTTTAAGTGAACACGAGGCGGCTGGATGGAGGGAAAAGCCATTGCTAAGTGAGGGAGCCCCAAACTAACAGGATGTAGCAGGGGAATGGGTTAAAAGAAAATGAAATGCAAGAGGGTTGCTAGGAGCTGAACAGAAACGTGATTGATTTTTGCCACAGAGTGTGCGAATTTGCACGAAAAGCGACTGCGAGCTGCAGACAGACCAACTGTCACTGCCAAATGGCCCAAATCCCAGCCAACACTGTCATGTAGAAAATCACGCTGGGCGAGATGGGCCACTGAAAATCTCTCTGGCCTGCAATGAAGCACACGCCCTGCTAAAATCAGGGTGCTGCTTCCTTTGGGTCGGTGTCCTTTGATGCCACCAAGCAGAGCCAGACCTTCCCCAGGCTCTGAACAGGGATCCCACACCGATGGGGGGGGACAAGCTCAGCCCTGTCCCACTGTGTCCCAGGGCAGCCCAGGTGGACCAGAGGGTTAACGTGTGTCAATCACCAGACCTTGGCTGAAGAGGCAAGCTTTCTAAGGTGGAAAATAGAATTCAGCTAAAGAAATAGGTCATTTGCTGATGATGTAATGTGCTGTAACTGCCGCGCAAGGACGGAGGTGCCGTACCACGGTCCCATGTCTGCAGCAGCGATTTCTTCTGGAGCATCAGTGCATAAAATTCATAATGGGCCATTATAGATCACCGGTCCGGAGGGAAATGCCTCCTGCTGGCAGGCAGCGAGCGCTCCAGCGCTGCTCACAGGGGAGGATCGGGGAGGATGCTGCAGCACCGCACCCAACGCACCCCGCCTGCACCGGTATGGGATCGCAGCCCCGTGCCCGAGCAGCACGAGGAATTAACGGTGCCAGCCCCTTTATGTAACAGCCGAGTGCCGCGATGACTTTGCAGCTTGCTCGGGGCGGGGGGCGGGGGGGGATTACAGCCCAAATCCTACAGCCAGAGCAAACCTCCCCTTCCTCAGAGGGAGTGCCGGGTGATGCCGCAGCCCAGTGGGCAGCCCCGAGCTCTGTGCCCGCAGGAGCAGGGGGTGGAAAAATCCAGAATCACATCTTTGCTCCAATATGGCAAAAGATGCAGAGAGGGAGCTGGGAGGTTAACCCTTTCCAGCATGCACCCCCACTCCCTCCCTTGCTGGAGGATATTTAGGGCATCATTAGAGCATGCTAATTTACTGCCCAAGCCAAGAGGAAGGTTAAGGAAAAAGGGATTTATTTTGTGGAATGCATTGATAATGAGGCACGCTCAGGCAGGAGCTCAACTAAAGAACCCCCCAGCCTTTCAGCCATCAGCAGTATGCTTAGGGGTGGGGAACCTGAGGCACAGAGCAGGCCCCAGGGTGCAGCTTCACGTGAGGGCACCCAGCTGATCCTAAAACCCAGCATTTCCTCATAGGAACTGCAGGGATTCATACCCAACCAAAAGCAGTCCATTCTGCGTACCCCCCTGGTACGTGCCATCAGACATAACCTGAAGACAAGTGAGATCCTTTATGTAGCAAACAGCTCCCCTCCTTTCATGGGGTATATTCAGTTACCCAGAGCTGTTGTTGAAAAAAAAAACCCCACTGCATTATCCAGCACTGCACAATACCTTCACTGTTTGGTGCCAGAACTGCCTGAATTTCCTCCATCAGACCCCAGCAAAGGGACAGCTTTCTATGTGGAGATCACAAACACTGTTGGTTTGGGGGTTTTTCTTTAGGGTTTTTTTTCTATTTTTTTTTTTTAAAGAGAACAATTCCTCTCTCGGAGGTGCTGCTGCTTCTGCCCCTGAAGTCAAAAGGGAAAATAAAATCCTTCCTCTTAGGATAAAGAAAATAATAATAATAATAAAAAATCGGACCGTGTTTTCTGATAGCTGTTTTTGGGTGCACACAGGCCTCCATTTCCTGAGAATGCCACCTAATGGAAGAAAACCCTTCCCCAGCCCTGCATCAGAAAATGGAGTCGGTAAGCTCAGTCAATAGGCTATTAATAGCAGCTCCAGTCCCTGCGTATTCTGGCAAGTCAGGGGAAATGTCTGCTCAATTAACACAGCTGCAATCGCATCTGTGATAACCTCATCGTGCCATACCTGATCCGGAGGTAAGGGGCTGGAAATATACCAAGGGATAGCAGCGATCGTTTTAAAATGAAGGAAAGGGAGATGATTATATTCTAAGGAAGAAGCTCTGCTCTTAAGGGCTGCAAGGGAAGACTGACAATGAGGCAGGAGAAGGGGTGGTGTAGCTCAGATGCTATTGGCACATTCAAAGGGTTCAGACAGACAGACAGACAGCAAGACGTACTGTCAGGGATGGCAGCTCTGGGGGCTTCTTCTTTATTTTTCCTCTCTCTCTTTTCTTTTAAACGTGAGGTTTTGTCCAG
Organism: Gallus gallus; assembly: GCF_016699485.2. Lineage (NCBI taxonomy): Eukaryota > Metazoa > Chordata > Aves > Galliformes > Phasianidae > Gallus > Gallus gallus. The sequence goes on from NC_052551.1 coordinate 9,353,687, forward strand.
AAAAAATTAAGGGATGTCTGCATTAAGGATTTATGGTAGGGTCACGACATGATGACGATGAGACCTCTTCTGAGCAGACCCGCCCCATGGGTAACACAGCCAGCCTGCTCCTGGCTCACCCACCTCTCTAGAATTTACCATCACTTATTTCCCAGCTCTTCCCATTCGCAATGTTCTCTTCTGTCCCCCAGCATATTTTTTCCTCTTTGATCTATGCCAAAGTATAGGCGTTGGGTGGTGCTTTGCAGCACAACAGCCTGAGAAATGCCTGCACTATGACATTGCTACAAATGGCACCATTAGAGAGGCTAAACAAAAGAATTCAACTTAAATGCTTATACTCCATGCCAGCTTTCCTATACAGAGGGCTACAATCGACCCCCATTAAGGGGATGGATCTTTAGCCAAGTGGGCCAAATTTGCACTCCAGCTGATGCTGGCTGCCCTATGATGCTGGAAGGAGATGTTACGGGGTGCAATTCATCGTCATGCACAGGGCTGGAAGGGATTTATCAGGTTTTCCTCCTCATGCACAACATTCAGTGGGAATTTCATGCCCTGCAGCATTATGGCTCTCCCAGAATCCTCGCCATTACTGCTGGTACCACCATCCATCTTCTAAATCCCCAGGTGGTGGGATCAGCATTGAGGGCAAGCACCCAATGGACCAATGGGCCACAGGAGCCGGGAGGACTTGGGATGCAGAGGGAAAAAAGTGGTGGGAACAAAGGGAGAAAGGTATGAGAATGGCATCACCGGGAGAAGGGGCGTATTGCCCATGGGACATCAGCACGGAGCAGGGGACATGGAGGGGGACACTCTCCTCACCTCAGCAGCCTCCTTCTCGAATTTCTCAATGGTCCTTTTGTCAATGCCCCCGCATTTGTAGATGAGGTGCCCGGTGGTGGTGGATTTCCCAGAGTCCACATGCCCGATGACGACAATGTTGATGTGCGTCTTCTCCTTCCCCATGCTGGTGGGCTACGCGTGGAGGGCGGGCAGTGGGGGGAGCGCTGGGGACGCAGCTGCGTTTATGGAGAGGCTGTAAGGGGAAAAAAAGGCAGCGTCAGCACAGCCCCCACCACAGCACTGCCAGCCCAGACAGGGGTGCGTGGCCGTGGCTCAGCAGCTCTGCTCATGCTGGGACAGATCCAGCCCGCCCCCGGAGGAGACTGGCCAGGCTATTTCTGGCCACCACATTCAGCGTCCAGCTCTCAGCAAGATACCATGATTTTATCATCTGCCTTCCTGGAGACCCCCAGCTCCCAAGGCTACGTCATCGGTACCTCGAAGGTGCCCTTCCTCTGTGGAAAAAAAAAAACAACCCAACCTTCTGATGGCTCTGCACCGCTGCCTTCTAGGTCTTTCCAAACCCTATTCCATTTCCAAACCCTCCATTTCGTGGGCACCCTGGGAGGAGCCATGGGTGCCCGTCCCCTCTGGGTGTCTTCACCTCTTGGGTGACAACATGGTGCCCAAAAAACGGGACGGACAAAAATAGCCCTCTCACTCCTCCCTGAGCAGGGCTGCATAGAGCGGGGCAGGGCAGCACAGCTGAGCCTGCTGTGGGGGATTTTGTGGTATTTTGCTGCCCTGAATCTGGATGAAACAGAGGGAGGAGGCTTAAAACGAAAATCAATAGATCTGTTCTGGCATCTCCCAGGGTTACCATGGTGCCGCAGCTGCTACAGAAGCTCTGCACAATTAGGAGCTTTAATTTGACGTCTAATAAAATCCAATTTTATGAAGCTGCCCATAGAAGCGAAGCAGGTCGGGGGCAGCTTTCTGCTCGCGCAGCGATTCGGACGGGTGGTGACAGCCCCGCTGCCCCCGGCCCTCCTCCCTGCCCTTGAACGAGCGCAGGATCCGGCCATGGCGCAGCCCCGCGCAGGTGCCCGGCGTCGGCTGCTCTCCCTTCTGTGCGCCCGGGGCGCGGGGCTGCCGGGGAAGCGGGGGATTCCTTTATTTTCATTTATTGGATTTTTTTTTTCCTTTTTCCCTTTTTTTTTTTTCCTTTCCCTTTTTCTTCGTTTCCCCTCCCTCTCCCCCCTTTCTGATTTATTTTCATTTATTTTCACTTTTCCTTTGAATTTCAACGCTATCCTTTTCCTCTCCTCAAGCTTTCAGGATGCAGGCTGTTTCCCACCTGCGGACTGAAGGAGCGGCCCAACCCCATCTCCTCCCTCCATCCCAGGGGTCTCCCCCACCCTCGATGCCAGCAGCACCCCATGAACACGTATCGTACCCCCGCCCCAGCAGCCCCCCCCCCCCAAGCGGGTCCCCCCCCCCCGTTCCGAGCAGCCCGATCCCGGGGGGGACCGGAGCTCTTACCGGAGCGGCGGTCGGGGCGGCAGAGGCTGCCAGCTTGGGCTCCGGCGGCTTTATCTCCCCGGGAGGGGCCCACCTATTGACGGCGGCAGCGCAATGCAGCGGCCCCCCCGCACTACGGCAATGCGGTACCGGGCGGGGGAGGAGGAGGCGAGCCGGGGGGAGGAGGAGGAGGAGGAAGAGAAAGAGGAGGAGAGAGCAGGGAGAGGCGGAGGGGGAGAACTGGGGATGGAAGGTAGATGGAAGAGGTGGAAGAGTGGGAGATGGGGAGGAGATGGGGGATAAAGGGATGGGAGGAAGATGGAGGGATGGGAGAAATGGATGAAAGCTGGAGTAGTGGGAGATGTAGAGACCAGGGGTAAAGGGATGGGAGGAATAGGGGGATAGGGGGAATAGAAGGATGGGAGGAAGGGAGGAGAGATGGAGGAGCAGTAGACAGATGGGTGGGAGAGGTGGAAGGGTGGGAGATGGATGGATGGGAAGAGATGGGGGATAAAGGGATGGGAGAAATGGAGGGAGAGATAAATAGAGGGTTAGGAAGAGTGGAAGGTTAGGAGAAATGGAAGAGAGATGGAGAGAGGAGGATGCAGACAGAAGGATGGGAGGTAAAGAGAAGGGAGGAAGATGGAGGGAGGGAGAAATTGAACAATAAGAGGAAAAGAGGAAAGAGAAACAAGAGATGGAGGTAAGGAGATGGGAGGAAGATGGAGGGATGAGAGAAATGGAGGGGTGGCAGAAATGGAAGGATAAGAAGAATAGAAGGATGGGAGGAACAGGAGAGATGGAACAGTGGGACATGGTGGGATGGGAGGTGAAAGGATGGAGAACAGGTAGGAAGAAGATGGTGGGATGGAAGACAGAGGAATGGGAAGAAGGTGGAGGGATGAAAGACAGAAAGCCAGGAGAGCTGTAGGGATAGAAGATGAAGGTGGGAGAGGAGGAATGGAGCAGATGGACAGCCTGAAGAGATGGAGGGTAAGGAGGAGGATGGAGGGACAGAAGGAGATAGAAGAAAGTATTTTTTTGTCAGTGAGTGGAAATGATGGAGCTCCTCATTCAGGGGGATTGGGGCAGGTGGAGACCAAGAGGGGCTTGGAACCCTCATGGCAGCCTGGGGGTGAAGGGATGGAGCTGGGGTGGGCGTGGAGCCCAGGGCTCCCAGCAAGTGAGATGGGGACAGGTCATTGCAGGAGCACACGTGTCTCTGGGCACAGTTCTGTGGGCACTGACCCACATTTCTGCTTCAGTGGAAATGCATTAGCCCAGGAGCAAACAGTGAAGGAAGAAATGGAGCAAAATATGTTTCTGCACTTGCAATATATAGGGCTGTTGCTCAAGAATCTGTGGTTTGTGAACATCATTTAATGTAATGGGAGATGAGGTTCAAGTCCTAGGACAAGCAAACCATGAATAATGTCCTACTGCCCTACCACGATGCTTCCTTTGCATTAACAAATATCAGGTAGGGGTCAGAGTATTTATGCCCACGTCAGCTGTGCAGTTACAAGGTAAGGCAACATCTTCTGTGTCCCAACACCAAAAACAGGTCAAAAGAGAGCTAATTTTGAGTTAATCTATGTAATAGTCCAAACCAATTTTGTGGGCCAGACGTCTTCCAGTGGGTTTAGCAGCTAAGTCACCATGACTTCACAGTCTCAGGGTTAAACACTTAGACATTGTGTAGATTAAAATGGTACCGAGCTCTCATTAATGTTTAAAGGGAGACTTTTTTTTCCTGAATGTTATATTTTGGTGGTCTTTTCTTAGAGATGTGATAGGAAGTTACCTTTTACGCAGCATTCTCTGTGCAACGTTGAGTGCCGGGGGAAAAAAAGTAAAAATAAACTTTTAGAAGGAAGGGTTTAAATGGCATTTAAAGGCATTGGGCTCATTTTAGGATGGGAGCAGTGGCATAATCCCAGGCCTGGATGTGCTGGGGATGGATATCCAGTGCGGCAATGAATAGCAGGGATGGGTGTGTGAGTCCTTGTTCTTCCTGCCCATTTTTCAGTGCTTTGCCAAAAAAATAATCTCCTCTTTTTATGCAAGGACAGGCAGGAGGCACAGAAACGGGGCTGCCCATAGCTGCAGCACGGCGGAGCCCGACAGCCCATCGCACTATAAATAGTGCAGGACAGGAATAGGAGAGAGCTGCCAGACCTGGCTAATCGGGATGAGGGGCAGCCACCTGACACCCGGCCTCCGAGGGACTTAAAGCCACAGCCGTGTGCTGCAGAGCAGGGCTTCCCCAGCACCTTCATCCTGAACGGAAGCGCTTCACTACGGTGTAGGACCAAACACCTGGAAATGAGTTCTTATCCATCTTCAATTCTCAGCTCTGGGAAGGAGAAGAGACCCAAGCAGGCAAAATGTGCAGTGACTGGGAGTTCAGAGCCTTGTCTTCCTCCTTACGGCTTCAGATTTGGGCCCAGCTGAAACAGCTCCCCTATACCCCATCCTATTTAGGCTTTCCCCCAGAAAAGCCATCCCCAAATGATTTGGGGTCACTCAAGGAAATGGAGACCTCCCCCAAAGGCCATTCAAAGGTGCTGTGATGGCGACTGGCAGGATCCCGTACCCCTTTTGTTATCACCTCCACTCCTTCCAGCCCCTCAGCCCCCGTGTTAGGATCTGATGCCTTAAACTATACAAAAATCCCCATTTGCCCAGATGTAATAACTGAGATTTTATTTTTTTTTTTCCCAGGAGGCCCTGCATAGTGCAAGAGTGAATAATCTGCAGTGCTGGTAATTTGTATGTATCTGGGATGCTGACACCCCAGGCTGCCTGCCTGAATTTGCCTTGGTACTGAGGGGGTTTCCTTCCCATGAGTAACGTGTTCAGCTCACCGAGCTCTCACAGTTCTCCCTGTGCAGTGCATCAGGTCCCCTCTGAAGGAGGGGGTCTGGGTGGTGCCGACAGCACCCCACCAGGGATGCTCACCCCCATGTCACCCCAGACACCCTGCTGTCACAGGGGCTGGCCACAGGATCAGCAGAGGGGTCACTGTTTTCCTCCTTCACTCCATGCAAAGCAATACTTGCCTTGAAAAGAAGAAATATGTGGCCTCATCAGCATTGGAGGGGCAGCTGAGAGCATAGGGGAAGCAGCTGAGCTCCAGTGGACACTTTTGTGGCAGGGGAGGATGCTGTTAGGGTTCCCTCCTCCTATGGTCAGGGCTTCAGCTCCTTGCAACACAGCAATACACACACGGAGTCAAATTCTCACTTTAGTAAAACCCCCAGCTGTGATGGATGGGATTCCCTCCCGCATCTCCCGGTGGTTCTGCTCATGCTGCAGATCCAGAGAGGAGCAATGAAGACAGCACTGCGGGACAGAAAGGCAGGGAGGAAGGGAGAGTATTCTGAGGTCCTGCAGTCAGCACATGATGCTGATAACTTTAAATTGGAGGCAGTGGTTTAAAAATAACTTCTGGCAGTAACAGCAAAATGCCCAAGCCCTCTCGCCACCCTGGCAGCTGGGGCTGGTGTCTGGTGTCACCCTGATGGGACAGCAGTGTGCCACGTGGCTGTGCTGGGCTCACACAGGGACTCAACAGCACTGGGACGAGCAACCCAGAGCTTCCTTCAGGTCATCATAACCACCAAGCTCCTGGGTACCGTGGTGATCTGAGGCAGCAGTGCTGAAGGGTCATGGCTTAAAGGCCTTTAAAAGTATCCTCAGGGCCATCTGGGGTACGGGTGGTGGCACAGGGGGGCGCTCCTCAAGAAACCCCTTCTGCACAAAACAGACAAGTGATAGGGTTGAAACAGGGAAATCACCCCTGCAGCATCCCACGCCGTGGCTGGGTGCTTGTGGGTGTCCAAAATTCAGGGGAAGAGGGGCTGGAAACATCCTGGACACCCCCAGCTGGATTAGTTGACCTGGCCAACAGCAGCTTCAGCTGCACATCCCGTTGCAAAGGTAAAGCAGCTTGTGGGCTCTCAGCCAGAATTCAGCCTTGGAGGGAAAACCATCACCAAATGCCCGATTTCCTGCTCGCTGAGCTGAGCAGCACCCATGGGTCACAGCGCACATCCCCAGGTCCATTGCAGCAGCTCCTCCCCTAAACCTGGGTTTCTTCTGAAGATTTTTAACTCCTTCACTGCTCTTCACCTTCCCCACAATCACTTCAGCACTGCAGCTGAAATACAGCTCCTTCTGCTCTCTGAGATGCTGCTGCGTTTTGGCGGCTGGGCACAACTCCGAGTTTGGAAAAGCCTGCATTCATCCTGAGGACAGCTCTCATTGAACCACGGAGCAAAACCAGAGCCCACCTCCTGCTCACCTCCTATGAAGGGCTGCTGGTGGTGCCTGGCTGACAGCAGGAACACTGGCTGCATCCAGAGGGAGAAACGAGGACCTCAGTGAGCGCATTCAGTGCTGTCCCAGCCTCTCTCGAAGCCCCTCTTCTATTTAGCAATGGATTTGTTTCACACTCACTGAATGATAGCAAAATTTTCCCTCGATCCCATGAAGGAGATGCTGCTCCGGCAGTTGCCTGTGTCCCGCTGAGCACTGTGCTGGTTTCTGCCAAGAAGTTATCCCGTTTTCCCAGGCTTTGCTGATCATACACCAGCGTGGGGCAATTCCCTTCATGCGTTTTGCTCTGTACCGACAATTGGGAACGCAAGAGGCAAAACAAAAGCCGGGAGCAGCCCGGCAATCCCAGCACATCCTCACGTTAACACTGCGACCCAAACCCGAGTGGGCAGAAGGCGGATCCGTCCCGGTAGGTGGCAGCAGCTGCCCACGCCGGTCTGGAGCTGCGCGATGCTGAAGATGGGGAAAAACGGGAGGAGGGGGAGCGCTCCCCAACTGGTGCCTGGTGAGAGGTCCCCATAAAGGCCCGGCTGGAACACGGAGCCCTGAGAGCCAGGTGGATAAAAAAGGAGAAAGGCAAGCAGAGAATTTACTCCAAAGCAAAACGCATGGAGAGCCACGGTTACTTGGAGACTGTAATTAGAGGGAAAGAAATCGAAGGGAAAAAAGGAAATCTATCCAAATCTTGTTGTCCGCTTGCTTTTAAAGCGATTGATTCTTGATTGATACAAACGAAGTTTGGCTTACTCTCTTCCATATGCATAGCACAGGCTTTGTGTTGGGAAATCAGCCCGGATTCTCACCCCACCGCCCTCCATCCCCCCTGCCCAGCATCATCCCAGAGCTCCCTCATCACCACCTGCAGAGCCCGCTTTGGTCCCATGCACCCTCCCATCCCATCCCATCCCATCCTATCCCATCCCATCCCTTCTCACCCAACGTGAGGCTCCCCATGCCCAGCTGCAGGTCCTGCCACCATTTCTCAGACAGGTTTTGCTGGAGGCCACAACCCCTACACACAGAGACCAAGTCCTCCCGCATTGCTCCAGGTGCCCGCTGTGACCCTGCTGCCATTGTGCTTTATAAAGCAGGCTGAGACATGGGTGGAAGCAGTGCTGTCGCACAAAGGGAAGAGAAAGTGTTTGTGCATCTCTGCTCTATCATTAATTAAAGCTATTATCCCACTCAGGCACGGCGGAATACAAAGCCATTCTGTTCCCACCAGAACGAATGTAGCCCATTATAGATTATATTCTGTGTATCAAATATATTTTTATTACTCTACACGTCAGAGGGGCATAGGATACAGGAGTGCATCTGTCAGGAAGCGTATGAGGAGGAACCTCAGAAATGCCATCAACGTCTCCAGAACAGAAGTGACTTCTCAGCCCTGGAGCACCCAGTTTCAGCCTTTCCATCCTCTCTTCTAGGCCACGTGAACCCCCAGAGCCCATTTCCCAGAGCTCCCTTTGCTTTGCAGCCAAAGGGGTCAGGAACATTTGCACACAGCAGGGCCAGCCTGGAGGTTCCAGGGACCCCCAAATCAGCCCCCTACCAGAGCATGAGGCAGAAAAACAAATCCTGGTGCTGGGCACCAAACAACCATGGGGCTGTTCAAACAGTTTGGATATGTACAGTCAAAGTCCATCACAGCCTTCAGCAAACTTATTTCCTGAAAAGCACTGAGTCAGCACCATCAGTGGGGGAACCGAGGCAAAGTGGGAGGGACTTCATCCTGAGCTGCATGACACACACTCTGCTGTTGGTCCCCAAAACTCTGGGGTAGACTATCAACCCTCCCCCAGGAACTAGATCTGAACCTCAGTGGTCACAGGGTGGATGAGCAAAGAGCAATACTGACTCTACCCACGTCCACAACTGATTATCTGCAGCCGATGTGGCTGTAAGCCTTAACAAAAAGGCATTTCTCTCTCTAAAATATGGGGCTGCTACCAGGAACCTGCAGCAACAGCCCCACTGCTCCCAGCCTCAGCCTGCTCCGGGGACAAGCAGCAACGCTGGGCTTGCACCCATGGCCATGCTCACCCTGTCCCCACCTCAACTTGCTTTTACACAAAAAGGACTTCTTTTTCCCCCCTTTTTTTTCCCACCCATTACACACGTGGGTTCTCACAGACCTTTTGCTGAAAGCAAACTGGAGAAGGACTCCACGTCTTTAAGTTTACTCCTGCCCTGAAGTTTGCTGGGCTCCAGCTGGAGCTGGGACCAAACAGGACCGGCAGGCTCCTGTTTTCGTAGTGCTCCAGTGAGCAGCACGCCCCAGTAATCAGCTGGTCAGCAGAAGGGTCACATAGACTAATTGATGGCAAAACCAGCCAGAGCTCAGCACAAACGTCAGCCAGCTGCACAACAGCACTGCCCATCTTGGTTAAACCCCCACTCTCCTCCCTCCCGTGCTCCTACCCCAAGCACAGGAGGCAGAAGCGCAGCAGCCCCACACAGCAACACATGCTGCATTCTGCTGCAGCAAATGCATGCAGCGCCAGCAGGAATGTGCTGTGCAGCCACGCAGGGAGGACAAGGTGCAGCAGGCGCCTGCAGAATTGCAGTGGTGAAGCCAGATCCTGTTCACATGCAAAACACCCCTGCACCACTGAGTCATGCCGGCATGACCACGCTGTCTGGCTCAGAGCTACTCACCTCCTGCAAAAGTCCCTCCCATCATTACAGCTATGCTGGAAACACCGGATGAAGACCGCACTGCCTCCAGGATCCATCCCATCCACACCCATGGCTTGGCCATAGACCAGCAGACCCCTCACCACCAGTGAAGAACAACCCACAGCGTGCTAAAAGGCTGCTCGAGTTTATTAGTAGCCATTGTACAAGTACAAAGTCAATAAACGTGTTACGGAATCTGCACAGAAATGGCACGGTTGCATTGAGAAATAGTAAGAGGCTGGTGTAGGAATTGCTGGGGGGGCTGCTGCCTTGTCTTACCCCAAAGCAGCACATACATCTGCAAGCAGCTCTGCGGGGAAGGGAAGGGCCATTGCAGCTCAGGATGAGTGCCCAATGCCTGGCTCGCTGGCATGCCGCCTGCGTCCTGCTCCTGCTGCTGGCACCAGCCCACACGCCAGGGGCCCCATGGGTACTGGCAGCGCTCCCAAGCTGCAAGAGAGCAAAACGTCAGGTCAGGAAAGCAGCATGGTGCTTTGTGCTCATCCTGCCTTTATTTCCACAGGCTAACAGTAGGTGGTGAAGACCCACAGGATGTCACCCATGGGGTGAGGATGTGCCACGGGGACATGGTTCCCAACCACCCAGGTTAGGATGCACCCTGGGGATGTGGCATGGGCATCCCTGGGTGCTTCACAGTGCCTCTGCCCCCATCTCTTTACCCAGAGCAAAGTACTCACCTCTCTGGGGACTCTGACACAGTTGTCATGGCAGGGTGATTGGCCTTCCCAAAGAAGAAGCTGGCCCACCACTGGCCGGGGTCAGATTTGGGCAGACCTGGGGGACAGCAGAGATCAGCGCATGCTGGGCAGCCCCACTGCCATCCCAGAGAAGAGGCTGGGACAGCTCTGGAAGCACACAGCTGCACGCTGTCCTCAGTGCTCCCATATAGATTTCTAAAGGCAGACTGTTCTTGCTGGGACATGTAGGGGATGCACTCCCATGCACTCACCCGGGTGGTGGGGGATGACCTCCCCAGCATACTCAGAGCTACTGCAGGAGCTGTTGCTGGATGTGGAGCTCAGACGCCCTGTAGAGAAACAGCATCCATCAGGAAGGAAACACGGAGGGATAGCAAGCTGGCCAACACAAAACACCTGAACACTTCTGCAGAATAACACTCCCACCCCCAAGGATGTTATTTAATGGCTTGGCATCGCAAGGAACACTTCAGAAGCCTTTACAGATGTCTCAAGGCCAAGAGGATGCTGATTCCTGCACTTAATCTACACAGCTTTAGCCCAACTGCTGTAAGCCTGTTCCTAATTTGAGCTCAAAAGAAATACTTCAATTCCCTTGGAGCACAAAGCTGCCCCCCAGAGAAGCACCAGTGGCTGCCATGGCCCAGAGTGGCTTTGCAGCTCACTTCCACAGCAGCAGTGCATAATGCCCTACAACTCATAACCCTAGAACAGGCAGAGGAGCTGGCACAACTGCTCCCCAGCCGGTCAGAGCTGCCAGGCACTCTTCTTCTTTGCCAAGGAAGTCCTGTGGGTTCCCAGTGACTCTCCACACCCCGGTGTGCTCTGCTCTTACTTCGGTGATAGTTGTGCGTGGCCATAAGCGAGCCGCTCGATGGGATGGAGGCCATGGCTCCGGGTCCTGGGTTTGTGCTGATGGAAAACCTGCAAGTAAGAGAACAGCCATGATTGCAGAGGGACCAGACTGATTATTTGGTAAGAGATTTGACCACACTGGGTACAATGCCCAGCAAACAGAGTCCTCCGTGTGTGTCAATCTGCAGCTGTAGAGCTCTGGCTCAGAGCTTTGTGCAAAGCCAAAGTAATTCCCTTGAAAACAACTGCTTGCACAGCCTCAGTGCAACAACTTCCTGGGGCCCAGCACGGTTGTTTTGCTTCCCTGCAGCAGCAACCCTGTTACTTTCCTTGGGTCAACGCTTCGGAGTTGTGAAATCACAGCGTGAAGTTGCATAAGGAACAGAGGAGCGCTTTGGTGGGGGTGCACGATGGGGCTCTGTGCAGGGGGTGCAGCTCAGCACCCACCAGGGCCACGCACCCATATTGAGCTGCAGTGCTGGGGAAGCTGAGGCAGGGCACTGCCTGGGCTGACCCCCACGTGTCACACACATGGGACCACAGCAGCCACGGTCAGGGGGCTCAACTCTGTCCCCTACGCCTTCAGGGTGAACCAGACCCATCCAGCCCTTCCCAAAGCAGCCCCCTCCCCACTTCCCCCCCCAACGCACCCCTGTAACGATGCTCAAAGCTGAGCTACCCTGCCACCCAGCACCCCCAACCCATCCCTGAAGGCCCTGCAGCGCACCTGGCCGGCACTAGGGCCCAGTGGGGTCCGGAAGAGAAAGGGGAGGGTAAAGGGGCCCGGCGGGGCGCTCGAAGCCCCCGCCCGAGGGAGCGCAGCACCCGCGTCCGCTCCGCACGGCCTGAGCCGCGGCGCTACCAGGCCCACCCCCGCACCCCCTTTATATAGCACCTGTAGCCACGCCCCTCTCGCGCCGCCAATCAGATTGCGGAGAGCGGATAGACACGCCCACTCCGTCCCGAAGGGGGCGGGGCTTGCAGGCGGTACGGTCGGAGTGGGGCGCGAAGGGCTGCGGAGATCCGACTTCTCTTTGAGATTTGGTGCGAAGAGATTTAAACAAGGCCAAGCAAAAAGATGTTTCCCCCAAGGGAAAAGCCGTCGTTTCCTCTTACTCTTTTAAAACTGTAGCACAAAGGGATAAATATCTATTCGAAGGGGTTCTGAACCGCTGCATCTGCATCGATTTTGCAGCAGAGTGCTTTAATTCAGGAGCAAAAGCCCTGCACAGCCCGTAGTGATGCCCAACAAGCCGGACGGTGGGGTTCCTCCCCCTCTCACCGGTGCTTTTGGTTGTTAATCAGTTACTCATTAAGCACAGGGCAAGCAGCCAGCTTGTCCCCAGCTCCCCTATGGCAGCGCTCCTGCAGACCCATCGGCAGTTCTGGGGGCAGCTTTGGCACCGCCTGGCTCGAGGCTCTGCTGTCCCACTATAGGATGCTGCTGCAGGTCCGGGCTGTGCTCCAAGGGGCCACTTCATCTCCACGTGGATTTTTTCCATAGAGAGGAATATCGCTGCTTTAGCTCACGTTTGTTGTATTTTAATAGCAGCTCTTTAGGGCGGGGCTCCCTGCTTCTCTTGGCAGCTGCACCGTGAGGCCACGAGCACGTCCCCATATAACCCCGCAGCGAAGCTCCTCCCGAGTGAGCTGGAGCCTGGCCAACAACCCCAGCACTCCCTAAACCAACATCAGGGCCCCTCGCACAGGCTGAGCCGTGCCTGACGGTGTTCAGCAGGCATTTGGATAACGCCCTCAATAGTTTGCTTTGACTTTAGGTTAGCACTGAAGTGACCGAGCTGTTGGACTCCATCTTTGAAGGCCCCTTCCAGCTGTTCTATTCCATTTCATTCCCACCACTCACGATAAGAGGAAACCCAAAGCTTTCAGAAGGCTTCAGAGCTGCCTCAAGGCTGCACTCAGGTTTTTGGTTTTGCACCCAGAGAGGTGAGAGCGACCCAAGGAGAGGCTAAGTGGCATGGCAGGGTTGTGCCAGAGAGCACAGCGCCAGCAGCTTGGTGAACTGGGAACTGCAGCTCGGCCCACACCTCCCTTTGCTGATGCTTTGTGCACCAGACTGGGACAGCAAGAGATACGCTGGGTGACACAGGAGAGAAAAGCAGGGTACCCCACAGCCCTCCATAAAGACCTCCCCCTATTCCCATAGGGCTTTCTGTCGGAGGAGCAAATTGCTCTGCCACTGAGTGCCAGCCCCTCACCAGGGACCAGCGTCCCCTTCCTCACCTGCTGCCCCATGTTGCTTTCCAGGACTCAGCCTTTTGGCTGTTGATTAACTCATATTTGGGCAAAAATAACTTGTGCTTTCTGCTCGCCCTTGGCCCTCACTGCTGCCTTTGTGCCATCCCTCTGCTGTCAGAGGAGCTCCTGCAACAGCCCAGCATGAGAAATATTTGTTTTCATTTCCTACATTTTGCCGCTTTGGGATTTATTATTATTTTTTTTTTCCTTGCAGAAACTTTGCTTCTCCCTGACCCTTCACAAAGGCCAAAGCAAGATGTTAAAAATAGGAACAAATGACACATAGCTCACATACATTGCCTTAGTCTGGCACTGTTTCCAAATGCCACTTGGACAACCTGAATCCACAAAGAGGGCACGTGCCATACTGAGACCAGAGCAGTGGGTGCCACTAATAAGACGTCTGCAGTGCCCACCCTATGGCAATTTGGAAAGAAACGGGGCCCCTGCAGCTGGGGCACAGCCTGGTCCCCCATTGCATCTCCAGCTCTGCTGGGAGATGAGGCTGAGATCCTGTGACAAAAGAAAATGTAAGTCCTGCTCCAGCTATGCCTTCATTCCAAAGGCAAATATAGACTCAGAGAAATGCCAGAACCCAGCAGACAAAGCTGGAGACAAAACCAAGCAGTGCAGCAGCTGCAGAGGAGGAAGGAGAAGCTGCTGTGAGCACTGCCAGCTTGGCCATGTTCTCATATCCCCACATCCCCACTCTGCACTGTGACATTGCTGCTGCATGGTGAGCTGCTGCAGGACAGCTGCATGCAGGATGGGTGCACGCAGGCTGCAACCTGCAACCCTGCACATTCCCAGCAACTTCTGCTTCACTTTTAGCACCACCTCGTGGCAGCAAAGCCTGCACGCCTGTAGTTTGTCCTACTGCAAGGGTCCTGCAGTGCACACATGTCCCAGTACCTTCCTGGCATGCAATAAATCCATCACCTATCGGATGCAGCTTCAGACTTTAGTTTCACATTAGACTGGGCTGTATGTAAAGTTTCCTCTTGCAAGCATTGCCAAACACCGCAGCAAACCCAGTGGGTGCTTTTTCCAGGTGGGAACAGTCAAGTCCAGAGCTGCACCTTTCCCTGGACACAGACACAACTCGGGAGCATCACAGCTCCTGAGGGCTCAGGAATTTGCTGGGGGTTCAGAAGAAACGTGCCCCAATCCTGGAGTATTGCACACCTAAGCTGCGTTCCCACCTCCCCTTTCCAGGCCCCTGATCACAGAGCCTTGCTCAATTAACACTGGATTCTTTTCTGCTATGTCGCACAGCGTGGCTGCTGCTCAGACAAGGAGAGCAGTGCTTAAACTTTTTAATTTCATATACTCCACCCCTGCTGTCCCTGCACCTTGGCGTTGCTCCCACTGCTGTTTTTCAATGGGTCCTTTCAGTGCTGCCAGGGACAGCCCAGCCCTGAGGAGTGTGCATGGAGTGGGCAAAAGGAGCAAACGGTGCCCCTAGGTCCAAAAGGAGGAAGGTCAGGAGGCTCCCCCAGTGCTGCACACTGAGGGGCTCTGTGAGCTGATGGGAGCATCCCTTGGCTTTGAACCATGTGGAGGTCTGTGCATCCTCAGAGCTGCTCCGAAGCAGAACAGCTACAGGTGTGACCCTAAATCCCAAACTTGACCTGGCTTTTTTCCAGCATCTCCACTCCCGTTGCTCACTGAAACATCCCTCATCCCACCGTGGTGGCTCTCCCTGCAGCAGTAACACCATGGCCTGGTGTTTGCAGGAGCCATGGAGCCTTGGGAAACCACAGCAGATAGTTAAATGCCTCTACCCTGCAGCAAAACAGGGTGAAGCTGTCTTACCTGCAGTGCTGCCTCTATTCAGACTGCCAACCCATCCCCACCATGCCCAGGGAGGTGGCGGGATTCCCATACCTGCAGGAGTTCAAGAAACATGGAGATATGGCACTGAGTGACATGGTTAGTAGGCATGGTGGGGCAGATTGGAGTTGGACTGGATGGTCTTGAAGGTCTTTTCCAGCCTTCATGATTCTATGGCTCTGTGAGAAAGCATGAAGGTGACCAAAGGAAGGAGTTGGAGAGGTGCAACCAGGACAGGAGCTGCCTATTCCCACCTGGAGAAACAGAGACCAGAGACACTTACATTTCTGTTTGCACACAAAACGGTTCCATCTGGGTTCGCAAGGATGGGACTGGTTGCAACCCACTGCCCTTTGGCAGGGCAGCGCGCAGAAGGCAGCACGGATGGAGGCACACGCATTTATTGACAAGGACACCGCACACACACTACAAGAAAACCAAGCAGAGCCACAACTGAAAACAAACTGCAAACCTTCATGTTGGTGTGGGGATGGCAGGAACCTCCCACCCTACTGGCTGAATGGAGCTGTGAACTGGGTGATGTCTTCACTACCACGGGGCTTTCTAAGACTGCTGCACAGCCAAGCTCCAGTAACGAATACTCCACACTTCATTGCCTTTTCCCTTGGCCACCTCCCTGCATCCTCACCAAGAGGGTCCATGGGTTGTTTTGGGGTTGGTTTTTTTGGGGGGGCAGGGAAGGGTTGGGATGGGACGCATGCTTTCCTTCGAGTCCTATGGGAGGGCAACCGTAAGGAAGGAGCCATTTGGCAAGAGCTGGCCCAAAGGGAGTTTTGCAGGAAGGGTGGGAAGGTCCCTCAGGACAGAGTGTTGAGCAGCCGCCTGTAGATGAAGCCCAGCTTCTCCCGCAGTGCCAGGAAGGTGGGCCGCTCCTCCGTGTTGCCACTCCAGCATTCCAGCATGATGCTGTAAATCTCGGGAGGGCAGGAGCTGGGCCGGGGAAGGCGGTAGCCCCTGGTGATCTGTCGTATGGTTTCTTGGTTTGTCATTCCTGCAAGGGAAGAGAAGATTCCCTTCGCTTTAATGTTCCCAAAGGACATACTGAGGGTAGACCTGCAATGGGCCAAGAGATCAACCAGCGTTGCTTGAAAACAGCTTCTGCCACAGGTTTGGTTTGAGAGAGATCATCCAGCCCATACCACCTTCCACCCATACCTCCGCAAACACCAAAATTCCCTCTAAGCAATCTCCTGAGTGAACGATAACAGTATCATGTGCCAGGAGATGCTTCCACTTCCATTTCAGAAGGGACAATATGACAATTCCTGACACGCTGACTTTTGAAGAGCACAGACAAGATGTTGGAAGGGACCATCAGCCCTACCTTCGTATGGGATCTGCCCGTATGTGAAGACTTCATAGAGCAGAATGCCATAGGACCAGACATCGGATTTGAGGGAGTAGGTGCGGTAGTTGGCTGCCTCAGGGGCTGTCCATTTCACAGGGATTTTGGTGCTGCTGCTGGTGGAATAAATGTCATCCTGAGAAAACAAAGGGAGACAGTGTTTGAGGGCTTGCAAGATGAGTGCAGCTGCTGCTTTTAGGGCTTTGCCTTGGAGGCCATGGGAAGGGGCCAACAGGAGATGGCTGCAGTGTGGGGCAGTTCAGTGACCCACTGACCGACCTTGAGAAGCCGGGCCAGTCCAAAGTCAGCGATTTTGCAGGTGAGCTCCTCTCCCACCAGGATGTTTCTGGCCGCCAAGTCCCGGTGGACGATGTGCTTCTCCTCCAGGTACCTCATCCCATCCGCCACCTGGCAGGCGATGTTGAGCAGGTGGGAGGTGCCCAGGGACTTCCCTTCAGGACCTGTCAACCCAAATGATCCAGGCATTTGAGGCAAACTAGTAACATTTATTTTAGGGTGTCCAGGTTTGAAAGGAGACCCTGTGCTAGCAGTGTGGGAGCAGATGTTGTGGTGAACATGTAAACCTCAAATCTGAGGTCAGGGCTGTGCTGTGTGGTACATTCATTATGGCCACGTGCTCATCAGGAATGGGACTGTGGTGAGCCTTAGGAGCACCTTATGCTGCAGGAGCATGCAGATGTCTGCAGCTTGGTCAAAGCTGAAGGTGACCTGCTGCCATGCAAGTCTGCTCCCAACCCATCCTACCTGCAAGCTCCTTCTCCTCCAGCACCAACTGCTGCCAGAGCCCCAGCCCAGAGGTCTGGAGGAGGAGGGATGCACCTGGCAGAAAAACAGGTCTTGGTGGGAGCTGTTGGTCTTGTTTCCCTCAGTCTGATTACCAGGTTGGGAAAGGAAATAAAAGCCAAGAAAAATAAACTGACTTACTGTTGAGGTAGCTGTGCAGGTTGCCTTTCCGCATGAGCTCAGTGATGATGTACACAGGCTCATCCAGCGAGCAGACAGCGTGCAGTTGGATCAGCTTCTCATGCCTCAAGCGCTTCAGGTTCTGAATCTCCTTGGTGAAGTCTTCTGCCTTCATGTCAGCTGGGGGAGAAAGCTGCTGTGAGCCCTTTCTCACTCAGACCTACAGAGCTCTGCACCTTCCATCCGATATAAAGACCTTTTTCCTCCCCACATCTCTCAAGCCTGGGATCTGCACACCCCGCATCTCAGGTCCAAACAGCCAGGAGATGTTTTCCACTGGGCTTTGGATCCCATTTTCATTTTCATTGTTCCATCAAGACTTGACTGATCACAAACCCATTTGACTTATCACAAACCCACGGGGCTGAGCCTTTATGTAAAGACACAGCACAAAGCTTTTACGGGTCCATACATGGCTACACACCGGGTCCTACCACAATTTGCTTGGTGAGACAGACACAGTGACCAAGAGGACCAGGAAACAAAAGGGCGTGAATGCTGTGGCGGCAAACAAGATGCTCAGTAGGTCACCATTAACATCTGCCCTTCCACGCACCTTTGATGATCTTGATGGCCACGGGCACCGTGTTCCTCCACAGTCCTTCCCACACTTCTCCAAAGTAGCCCTCGCCTAGCTTCCTCCGCAGGGTGAACTCCCAGCGCGGGCGCTCCCAGCCGTCCCTCTCCGGGGGGGTCTGCAGAAGGGGCATGGCACGCTCGGACCCACTGGGACAGCCTGTGCCAGCTGTTGGTCCCGAGCAGGGCAGGGGGCATCGGCCATGCCCCTGTGTCACGCATCCCTGGAGGTGCCCCAAGGCCATGGATGAGACCCTGCGCAACCTGAGCTGATGGGGGGCAACCAGCCCTTGGCATAGGGGTTGGGGAGCTGTAAGGTCCCTCCCAACCCAACCATTCTGTGGTTCTATGATAATGCATAAGTAACTCCTCATCAGCCCCCAAAGGTGGCTTTTCTCTATTTCCACCAATAAATAAAAACCAAATAAATTAATATCGCTGCATATTATGGCTGGTTTAGGCTTCAACTCGTTAAGCACTTATTTTACCTCTTAGCCCATTTCACTCTCCAATTATTCACATCTGTAATTGTTATTTCTAAGCCATAACTAGTGAATGCAATTCTAATCAGGAAGTGAGCTGGTAATTTGGGATTTGTGCCATAGCTGGATTTATGAGTGCCACACTAATTGGCATGAGAACCGTAGGAAAGCAAAGCGATCTTATTATCCTCTAGGAAAAATCTGGAAGAGCAGCTATTTCCAGACTCAGTATTGGAGGAATTTGTAACAACGTGGTTTCGAGTCTTTGTCCTGGATCAAACAATTCAGAAAAGGCTGTGTCTTTTGGCCAGGCCATAAGCCAAGCAAGGCAGCTTTCCATGCACACAAACAACAAGCCCAGACAGCCAATGAATGTGAACTGGAAGCTATACTAACAGTGTGTTATAGCTTTTAGTTTAACCAAGCTCGAATCCCAAATGGATATGTGTTATTTCTGATCTTCCCTATTTAGCTTCTTTTCTTTCTTCCACATCTTTTAGGCTCCAACCCACAAGGAGATGCACCCAACCAAGCCCAAAGGGGAAAGCAGCCAGGGGGTGGCCGTGTACGCACTGTGGGGATGCAGGGCTGCAGCAGGGGGCTCTGGATGACCTTCCAGTTCTCGGTGTAGAAGGCGAGCAGCTCCTCCATGTCGGGGAAGGGGTGACCCCTCTGGATGTACAGGCTGCCCGCGGGGCTCTTGCAGATGCGGAAATGGCTGACTTTGGTGTGGTTGCGCACTGCAGGGGAAGCCCAGGGGGAAAATCTCAGCTCCTTCCCATATCCCCAACGCTCTCTCCACTGCCTCTCCTGGGATATTTAATTCCTCCTAAAGGAGCCCCGGGGTTCACCCCTCCTTCTGGCATTGCCTGGCTCAGCAGACTGCCAGCTACAGACAGTGGTGGAGCAGAGAGGCAATGCTTTATGAGAGGAAACCATTCCCATGCAAACGAGCTGCTCAGAGAGCATCTGAGTTCATCGCCGCGTGGGGTCAGTGAATCAGGAGCAGCTGTACCTGCAGAAAGCATGCTGCGGCACAGAGCTATGGTTTGCCAGGAGCTGGAGGTGTTTGCCTTGGATCAGACCACATTGCAATGACGCTGCCTGGCCTGAAACTCCCCAAGCTCAGCTTGCTGTGCACAGGAGCACACCAGGCCCTGACACCTTACAGCCAATCACCAGACTACAGAAGCCACCGGCATGAAATCCCAGGAGTTAATGCTGCAAAACTGTCATTAAGCTGTAACGTGCTCATGGCTTTCATGCTCCAGATGGAAATGGTGCACTTTCCTTTGCCACAGTAACGCAGTGATCCATACCTACACCTGTTAGGTTTTAGGAAGCAGTTAGCTCCTTTTAACAAGGTGCTGTAGAGCACTCGAAGCATATTTCTACCTTCCTCTCCCCGTGTTGATTGAGCTGATCCTGTGAACCAACCTGGCTCCTTTCCCTGTGCTCATTTTCTCAGGATAATTACCCCAGAATTACCTGAGAGAGAGTACTCGCCCCTGCTGCTCTCGCTGTCCCGGACAAGGAAGGAGCCATGCTGGTTGGGAGGCGAGAGGAGCAGCTGCTCGGCCTCACTGCGGCTGATCTTGCTGAAATACCACCTGGAGGAGAGCAGAGGGCAGTCAGAGCCGGGGCAGGACTTAGGGTAGGGATGGGGCAGGACGCAGTGGTGCTGTGCATGCACGACGCAATGACGAACATCATAGCGAGTCTGCACCAGGGCTGCTTTGTTTCACTGCTCCCACAGGCACTCGATGCATTTTATCACACCTTTCTAACTGCAGATGCTTTCCTTGTGTTTTGTTGGAATGCTCGGCAGAGGGCACCTTTCATCCCTCTCCAAATGGTCTGCTCATAGCCACGTGCTCCAAGACCCAAATAATTGTTATTTCCAGTTCATCCTTTGCCTGCACCAGGGCAAGGCTATGGGCTGTGTTATCTTCACACCATGCTCAAAATTGGGAAGTTCTTTCTCTTTTCCCTTCTGGTGGATACAGCTCCAAAGGTGGCTCAGGAGCTCCCATTCCCATTTCCAGGGAAAGGACACACATTGCCCCACCTGGGAAGAAGGATATGGGACCCCAAATGGATCCCCAGTTTGGGAGGTTCCCTCCCACAGCTCTGTGCACTGCAGCTGCCCTTTGCTGCACCGGATGCACTGCTATCAGCAACGCTGAGCCACGAGGGAGTACCCAACCAAACCCTTCTTTCATGCACGAAATCTCCAGCAAGAAAAGGCAGGTTGGTGGCTGGGGCCTGACGCCTGTGTGACGCACAGGAGCTTGGAGAAGAGGCTGCTTCCTTCCAGCTGGGATGTGCAAAGCCGGAGGTTTCATCATTAGCCGGGATTGCCAGCATCTGCTGTGTGGGAAATTAACCATGATGGGCTTACTGCAGCAAGGCAAATTAGCACCCAGCTGAGACCTGTGGCTCCACACAGTCTGCATGCTCCCAGCTCGCTTCGGCTGCCCCTTGGCATCATCCTCACCTCTGCTCTCAGAACACATATAGATCCATAGACACAAACACACACACCACTTCAGCAGATGCAATGGGAACACAGCAGGGAGCCAAACCCACCAGGTATGTGCAGGTGTGGTCCCACATCGAGCCAATTTGCTCCAAAGGCAAATTGTAGGCAGGGTGGGGAGTGAGGGAGGACTCTGGTTGCAATCTGTGCCCCTTTATCTCAGCTTGAAGAGGCTGCAGGAGTGTGGGGATCCCACACCCACCCACATCCTGCTCACTGACTCAGGGCCCTGTGCCGTGGAGCAGAGATGTCTCAGAGCACTTTACCCAGCATGTCACGACTGGGCTGCCTTATGTAAGGATGAACCCAGGCTTTTCCTGGATGAGGGAGGGCTGGAATGGTAACTCAGCTCCACACAGATGGGAGAGGCAGCAGCAGCAGGGAGGGGAACCCCATCCTGGATGCACCAGAACAGTGTAGGCATGGCTTGGTCCTAATGAGTCCTGACAGCTCTCGACTCAAACACTTCTCTCTGTGCCCACAGGCTCTTTGGAGCTGACACAAGCTGGTCCTGGTGGTTTCCCCAGCTCCATCCCTCCCCACTGTCTCCCCTTAAAGGTAAAAGGAACCAGAACAAACAGAGACCTGTTTCAGTACATTGCTGCACCACGTCCCAGCTGAGGATACCAGGTCCTGTGCTGGAATGATACACTCAGGAGGGGACCAGCATCAATGTCCCCAGCATGTCCCCAGCCTTCGCTCACCATCCTGAAACCCTCCACCCCCCTGCTATCAGCTCCCTCACAGGGATGCCCAGGGGAAGGCAGAGCCCCGGCACAGCCCTACGAAGGCTTCCATTGCCATTCCTGGGCAGGATTGTGCTGCTGTGGGGACACCCCATCACCCCCCACACAGACAGGTTGGATACTTACGGCCGGTGAGCAGAGGTGCCCTGGCTGAGGTTGGCCACGTACGCAGCAGGGACGTAGCCCGTGGCCGGTTCCCCCAGCAGCCTCCTGGCTAAGACATAGTCCCCTTCTTCTCTGAGGACACGCAGTTTGTCCCCTGCATTTACGCTCAGTTCATCTGCACTGCGGGCTGTGAAAGCGTATAAAGCGATAAAGAGAGAGGACTTTGGGATGAAGGAAACGCAGCTGGGCTCCGAGTGCAGCGAAACAGAATCGGAACCAAAGTACCCCAACGAGCAGCTCTCCGGGCCGGAGCGGGGCCAAAGCTTGTTCCAGAAGGATGTCAAGAAGGTCAAACGCTTGCGGACAAACTGCTCCATCCCTGGAGGATGCAGCGCCTGGAGGTCACCGCGCTCCTATTCCCCAGCGCTTCCCAAAGGCGCAACGAGGGGAGGGCGGGGGCTCACGCATGTCGGCCCC
Source organism: Gallus gallus (assembly GCF_016699485.2). Taxonomy (NCBI): domain Eukaryota; kingdom Metazoa; phylum Chordata; class Aves; order Galliformes; family Phasianidae; genus Gallus; species Gallus gallus. The sequence goes on from NC_052551.1 coordinate 9,375,961, forward strand.
GCACCGCAGCGCCCGGCAGCTCTCCGTCTCCGCCTCCGTCCCGGCCCGCACGCGTCTGGGCGCTCACTGCCACCAACTTCCTATTTCTGAAAGTGAAACCCGTCGGGCTGGTGGGGTGAGTGCGTGGGCGGGACGCGTCTCCGTGTGGGAGACCTGCGGGCACATCTGGCACAGCTGGAGCCGCCACGCCGGGCAGCGCTCGCAGGAGGAGAAAGGCTGCGCCTTTAATTAGGATTTTAACGTGCGCTCTCACGCTCGTTTCCAGAGTGCTGGTAAACACGGCTCGCTGCTCTCTAAGCAGCTCTTGTGATGAGCGGCGGGCTCTCATTGATGGCCTTGGTTTCCCGCGTGTGGGAGGGCTTTATTTTTCCATTTTCCAAAGGAAAAGAGAATGAAAATAACCTGGAGGATGTTTGGGCGTTTGCTGGATAGATACTGCAGGGTTTGTAGCGCCAGAACCCCGTTCCGTTGGGTCTGATGCCACGGCCTCCTGGCATCACCCTGCTGAAGCATTTGCCTCTTCCCATTCATTTCTCACTCTCATGGCAAGGGGTCTGTAAGGAATCCACATCCCGAGCCCTCAGGATCCAGCCTGTGCTCAAGGATGGCTCCCCTGGATCAGCCCCACGTGCCTCCACGCCCCCCACATTGAGCCCTCAGCCCCAGCAAAGGACGGAGATTCACACAGTGCACGTGGGACGCATTCCTTCAGCTGCCTGAAAATCCGCTCTGCCACAAATCCCACCAGCAGCCCCCTCAGCAGCCCCCGCGTGGGTTTTGTCACATAACTGTTCCATCTAATTAGTGGGAGTTCTGTGCCTGGCAGTGCTCGGTGATAGCAGCTCCCCCAGGAACTCAGCTCCCGGCCCTGAGCTTGTTATTTTGATCCTCCCCTGCTGTCGTGGCTGGGTGGGGGGGGGAGGGGGAGTTGGTTCTGGGTGTGCAGATGGGTTTTCAAAGAGGTTCTCTTAAATAAATATAGATAGATAGTAAATAAATAGATAGATTCACTGTAGTGGTCTCACCTTGCTGCACAGAGGGGATGCAGAGAAAAGCAAAGCATTCTTCACAAAATAGCACCTGGATAGATGGGCAATTCCTCCGGATCCTCCCCCACTCACAGCACACTGCCTTGCTGGTTGGGGGCATGCACCGATGTTTAATTTCTGCACGTTTTTCCCACCTCAGCCCGGGGAGAGGAACGGAGGATGGAGCTCAGGGTTTGCCACACGTGGGGAGAAAAGTAGCAGCTGTCCCTGTGACGAGGCTGCACCGCGTGTCGTGCTCTGTGGGGAAGGAGATGCCCTGCTCACTTATGCATTTAGAGAGATTATCTGATTAGATCAAGCACCAACCGTTTATGTCTTGCTGCTTTGAATGGGGCCTTGGTAAAGTTGTGGTTTGCAGGAGACTGGAGACTGATTTACCTTCGTTGACCTCTGCCAGTTTAGATTCTCCGGTGGTACAAGCAAGAGACAAGTGCAGCTGATATATAACACGCAAGGCTTTGGACCTTGATTTGCACCTAAATGAAAGAGTACTTCAATGTGACAAACATCCCCGAGGACTAAATGCTGCCTCTGAGCTTACCAGACATGCATAACACACACTCATCACTGCAGCCTCCGTCTGCACAGGACACGCACACACGGCTTGGAGTCCCACTCCAGGAAATAGCTGAGAAATCACAACCTTTTTCTCGTATCTTTTTTATTTTCCTATTAAGTTCCAGGAGCATCTCTGCTGCTTTGAATCCCTTTGGTACTATCACACACACCTAAAAAAAAAAAAGGAGGGGAAGATGAGGGAAAGCACATTCATAAAAGTTGTGGGTCCTTGCACTGGGGAAGGCAGGTGGGAGGACACAGGAAAGGTGAAGAGGATAAGGCACAGCTATCAAACAGATCAAGTATCTTCTCTCAGCCCCTGTGCTTGGCTTACGCAGATGGATTAAGAACCAATCTGCCCACAGATATGCGGCTGTGGTGGATGTGGATGCACAGGGACCTCAGTTCTAGCACCACTAAAAAGCACCTCCAAAGAGCAAGGAAACCAGAAGACCTGCTCAGGAGAGCTGGTTGCACAGTCCTGGTTTAGTTGCAGAGCACCTAGGAGCAATAAACACGAGCAGCACTTCGCATTCATCAACGTGTCAAATACTGCACATCGTGTTCTCCAGTACTAACTGACAGAAACCAGCAGCTCCCCCTCACTAATGAGAGCGCCCATTACATCTAATTATCAGAGGTTCTGTTCCAGGTCCTGTTACATTTACACTCAAAACACATCTTCCAGTGAAGAGCCATTGGGAGCTTAAAAAAAAAAAAAAAGAGAAACATAAATCCAATTAAAACCTCAGGAGGGCAGAGCCCTGGAGAATGCAGCTCGTGTCGAGGATGGTGTTTTTGAGCACCAGGGGAGCAATGGGAGGTCACTCATGGGGTCTCGTGAAGATGTGCCACCCGTTACCAACCAGGTGGCAAAGCACAGCAGCGGGCCTCAGCATGGTGGGCTGCCACAGCCTGTCCTGAAGCACCCAAGCAGCTGCAAGACTTCCCCAGGCTCTGGATCCAGCTCACTGCTGCTGGCACGGACCCAGCCCAGCCCACACGGTGCTTTCCAGGGCCCTCAGGTTCCTCTTGGTCTTTCTGTTAGCATTAGGATATCTCATACTTGTTCAATTTGTCTTTTTTCTTTCTTTCTTTCTTTTTTTTTAAACCACATACAGATTTTTCCAGATGTTTCCTGGCTTGAAGATAGTGCATCTGAGAGAGGTTTTGTCTCGTAATGAATTGTTTCAGTTGGCATTTCAGAGCAGGGGTTGGTAGATGATGTCAGAGGTGGATGGGAAGAGGAGAAGGGCACAATGGTGAATCTAAGGCAGCTTCAATTATCCTCTGTTTCTTGAGGACTGTGGAAGGAGGTGGCATCTTGGCACCATCTAGCAGGACAGTGCGGTGGCAGAGCCCATCCCCAGAGGCTGACAAGGGCAGGAACGGTGCAGGGGCTGAGGGGCTGCAGTGCAGGGCTCAATGCAGGCAGAAGGACAGCTGTTCTGGGACAAGAGGTGGTGGCACAGGAAGTGGCAGAGCGTCATGGGGGCTCATGGGTTGCTTGGAGCCCTTGAAGAGTGGGTTGGACTGGCTGATGGAGAGCAAGAGCGCAGATCACCAGACACCTGGAACAGCACAGAAGAGAGAAAAACTCTGTGAGAGGAAGAGGTCACCGTTTGTATTGTGCCCGAGGCACGTGTGATTGCAGCACAAGAAGAGCAATAATCCTTTAAAGTCACACAGACGTATCTGGGAGACCCTGTAAACCCCCTACAGTGCTCTGGAAGGATCTGCAAATGATGTCAAAGAAAAGCCAGTTCGTGTGGGTAACACTGCAGCCTATGGCTGTCAAATTTCTTAACGGGATTGATAGTCAAGTGGAAAATGTGTACAAATCCACATACCAAATCAGGCTGGAAAATGGCATGGTCAGTCTATAGGCTTCTCCTTCTGCTTTCCACAGAGATTATCAGCACAGATCAGCCCTGATGTGCCCTCCTCATTAATCTAACTTACAGTGGACGCCTCTTCTAGCACAGAGTGCCTGGCAGGGCAATGCTTCTGCATAACTCCTCTTGTCCACCAAGTAGTAATTTGCAACACGTAAAAACTACCAACCACCTCCTCTGGACTGGCAGGTTCCAGTGAGTTGTTCAAGGCTGCAGGAATATCCATGGAAGTGGCAGGAAGGGAGCTCAGCCTGTGCTCACTGTGACCCCGAACACATGGAACCAGAGGTCTTGCAGACTTCTGCCACTGCTGGCAGTGCTTACACTGACTCAAGAAACGCAACAGCCTTGCTGTCTTGGCTGGAGCCAAGCAAATATAGGATTGATGCTTTCAGCACAAAGGTGCACAGTGACTCAGTTGTCAAGGGGGAAATCTCTGTCAATATGTAAGCAAATAATGGATTGCTCCATGTGCTGAGATGTCCTCGTTACCTTGAGGAGGAACCAGTCCATCTGCTCCATCACTGCACTCTGTGCTCTCTCTCCCCACAAAGGTCCTCTGGAGGCTGTTGGGTTTGGGGCTGTGGCATTAAGTGTTGCTAGAAGAAACCTACCCATAGTCCCTGGAGAATAAACCTCAGACACCTCATCCACTCCACGTAAGTCCTATACTTATGTCTTTCCCCATCTTTGCCAAACCAGTTCTTAAAAGACCTCCAGATATGGATATGCCACAAGGTCCCCAGACAACTCATTCCAGTGAGTCACTAATCATTACTGTTAGCAATGGCGTCTAACCTGCTGCATTTAAGCCTATTACCTCATCACTGGATTGCTCCATTCCTTACTGCAAGTCTTTTCTGTATATGAAGGCTGCTCAGGTGTCCCTCCACAAGCACTGAGCCACCTGCAGGACCCCAGCCCAGAACAAACACACTGACCTCATATGAGGAGGCAACATGGTCAACGTTTTCTCCATTTGTCCCCAGTCTTCTTCCCCTGTCCATACGTGCTGGTGTTCCCGTGGTGCCACCTCAACTGGCTCTCTAGTACGTGCACCTGGTGGGGATGAAAAGCAGATCTAAGTAGAGCCTGCACTATTGAAGAGAATCATAAAATCGTTCAGGTTGGAAAAGACTTTCAAGATCATCAATTCCAACCATCAAACTGACCTACCAAGTCCTACCACTAAACCATGTCTTCTGGGGTCAGTGCTCTTTAACTTGTCCCAAATGCAAGAAAAAAGTGCTAGCTCAAGTCACTTTCAGTCTCAAACTTGTGCTCCTGGATCTGGAGGGCACAGAAACTGCTCATAGCAAACAGCTAAGTCCTGCTCTCAGGTTGACTCTACGGAAGACGAATACTGGGACACACAGCTTTACCTGTTTCCGTAGGGAAGTGACTGCCTTCTCCAGTTCAGCCACAAGGGACTCGAGATTCTCTCTGGAAGAAGACCTTGGAGCAGGTGCCTCATTTCTGGGGCGAGGAATGAAAAGGAAAAGGGATTACAGCAACGTTGACTTCCTGGTTTAGAGAATGATTCTGCCTTCTCCAACGTCAGCCTCCAAATAACAAGGTGGGCGCTGAAGGGCCCAACTCCTGGTTATGCCTACCAAGGGATGTCAGTCAAACTGCCACTCAGCAGTACCCCGATCTGCCCACATCTTTAAAAAGCAGAGTCCTGTTCTCTGCTAAAGAGTTGGAGAACTCTGATCCAGCTCAGCACTTAATTACTGAAACACTCCCTATTTCAGATGTCTCTGCAAAATGCCAGTGTTAAAGGCAAGAATGGACTGAGCAGTTAAAAACTTCTCTTACGCTTCAGAACAGAGGTTAAAAGTGTTAATATCCACCTGGGGGAGGCAGGCTTGTGCTTGGCAGGGTTTTCTTCAGGGTAGCTGAATCCAGGAGACCTCTTGCTTCGGAACCGCTGAGAAAGAGCCCTGAATTGCCCACGTGTTTGGCAGTCTAGGGAAGGACACAAAGAAGCATCAAGTCATTAAAGTTGGAAAAGACCTCTAAGATGCCCAGGTCCAACCCCAACCCTCTCCATCATGCCCACTAGCCATGTCTCTCAGTGCCACATCTCTACAGTTCTTGAACACCTCCAGGAACAGTGACCCCACCACCTCCCCAGGCAGCCTGTGCCAATACTTGACCAAGGAAGGGAAAGCCTGTGTTAGCACTCGTGTTGAAAACAGAACCATTTGGCTTAAAATGAAATGTGAACAGGGCAGCGCTGCACTCCTTCACCACCCAGCCTTGATGCATCTCTTACAGCGGAATGAAGGAGATGAATTGTGCGTGGATTCTTATGTCTTATTTGTGCGTTTGCAGCCAGAATATTGCACAAAGAGACTATGGTAGGATCTTCAGTTTAATGGAGGAGCTTTACAGACTCTCAAACACGTAAGTTTGGTTATGGGATCACCATGCCCACATCCTGTTCAGCTTCACACCCTAAGCATGAGCTGCCAGAGATGGCACGTGACAATGCCACCCCATGGCACTGCTCCCTACCCTCGCAGCAGTCCTGCCAGAAGCGGAGGTCCACAGCAGGGATCTCCTCGCAGCCCACCATGCCCTGTGGGTACGATGCCACACGGAAGACGTCCCTCTGGAGCTGCTGGATGTGGTCGCTGTTGTCACAGATGACACGAGCAAGGGATGTCTGTCTGAGCTGAGTCAGCTGCGCTGGCGTGAAGACTCCTGGGTTCTCATACCAAAATCTGCAGGGGGTTGTAATCACAGCATGTGTAAGGAGGGGAAGATGGCAGAAGAGTTCCTCTACATCTGCATGGCAGCACCCAAAGGAGCTTTTATTTTTGCTATCAGGAGGCTGTGAACACAAAGTTCAGTTCTGTGAACCCAGGAATCCCTGTGAGCTGCAGAGTGCGACCACCCATACACACAGCCCTGTGCAGGGAAATCCCAAGGCACTTGCACAAGGAGCAAATTGTGAATCACAAGGAAGCTCCTACAGATATTCCCTAAAGTTCTGAGGAGACAGTGGACACATTCTCAGTGGAAAGGGAATTGTTAAATCATGAAAGCACACACTGAAAGTAACCGTGACAAGCAGAGCAGACCCTTCTTGCTATCATAAGACAAAGAACAATCAAAAGTGACAAGTTCTGTTCCTTCCTTGCTCCTCTAAGGGAGCAAATCTCCCCAAACAGAAGGTTGAGTTGACTTTGATGATAATACCTATCTCCATCCCTCAGCTTTCTGAACTGTGTTGTTAACAGGCACATCAGCGTTGGTCCAACTCTGGTACCAGGGACAAGATCCTCCACCATCAGGGCTGGAAACAGGTCAATATTTTTGGTAGTTCCATATAAGCTGAAGGATAAATTATATATATTAAAAAAAATATTTAAAAACTATCAAAAAGTAAAGGCAAAGATATGATCCCATTGTAGGGATGTGTATGACAGGAAGTAATCTAGAACACATTTCTAATTTGGTGTTATCCAAAAGACAATGGGATAAAGGCCTGTCTTGGAAAGAGTAAGCTAATAGCAACCAGTACATACACTGCAGTTTAGTCTCACTGGATAATAGCTCCAAGGCTCAGTCTGGTCCCAGGCTACACCACAGCAGTGCCTGACAACATTTCCCTCACAAACAGCCTGATCACTTGGAGAGACCTTATTTCTCTTACTCCATTCTCAAGCCACAGCTACTAACTTATCCCAATATCTGTGGACAGCAATATCTGGTTATTCCATAGGAAGGTTATTTGATTGATGCTCTAGGAGGAGCAACAGCTTTCCACTAGCTGAACTCCAGTGATTTTGATCCCTCTGAGTCCAGGCTACAGTACCTCCTGAGTTTTTCCCTGATCTCCAAGTTCTTTATCTCATTTCTGAGGTCCTCAAACTCCTGTGCAGACGAGAGGTTGCAGAAGACCCTGAAGTCATTGTAAGGTGGGATGCCATGGTCTCGCCCTCTCTGGATATTGATAGCAGCCAAGTCCAGGGAGACAGAGTGCGCCATGGAGAAGAGCTTCTCTGTCAGCTCCATGTTGAGGAGTTCCGAGGGGACCCGCATTTTCCCAGGAACCCCAAAGAGCCCACGGAGGAGTGGATCAATCCCACCCTCCTGCGTGATCCTGAAAGGGGAGAAGAAGGCCTTGTGCAGGGGGACGTGGCCCTGGCGGATGGGCTGGAAGGTTTCGTTCAGCCGGTACAGGATGGGGTTGATCAAAGTGTGCCCAAAGCGGAAGGCAGCAGTGGCGAAAGCGTTGAGAATCCCCGCGTTGACATTGGGGTCATAGCCTTTGTACTCACCCAGCATCTTCATCCCTGCTTCCCCAAGGACCTTGGGGAGCCAGTGGGCATAGGTGATGTGCTGCATCTGGGCACCCACGATCTTCCGCGCCTCGTGGTACAGGAGGTCCCCATCCCAGTGGGGATTGAGGACAGACAGCTCAGCAGCAACACGGTTGTGCTCCCTGAACCACAGTGTGTGCATGGCCGTGAGCCCTAGCTGCTCATTGGCACGGTGGTCTCCAGCCAGGAAGCATGGCACAGGACTCTCATTCTCATCCCTCATACACTCAGTGGGAGGCCCCACAGCGAAGGGCAGGAGGTGCTTCCCTGAGCTGGGCACCACCCTCCCTCGCTTCAGCAACCCATTCTGGCTGCTCAAATCCCGCAGCTCACGCGATTCCTGCTCGGTGCTGCCATACACATTGGAGGCATCGATGTAAGAGGTCAAGTGATTGATTTGCTCCCTGGCGTAGACAGAGTTCATCAGCAGGGAGGTCATCCCGCTGCCACACACGGGGCTGGAGCGCACAAAGAACATGCAGCGCCCATTCCTGACACGTGGGTCATTGGCGGGGATCAGGACGGAGAAGCAGGGTGGGTCATTGCTGCATACCTGGCTGCAGGGTGCTCCGTCTGAGAAACGGGACATGCTGATGGCTGCCACCGTCTGGTCCATGTCATGGTCCAGAAACTGGCCCCACTGCATGAGCATATGTGTGAACTGCTCGTCTGGGGTGATGGTCTCAGTCCCGACCATGGCGGTGGAGACAAGCCTGGGTAAGGGAAGGGGCAGGTCCCTGGCATCTTCTGCCAAGGAAAACCCTCGAGGGAGGTTAAATCCATTCTGGTAAGCAGGTTTGAGGAGCCTCTGGAAGGCGGTGAGAGAAGCGCCCCACATTGGGTGCTGCAGGTTGTTGCAGGAGCCATCGTGGGTCCTGTATTTCTTATGGAAGCAGATATCGGAGCAGTTGGGCGTGCGGCGGTGAGCAGAACAGCCAGACAGGTTGGCAATCATGTTCAGGTAGTGAGGAGACACCAAATCGTTGTAACGATAACCTGCGAATGGAACCAACAGTGCACTGTCAGAGCCCATCGCTGTGCCATCCGGTTCCCATGTCAGGGTGCTGTTGGAAGCCTGCTATGGGATTCCCAGGATGGGCATGGGAAGACCATATCTCCAAGCTACATGTGAAATACAGAACGTATGGAAGCATAAGATAATATCAGACCCATTGAAAAGAAAAGGATTTAGTGTGAACCACGCAGAGATGGAAATCAGAACTGCTGGGATTGGCAGACCAAACAGCAAGGCGGCTTGGTTCCCATTCTGCAGTCAGCACTGCGGTTATTCCACATCTCCCTGGGTTACTGCTGCAACCCTGAGCACCACTGATCACCCAAACTCTACGTGACGAACAGCAGGGAAGCTGTCGGTGACTTCGCGATGTGCTGAATAATGCTGCGGTGTATGCAGGAACAGGGAGAGGCTGGCAGGGCAACGAGCCCAGACCTGACCTGCAGCTTGCTAGGAGATTCCCTGCAGCCTGGAGTGGATCCAGGCAGGCATAAAGTATTTACGGGCCCAAACATACATTCCTGCTACACGATGACTAAGAGGTGGCAACGTGAAGTGGATGGAAATGTCCAAACACAGGAAGGCTACTGAGGGGCACGTGGATCTCTGCAGGGATCTGTGGGGAGGTTTGGGCTGGATATCAGGGAATGGTTCTGCACCTGAGGGTGGTGGGCATGAAACAGGTTCTCCAGGGCAGTGGTCACAGCCCTGGGCTGCCTGAGTTCAGCAAGCATTTGGACACTGCTCTCGGCACACAATCTTGTTTTTGGGTGGTCTTGTGCAGAGCCAGGGGTTGGACTCGATCCTTAGCGTGCCTTCTCAGGGTGTTCTACAATTCTGTGATCTCCAGCCAGCACAGCATCATGGTGTTCCACTGCTGTTGTGCTTGAGATCTTGTCCTAAAAAGAGGAATCTGAATGGCCAGGACATGTGAGAACTCGTAGCTAAGAGGTCAAAGTGCTCAAAGACCACACATGGCAAAAATCAGGAGTGAGATCCCCTTTTGCTGTTACAGCACCCAAACACACCAGTTTCCAATATTCTGCTTGCTGCCACTTGGAAGGCAGGAAATCAGGTTGGATATTAGGAAAAATTTTGTATCTGAAACAGAGATGATGCAGTGGCACAACTGCCCAGGTAGTTGGGGGGGGTCACTGTCCCTGGAGGTGTTCCAGAGCCATGGAGATGTGGCACTGAGGGACGTGGGCAGTGGGCACAGTGGGGTGGGCTGAGGTTGGACTTGGGGATCTGAGAGGTCTTTTCCAACCATCATAGTTCTATGGAACATCTGTTGAAGGACCAAAACTCAGACCCACAGAGGCACTCTGATGCTCAGCCCCTCTCTGGAGCTGCAGGAGTTAGATGGGTTTATAAGGATCAATGTCTTCATAGACAATCAGGAAACATTTAGCAAAACTGAACTACTCTTCTGAGTGCTGAGCTGGTTCAGCAGCCACACAACCCTCTGGCTGTTATGACACCCATGAGATCTTAGATAGAATTGCAACCCAGACAACACATTTCTTACCATACCTATAATCGATGGAGACATTTTGGCACGTTGCACAAGACCTTTTAAATTTTCTGCATGCCTACACATTGTTACTTTAATTTAACACTACCCATGTGGTTAAGAAGGGAAATAAAATCTCCCTTACCCGTGACATTCATATCCACAATCAAACCTTGCTGCACGTGCTCCTGAATCAGCTGCAAAGTCCTCTCAAAGATCTCACCCGCCCTGGCTGTTTCAATGGTGTAAGGATCCCGCGGGTAGCGGAAGAGGGCCAGCAGGTCATTGGGTGTCTTGGGGCGTCTGTCCCAAGGAAGGAAATAGAAGAACATTACAATAAATACACAGCGCTCAGAGCGATGGGGCCCTGCAGGAATTGGGTTCTCAGCCTGCCTTGGTGCTTGACCCCCGAAACCAGCACACACAAATGCAGCTTGCCCACATGTTACGGATGATTAAAGCCAGGATATATTCCCCCAGGAAAGTAACCAT